>NC_040900.2:8909487-9209487 GCF_900634795.4 Betta splendens | reverse complement strand
GAAGTATAGCACAATATCATTAACATAACATGATATACGCTACTGTAGCGTCAGTTCACAGTGACATCTATCTTCAGCCCCTGGGTTCATCTCTCTCATCTCCGCTTCGCTGATCTGGGACCAGTGGGAGAAACACAGAATCTGCCAGGCCATGACAAGAAAACAACAGTATGTCCAGAAGTGAACACGGGTCACAAATCTTTTGGAACCACTTCAAGCCAGAAATGTTTTACTAGGACAGGTTGAACAGTCTGGTGAGACGGAATAGAATCAGAAATAATCTGAATAATCACAAAGGGACATACAAACTAAGGACACTGCACATGCAGGATTGCCAATAACTAATAACACCAAACTACCACACATAATGTCAGGTTTTGGTTTTATTTCCCGTTTTATTCTGAAGGACTCTGTTTTCACTTGTCATGTTTGGTTTCCTGTTTTATTTTGTAGTACTTTCGGTTTTGGTTTTCCTCTGGTTATTTCCCGCTTCACGTTCCGGTTGTCATTACTCACACCTGTCCTGTATTAATCATTAGTCACCTGGGTATTTAACCACCACCAGTAACCACAGTAATCCGCCAGATCGTTGTATGTCATCCATCGCATCCAGCAGTTTCCTTGTCTTGCTTACCTGGTGTTGATCCTGCTTCATGTCTCTGAACACCGACTCCTGCCTACTCCCAGACGGTACTGTCGCCTGATTGTTTCTGTTACCGAACCATTGCCTGTTTTTTTAACCTGATCCAGCCTGCTCCCGTGTACCGAAATCCTGAGATTCTCTATTTATGACCCGGACCGTCTTGTACCACGTTTTTGTATTAAATCTTGTTTCTTTACCACCTACCACTGCATGTGGGTCGCTCTCTGCCGTAGTCTGACACACAACTACATAACTAAAGATCACTGCAGAGAGGGAAAATGAATCAACCCTAATACGAACACTAAACATGCAGCCAACAGTATATGGGACACACAGAACGAACAAACAGCCCTGGACAGAGGAAGCTGTCAGGGTTCTGGGCTGTTTCTGCCAGCCATCAATCACCTGGATTGATGGCTGGCAGATAGGTGCCTTTGCACAAGACGTGCAAAGGCACCTATCTTTTTGATTCATGTTTTGCAGTAGCCTCCTTTGTTCATGCCATATTGCTAGGTCTCCGTTTGTTCATGCCCACGTTGCCCATGTTAGCCACGCATTGCACTGCTTGTAAAACGTGCAGTGGCACCCCTGGCCTTCTGCTTGGTCACATCTGTTCATGCCATGCCTTAGTCTTGTGGTTCATGCCGTGCCTTTGCCACGTTCTGCTCTTAGCTCCTTAAAAAGCCTACAGCTAATTCAAAATGCTGAGGCCAGAGTTCTGATGGGACTTAGAAAGAGAGCTCACATTTCTCCTAAATTAGCTTCTCTGCACTGGCTGCCTGTAAAATGTAGGATGGAATGTAAAATTTTCCTATTCACCACAAAACACTTAATGACAACGCTCCTTCTTAACTTGAAGACCTTTTATAGTTCCTTATGCTTCCAGCAGAACGCTTCGTTCTCAGAGCGCTGGGCTACTTGTGGTTCCTAGAGTGTTTAAATGTAGAACGGGGGGCAGAGCTTTTAGCTACCAAGCTCCTCTCCTCTGGAACCAGCTCCCTGTTCAGGTTCGAGAAGCTGACACACTCTCCACCTTTAAGATCAGGCTTAAAAGCTTCATTTTTGATAAAGCTTATAGTTAGAGATGGTTCAGGTCACTGGCAATGATTGTTAGTCACAGGAACCATCTCTTAGTCAAGCTGCAATAGACAGACTGCTGGGGGACTTCACTTATACACTGAACTCCTGTGTTTCCTTCTAACTCTTCTATCCAAAACAACAGCCAGAAACCCAAGGAACTGGGAAGTGTGATGAACTTGGACTTACATTATATTGTTTAAGCGTTCCCTTTTATTTTTTTGAGCAATGTATTTATAAAGTCGATGTTTTAAAGTGACGTAATTTCAGCCTAGCATCGACAACGTACCGTGCTGTACGTCTCCCGTCTTTTTTAAATAGCAAGAGGATCCCATGTTGTTACTGTGTATTTTATATATACACAGTATATATATATTTAGGTTTTTGTATGTTTGCTGACATATTTGGTCATGTTTAGGCGATCTCTCAGATAGATCAACTGTATATTAAATTAGGATGTACATGTGGATGGACATGTGTTAAGGCATGAGCTAGAGGCGTGGTATTTTGCTGTCAGTGGTGATAGTTCATTCTGTAGTTGACGGTCAAATGAGCTTGAAGAAATATAAAGCAGAAATGAGAGGTTATTGAGATATTGACCATATGACGTAGGAAAGGTTTAGACGTAATTACTTAATGGGACACTAGGCGGCAGTGGTGGTGAATGCAGACAAGCTAAGACTGTTAGCGTTAGCGAATGCAATGTAACGCTGTTTTGATACTGTTCAGTAAAAAGAGTAAACGTTGCATATCCCCTGATTGTGACTTTGTTTTTATATAGGTTACGGCTAAGCTCATCAATGGGGTGTACTTATGCACTCAAAATCAGTATTGTGGACAAAGATAACCAGAAAACCTGCGATCTTCCCACTTCCACAGTGTTAGCTAACAAGCTAAAAGCTCTACCCACTTTCACCAGCCTCCCCTCCTCTGCTGATAGATTGTTAACAATACAATAGAGACACACACACACACTTAATAAAATCAGGCTTTCTTCATTACACTGACGACGGAAAAAGAAAAGTGTAAGTTGCTTCCTAGTAACTAAAAATCCAAGGATGGATTATAAATGATTACAGAAGTAAATGAAATTCACCTAAGCAGATCATCCATTCATCCATTTTTTTCCCCATTCTGGGTCGTGGGCAAAGCAGAACTATATACTTTAAAGAGAGACTGTAAATCATTAAAACCAAAAGTCAACATTAAACAATTTAGTAAATTACACTAATGGAAACTCAACAGCACAAAAGGCAGCTCTTATAGTAGAGGATCTGTCTGTGGTGAAAAACATAAAAATAGATACATAAAAAACCTATTAAAACTATTAACATGACGTAAGAACCTCCAAGTGCTCGAACAGCTTTGTACGAGTACAAACACTACAAAAAGGCAGCATGTACAAATGTACAAGCCAATACATTAAGAGCAGTAAACGGACCAATCACCAACAATAAATAAGATCCAGAATAGATGCCGAGCAGATTTTTAGATAAAGTCTATGAAAAAATTCTGTGTACCTCAACCTGAAGGGCAACACTACTCAGTAGCAGCAGAGTCGGACCTAAAAGTGTTTCTTCAGGTCCTGAGAGTTCGTACAGGATCTCTGAGATCAGAGATCATCTGAGAAGGACCCTCTTCAGCTCCCCAGACATGAGCACCAGGCTCTGGATGATGCTCCGGGGTTGTAGTCGTCACAAATGGCGTCCAGCACCTCCCTGACGTCCCGTTTGGAAAGACCCTTCCATCGCAGCAGCCTGTGCAGGTCCTCACTGCCATGAAGGGAAAGCACAACTGATATAAACTGAAACCTGGACTCCTTAACAGGTCTGCTGCATTTCTAGGATTGAATCATTTACTGTACCTCGCTATTAAACTGTCCTTCTGCATTGCAGCAACGATCAGTTTCAGAGCGTTGATGTCGCTGCAGTCCAGCACCTCCTCGATTTTCTTCATCTTATTGCTCCACTCCTGCACGCCGGGAGCCTGACGTGGCACAAAAACACATGCCATGACTACTTTACCATCACTGCTTTCAGGTTCATCGCTTTGCTACAGGGACAAGTTGAGCTCACCAGGTCCGACATGATGGCGTGAAGCCAGCCAGCATCTTTACTCACTGCTTCACCGACATCAGGGTTCCAGCACCGCTGCAGTTTCTTCACCTTTGTTTTTAGAAGATACTTGATGTAACTATGGACGAGGATCTTGCAGACTTCAAGAGTCACTGTCTGAGACACAAAGACCAACAGAGGCATTTGCAGAAGAACCTAAACACATACACAGCTGGAAGAGATGATGTTTTAGGTTTCGATTTTGAACTTGTCATACTTGGTCACAGTTCTCCAGACGTGGAAACATCCTACTCACTGAATCAATCAACAGCACAAATTGCTGTTTGTCTGACTGGAAGTAACGCTGAAGGTGCTTCTGTTCACAAAAACAAAAGGCATTTCAACTTGTCTGGAATAGTGGATGCATTCACACACAAGTTCATGGCAATGACCTGTGTGGCAGGCAGTACAGTTTTTAATGATACTGTCCTGTACACATTAGGTCAGTGGAGCAGATACTGTACCTTCGCCACCTTTGTTACAACGCCCCTCAGAAGTTCTAGAGTCAAATCTTCTATTTTTTTAAGCATTTCCAAGATTTCCTTACAAAGCGAGCTACTGATTTCTTCTCCTTCAGTCTGGATGTGCTTCCTAAAAGGAGAGATCATGAACACGGCTGTGCTGCTGCTATTTCACGTTGCCCATTGTGTAATGTGTGATTCTTCTTACTTGAGTTCCTGACACGTCTTCAAAGTCTTGAAAAACTGTATCATCTCCAGTTTGTCTGTTTTCTCCATCTTCTTGAGAACTTTGGTCTGCTCTTCTCTGTACCTACAACAGCAATGAGACTCCTGCAGAGCTGTCGTAGCTTGTTCAGGATGTTGCTGAGATAACTAAAAACAAACTCACCTCTCCACAAATATGTACAGCTCTTGGAAACCAACCTCTTTGACTTCGTACGACAGTTTAGAGCTGATGCGTTGTGCGTTCCGAGGCATGGCAGCGATGCACTGGGGGAGTGAGGAACACGAGCGGTACTAAGAAGCCACGAACAGCTGAGATCTCATCTAGCCCCGCGTTAGTAACTCGCTTCATTACCCCAATAGCGTCCACATAGGTTTGAACAAAGGCTTCGTCTGTGTTGCCGTCACAGACGTCTTGCTGTCTGTGATGCTGCAGGATGTTCTCCAGTTGAACTCTCATCTCTTCCTGTGGAGTAAAGGAGACACATAAAATAAGGTCACTTAGAACCACTGCTTTGATAACTGCTGTGGAGTCCAGAATAACAAATAATGACCTGTGCTTTTTCAAGCAGCTTGTTCTTGGCCTTCACCCCCCATTCTGAGAGCAGCAGGATGTCCACATGTTTTATAGGATCCATTTCTCTAAGGTCAGGGTGACCAAGCATCTCCTGACTGGGAATACAACACATGTGCAGACATCAGTTGAATACAATGTCAGGTTAAAGAGTCACCTGAACATATTTAATGAAAAGGTACCTCAAATAGGTTTTCAGGCCCCAGTTCATTAAGATGAAGCAATTCTTGAAGGAGCTGACCTTCAGGAGCAGACAGTCCAGGTGATTGAATATCTGACAGTGATTGAAGTTTACCTGTTGCCCCATCAGGCCCCTGGCCTCCAAAGCGTGAGCCAGCCGTATGAGCTCATTGCATACGGCCTCCTGCAGGTGGCTCAGGTGTTGCTGGAGGTCCTGGTCCAGGTCTGCTGGTGGCTCTGGGAGGTGCATGGGCTCTGATCTTTGTATGAGGTGATCCACACAAACCCTTGTCTGCTCTTCCAAAACAGACTCGGGTGTTTTGGAGAGACAACCATCCACAGCGGAGCAGGAGGCAGCAGCAGGGTGATCCCTGACAAGCTCAAGTAGCGGAACCCTCCCACGGTGCTCTCCTACATCCTGGTCATAATCTACAAAAAGTGTGCAGGAAACCTTTAGCTTTTAGGGCTAAGGTCAGAAATTGTAAATATTTTAATTTATGCATATGGGGGGCAAGAACTGTGAGGGGCCCACAGACCAACTTAATTAATAGTACCATTATTATAACTAATATATAATATCACAGATTTATCTATAAAATAGTTACTAAAAGACTAAATTATGTCTTATTTCTGCCTCTGTGGTCAAATTCCCCTCCTCCTCCTATTGACTGGATGGTCAACAGTTAAACCAATAATGTCTTTGCGGTCTACAAAGGATAAATCGGGTGATCAGAAATGAAAATAAATGTTTAACAAAGCAGAAAAAGAGAAGAAGGGTCCACAATAACTTAATAATTTATTAAAAGAAAGGTTTTTTTATTTACGGAGCTTCCTCCCAGTCTAATGTCAGCACTACTTTCATGGCCGACACTCTGTGTACTGTCCTCGCAGCACGTGCACTATGGGTTGCTAGACAGCCAGCAAACAGAATAAAAATGTCCACACAAGGCGTTCATTTCTTGCATGATATTACAAGTTGTAGAACATGAGCTGCTACTGTTTCTGTTTTTACTGCTGAAGCTACTGTAGCGGCACCCTGTCTGTACGTTTTCTTCAGGATATTTTTTCATGATTCCTATCAAAGCAGAACAGATTTAGAGGAATTAAGTTAAGTTCAGGCACACAGGTTGGCGCAGGCCTGGAGAAAAGAACGCCTGAGCTCGTTGTGTTTGCATGTCATTTGCAGACATTTGTAGTGGAATATTCTTGGATCTCCTGTATAAACCGTGCAATGGTTTAATCTGGTCTAAACCTGAGGGTGTGGTTGCTTTCTTTTCCCATCAGTTTGCACCACAGCTTCCATGACTCACACCTTTGGAACATTCTTTTTCCTCCATGCAGGTATTTCTCATGATACAACCATCCCAACTTGAACTGTGCCCTCCACCACCATCATCACTTTACTGTGTATCCCAGCATCTGGTTCCTTCTCCATCTGAGCCCACTTCTACATCACATCTCTACATCAGCATCATTAGTAGTTGACTGAAATACACTGGAGTTTCATAATAGTCCTATTGTGAAAGAGCAAACCATTTCTTTTTCATTTTCCTCTCCTCATTAAAGGAATACTTCAATAATTTTCTTTGAGGGCTGAGCAAAAACATGCCAACATTTAAGAAGGAAAGGACGGCCAGATTCCTCTATTTTCTGTGCAAAGAAATTAATTATTTATTCCTTAGAATCAGTACACCAGGGCAGTGAAAGATTATGTAAAACACGTCATTCTCAACTGCACCGGCGGATGGCCGTGTGCACACAGGCTACAACAATGCTACCTGCTTTTCTCTGTGCCGGACCCAGCAACGGTCCGGCTGAGAGGGGAGCGGAACCAACCTCAGCACTGTTTATCCTTGCATACATGAATGATCATCAGTTTGGGGCTACATGTGGACAGAGGAGCACCGGAGACTAGTTTCAGGATACCAAGAAGAACCTTGAAAACACAGCCAGGACAGAATGGTCGAATGAGCACTAAGTAAGTAATATATTTGACTGTTTGAAGTTTTTGTAAAGTTTCGAGCTGCTGCTTGTTGTGTTTTGGACTGTCGGGAGTAGTGCTAGCTTATGTTGCTAACGGCGGCTTGTGCATTAGCTTTGAGTGACTAGTTTTCAAATTTAACTTGTTACGGCAGATGTTAAAAGCAGAGAAAAGCGAGTTAGCTTTCCTGGGCGATGCTTTGATTATGTTTTGTCAATGTTTTGTCATCTGAACACGATCTAAAGTTATCTTTACAGTTTTACAAGGCATAATCTGACACCGTTTGAAGAAAGTGAATAAGTCGGCTATTAATTGCTATGATCTTTTGTCAATAAAACATAAAATGTTGAACCAAAACATCATCAAGGCATCAACGAGGACAGCGAACTCGCTTTTCTACCCCTGCTCTGAAGAACAACCAGTGCAGCATTCAGAAGTCAGTCACCAGAAACTGGTTAAACTTGAACACCGACCGCAACTAATTTAGTAACTGTTGGAAAAATAATGTATTTAATCAATCAATTAATTAATTTGAAACATTGTGGAATTTTTTTCATCTCAGCTGTCACCTTCATGTGCTCAGAAAGGTTTTCTCCCTTTTGCTTTGCAAGAACAGGGAGTGCCTGTGTGTAGCATCCTTTATCTTTTGCTTGCTCTGTGCAGAAAATATTTTCCCACAGCATCCAGTGGTGAAGTATGCCTTTAAACTACCGTGGAACATTTCAACAAAAAAAGACTAGCTCTCACCTGCTTGTGTGCTGCCGTTGTTCTCTAATAAATGTGCCCTGCTACCGCTCCTCCTGAGAATATGTGATAGTTGATGTGATAGTTGTTTAAAGAAATTCATCTCCAGCGGTAACGGTGAAGTATTCCAGCCGTGAGCCCTTGGATGCAGTCACAGATGTGACTTCATTCTGTTTGATTCTTTATAGGCTGCTGAAGGGACCTTCCCAAGGCATCATCACCACTGTTTACTTTCGCTTTTGACTAAAGCAATGTGCTGTTGGGTTTGTAATCAAAGCTTTTGTCTCATGCTGAAAAGCCACACTAATGCTTTAATTATGTTTTATTGTTACTATTAATTTAGGGTCAAGTCTGAGTATTCAAACCAACATAAGACAGAATCTTATCACAGCATGTGTTTATTATTTTTTTTACCAAATTGATTTTGTGTTTTATGCTAAACACTTTTGCTAAAAACCTGTAAAACAGCTCAGTGACTGTGTCTCCTCAGCTTTTACAGTAACGGTGCTGCCACTTGGGTAGGAAATTGAAAGGTATGCAAAGTGAACACAAATGTGAAACTTTCCATTTAACAATGCCGACTGTACAGTTAGCAGCTGGGAGGAAAGATCTGCAGAATCTCTCTTTGACATAACCCACCTCCTGCACCGTGTCCAGAGTGCAGCCCAGGACAGAGCTGGACTTTGATGACCCTGTCCAGTCTCTTCTTATCCCTTACTATGATGCTGCAACTCCGGCAGACCACACGTACAGGATGGCTGATGCCACCACAGAGTCATAGAAGGTCTTCAGGGGTGGCCCCCTCACTCCAAAAGACTCTCAGCAGGTAGAGTCTGCCCTGACTCTTGTTATGAGTCCAGTCCAGTTTATTGTTCAGATGCACACCCAGGTACTTATAAGAGTCCACCCCCTACATCCATTCCCTGGATGTGCATTGGTGGGATGACAGCAGACTGCCGTTGGTGAATCTCCACCATCATCTCCTTGGTTTTCCCTGCATTGATCAGGAGGTGGTTCCGCTGGCACCAGTCCACAAAGTCTGAGTAAGTCCTCTGTACTCTGCATCGTCGTCATCTGTGCGACAATCACAGAGTCATCAGAGAACTTCTGCAGAACAAAGCTGTCTGTGTTGTGTCTGAAGTCTGCACTGTAAAGGGTGGAAAGGAACCAGTACAGTCCCCTGTGGGGCCCCCACACTGCAGGTCAGAGTGTCAGACACACAGTCCCTGGCTCTCACAAACTGAGGCCTGTTTGTAAAATAGTCCAGGATCCACTCCGTCAGATGGAGGTCCACACCAGCTCCCTCCAGTTTGTCTTTGAGATGCACCGGCTGGATGATGTTGAATGCACTAACATGATCCTCACAGTGCTGCTGGGGATGACAGCTGTTGGAAAATATGCAGTTAATCATTGAAACACTGAGACTTATCATACTGACTAGCTCTGTGTAGCATTCCATGCCTCCTCCATCCTGTTTAGAACAGAGATCACCTGTATGTAGCATTTTTATCTGTGATGGAGTGTGATCTGTGCAGAAGGTATTTCTGTCTCATGTGCTCTGTAACCATTCACCTCCCAAGGATGGAAACTAACTATATAACAAGTTGTACTCTTGCCTTGCTGTAAACTGCTCACTCCATACAAGTAAAATACTGCAGAATGTCTCAACTGATTGTGTCTCTTTTATTTAAGAAGTAAAAAGGAAATTCACAATTTCCCTAACATAATTGGGGGCTCGTCCGGGATCCCAAGATTTGCCGAAACATGGAGTTGACGACTGTGCACAGCCAGGTTTAAAACCTGAAATTCTGGAAGGAGAATTCCTGCCCAGGTCAGAAGTCGGCTGGTTGAATCAGTGGTAGAGTGGAAACCTGACGGTGTTAACATAAACTCTGAACAGTTGAAGTAAATCAGACTATATACTGTCAAGCTCAAGTGTCATTGTATGTTGGCCTCTAAGTGAATTTTAACTTTTTAGAGGAAGTCTCTGAGACCTTTTGTGTTTGTCTGATTGAGATCGAAATTGAGAAGTTGGTTTGCTGAGACATCTGTGTCCGTAGGAAACTAGTTCCTGTAGAAGCCTGGCACATTCGATGATCTCTGTGAACACTGTGAACAACTTAAAATGGGAAACAAAAACAAAGGGTGAAAACCTTGAAGGTGATTCAAAATACATTTCTAAAAGACATTCTCAGTCAACTAAGTATTTGCCACAGTGGAATGAGAAAGTAGCCATAGCTAACCCACGATTTGGGGAAGGCAATGAACCAAGAACTATGAGGGTTTATCACAAACTGACATGGTGTCACCCCACCGTCAGAAGAGTGTGAGCAGTTTGTGTAAAGCTTGGTGGTCGCAAAGAATGATTGGCCAAAGAATAATATTACAAGTCAGAAGAAGGATGAACGTGTTGAAGACTTCTATAAAAGAACAGCAGGTGAAAAAATTGTCAAAACGGTAGCAATGGCGCCGGCGTTCATTGTAGACAGTGAAAAATGCTATTTGGCAAGAAAACAGGGCAGAGAGAACGTGGAGGAGGAGATAGACGCCCCAATAAGAGAGATGAGAGTGTGTGTTATAGAGAGACGGGACACTGAGCACGTGACTGTCACCGTGACGCATGCCCAACCGACCAAATAGTAAGAAGAAAAAGACTGCAATGAGGAAATGACTGAAGAACAATTAAAAATAACAGAAGCCTTAACCTTGATTGGGCCCGTTACAGGAGCTGAGACTTCTGTGCATCCTGTCCAGTGAATTTGTTGGGGAGAGACGCACTTCCCAAATTAAAGCCGACTAGTTTGTGTAGAAGGGAGACTGGTCATTCAACTTGTTGGACACATACGTCTGTACAACATGACAGGGGAGAGCCCTGTTACTGCTACAGCCTTGACCTAAAGAATGGACCCACCGAGACCTGATAAAATAATGATTGTAACGAACACAAGAAACCTTTACTAGCATTTTTGGTTTATGACTACCAGTATAGAAAAAAGACAAATACTTTCTATAGGCTGGTGTTGAATGAACATGAACAGGAGGCTAAAAGAGGACTTTAAGGTCTTAATCAACGACTTTATTCAAAGCAACGTGTTAAAAACCAATAAACCTACAATCAAAACAAATAATAAAAACCAATAAACTAATAATAAAAACGAGAGAGAAGAGCGGAAAACGATGAAACGAGTGACGGGGCCTTTGGGCCACACGCACTCCTGAATGAGAACATACTGTGAAAGGCATCGCCAAATGCGGCAATTCAACCTAAACAATAGCGCGCATTCCCAACTTGACCGAAGTCATCGGCATGTAAATAAGCAGCTCCACGTAGGAATGGCCACGATTGCTGTGACGGTGACGCCCCACTTCTGGTTCTCTCGTGTCTCCTCTTTTATCACCCGCTTCGGTTGTTATCAGCCGTAATGAATGGGCCGATCAGCCGCTGGGTCAACTAAGATGAGAGTACGTGGTTGTCGGTGAATATCCATATCTCAGCTGGTGACCGGCACTAATGACTCGTTTTTATTACTGGTAGAGCCGCAAATCATCGCTGAGAGTAATCACCAAATGAAATACATGTTGGCAACTGTGAAATCTGTGTCTGTGCACGTGGAACTACCGCACCGCAGCGGAGTCTGCTGTGGAGTAAATGTATAGGAACATGTGGATGAGTCGTAGACCTGCTGTGAAGTGACGACGTTTATGACGTTGTCACCGTAAAATCTTCAACCATTGGAAAACGTGCATTAACAAGTTACGGCAGTTTTAAACCGAAATACGCGGCGCTCCGCACTCTTACGAGACCAGACACGCTAAAATTATATCGGTATATTATATTATATTATTAATTAAATGAATTAACTCGTGACCCATAGCCACAAACTATGTGAAGCCAATATATTGTTTCAGGTGTTAGAGCATATATATTTCATGTAGTACATATTCTTCCTGTATTCTTTCTGTTTACAGACACAACTGACGAGAATGAAAACTACAATGTTTTGCTGCTGCGGTGCAGGTCTGTCTTGAACTAGACCAAGTCATTCTAACTTTAAGCGAACAGAATATAATTAATAATAATATATATAAGAATTATTAAGGCATCAAGTATGTTTTTCGAAAAAAAAAACATTGAAACATTGGCTGCTGGGGGTTTGTTTGTTGGTGGAGGAAGGAGGCTGCTGACTGAGGGTCGTTCATGCATAGCAAGAGGACTTGATAGGACATTTCTCACATTGCATGGAGGGCCTCGCCCAGTTGTATTTAATGGTGGAACATTTGCACATCCATAGACCCATAGAAGCAGCCTGCTCTCAGATGAGAGGTAGCTCCTTTTGTGCTGAGGTGGATAAATACCTCACTGCACACAGCCTGCTACTTCAGTGCCCTCGGGAACTTTGTGGTGGACGAACCTCCTCTCCAAGGAACCAACATGCAGGAAGGCCTCACTCAGCGAGCACTGGACGCGATCCTGAGCCAAGTCAACCCCTGTGACTCGGATGGAGAAGACATAGACCTTCAGCCGGATTCGGATTCCGACTCTGAGCTGTCTTCAGGTTAGATTTCTTTTCATATTACTTCCTATTTAACATTTCATTTTGAACAAGACATTTTTCTGCTTTAGTTGTATCTTTTTTTATTTAGGATGATATTTCAGAGGAGGAGATACTGGAATTATTAGTATGCATTTGTGATATCATTCAACTTTCCCATTTGCAGATGAGGTGACTAGACCCCAACCAAAGAGAGCTTGTCTGGGGTCTGACCTGACGGAGGCGGCGGAAGACAGCCCCGTGTGGCGTGAAGAACGGGTGGGGGCGCGTCTCCCCCTCACCCCCATAGAAGCGTACGCCGCAGACGGAGAACCGACGCCCACGGCCAGGACAAGCGTCTCCAGTCGCCTCGAGAGCTTCCTGAGGTTCATCACTCTTGACATGCTTCATAGCATTCAAGAATGCACCATTCAACACGCACGGCGAGCGGACCACGATTCTTGGTTCGTGGACATCCCGGAACTAATGGCGTTTATTGCCATTGTCATCTTGCAGGGGGTCGTGAAGCTCCCATCACTAAGGGACTACTGGTCATCAAACCTGGGAAACCCACAGATCACTGGCATCATGTCGCGTAACCGCTTCCAGGACATCATGCGACACCTGCGCTTTGACGACAGCTCCACCCGCGTGGAGCGAGCGAAGACCGACGAGTTTGCTGCCATCTCCGGTGTGTGGGGGTCGTTTGTCTCCAACTGCATCTCCTCCTACAGCCCCGGTCCACACATCGCCGTTGATGCGCAGCTCCTCCCGACAAAGACTCGCTGCCGTTTCCTGCAGTACGTCGCGTCGAAGCCGGAGAAGTTTGGCATCAAGTTCTGGGTCGCCTGCGACGCGAAGTCCAAGTACATTTGCAACGTCCTCCCGTGTCTTGGCAAAGACCCCAGTGGTCCCAGTGGTCCCAGTGGTCCCGGTGGGGAAGACGTGGTGATGCGTCTGATGGAACCGTTCCTGGACAAGGGCAGAAACGTCACCACGGACAGTTGCTTCACGTCGCTGTCACTTGCGCAGCGACTGCTTCGCCGCAAAACCACCATCCTCGGCGCAGTCGACGAGAATCACCGGGAAATTCCTCAATCCGCTAAACAGACGGACCGCAAAAGACTCACCACTCAGGTGCGTCGCAGGTTCTGTGTTTATGTGTTTCTACTGTGTGTGTGAGCGTGCAATAAAAATAACAACTTGTCTCATTCATTAGGTGTTTTCGACCAGCGGTGCCACGCTGACGGCGTACGCGCGCACACGGAGGACGAGCGTGCACGTCCTGAGCAGCATGCACAGCGTGGTTCACACGGAGAACGCCCCCAAGCGGAAGCCGAACACGGTCGCCCTGTATAGCAGCACGAGGTGCGGCGCGGATGCGATGGAGCAGATGCTGCGGAACTACAGCGTCCGCGCAGCGACGCGCCGCTGGCCAGTGGCCGTGTTCTACTACATGATCGATATGGCGGCGCTGAATGCGCATGCGCTGTATGGAGCGTGCACCGGGAGGAAGGAGAGACGGGCGGACTTCCTGGCGGAGCTCGCCACGGAGTTGGCGAACCCACACGTGGGTGAGAAGAAGGCGCGAAAGGAGCAGCTGCTTCGGCAGCAGCCTCCCACACCTGAACCTGGAAAAAGAGCCAACTGTCAGGTCAAACGGTGCAATGACAATCGTGCCACTGTGCGATGTGTTAGCTACAGATACACATGTGGCAAATGCAGAAAGGAGGCACCATGGCATTGTCAGGACTGCGAGTAATTGAAATCTACTCACTCACTCACTATAATTGTATGTAAATATGTTTTTTTTTCACTATTTTTTATCAATAAATCTTAGCAACATATCAGCAGAAAACCCATGTGTGTTGATCTCGAGCCATTTTCTCGTTTTGCGTTTTTATCTCAAAATGAAAAAACAGGTAACTGCTTTAAATCCATATCTGTGTTTCTTGTTTTGAAAAAAATGCTGCCCCGTGCAACCGTGCCAAAAACCACCACTGCCCCCAAACAAACCTGACCATACCTGACAGAGTAGACAAAACACCCAGAGAGGCACATGTGAACTGCACAAGACATAAGGCAAGTTGTTGAGAGAAATCGAGGTGGAGAATGGCATAATGTAATTAGTCCTACCTTGTTTCTGACATTTTTAATAATGTGCCTCAGTGTTTGGGAATATCATTATTTGCTGATGATGGAGCATTATGGAAGAGAGGAAGAAATAAAAAGAGGGCAAGAAAAAAAAGGGATGGGATAACCAAAGTATAGGAATGGGGGATGAAATGAGGCCTTTGCTTCTCAGTAGAGAAAAGGTGATGCTGTTTACTGGAAGGGAGAAATAAGAGCCATATAAAGTTATATGGGGTTGTGTTAGAACAGGTTGATGCGTTTTGCTTTTTGGTAAAAAAAAAAAAAAAATTTAGAATTGAGTCTGATAGCTTTATTTGACTTCTCCAGTTGCAGAAAAGACCTGTTCACATTGCACAGATGAGACTGGAGTGCAGAGAAATTGTAAGGAAAGCCAGAAGAGGTTTGCATAGGTTGTCTTTTGGTTGACCCAGTATCTCAGGATCCTGGGACCTGGTGATATTGCCCTCTGCCAGGTATCTCTGCACCTCCTGGATGGCATCAGCTGTGGCACTTTTAGTCTGCCTGCCCACTTCAATGATGAGATCTTGCCAATGGTTATCTAAAAAACAACAAAATGGCATTTTAGTACATGATTTCCAAACAAGAAACAGATAATGCTGAATTACATGCCTGAAGTGGGTGCAGACGTAAAGACGGTTCCGGTTGGGGATCATTTGTGCGTCCAATTACAGAGGCACAGTCTGACCGCAGTCTACTGATGGCTTCATTGCACCTGTTGCACTTGGAGGAACAGCAGAACTAGAGTGATTTAAATCTGGGGTCTAGAAGTGCTGCTGGGGTCAACACACTGTGAGGTAGTTTTGTTTAAATAGGAAAGTCAAACATATGCGACATTGAACCTGCAGAAAATAATGATTATTAAAATAAGAGTTACTTAAATTAATTAATCTGAATTCAGATAGATCAAGTGGAGACTTGAACAGGATGAAACAAGAAAAATAAAAAAAGATACCTTATTTTACGATATGAGATCAAAATGGTCGCACATGGCGAAAATCTTTGTTTTGGCTAAGGCTGCTCCATAATTTTAGATGAATTTGACGATGAACGGCAAACGCGCATGCGCTTTCGTATAAACATAGTTTGGCGCGTTAGACAGTGACTGATACAGAAACTATATCGGTCACGTGACTTTTCCAACGCTTACACGCACCGACGGGGGGGTTTCGCTCGACGCATGCGCCGACGCATCGGCGTTGCCATCACTATATCCTGTAGATGGCAGCAATGCTACAAGTTTGGATGCCGTGAAACCCCAAAGAAGAAGCATCCTGGGTTGTAGTTCAGCGTGGGGTCGTGGAACAGGATGTTGTCGTTAGTTTCAGTGGAGGATGTAAGACCAGTATTTCTTTCTTCTTTTATGCTTTAAAGGTAACTAACTTTTACGCGCTACTCCTTTTAGATTTTGAAATAATAAGTTAGCGTTAGTCCGACATGTTTTTGTATTTAATAGATACTGTAAGATTGTTGGTTAACAATACGCTGGTTTGCATGCTATAGCTAGCTCGCTAACACAAATCCATATCGCTTTCTTTATTTGTTCGTTTATTTATGTATTTATTCAATTTAAGGGCCCATCTATTTCGTATATGATAATTACTTAGTTGTTATTAGGACACTGCATTTGCAGCTCATTTGGTAGTGAAGCTAAAAACAACCCCTAACAAACAGCTAATTGACCAATTTAACGAGTGAACTAGTGGTTAAATATAAAGTCAGCCTGGTCGTGAAATCTTAGGCTCTGTTTGCCTAATGGCGCCAAATGTCATGTTTGTCAGAGCTACCTGTGTTTAAATGTGCGACTTGTAAAACCTATGCTCAAGCTAACTGCTAACATGCTAACCTTTCATTGTTTAACTTGTTTGAACAGAGGTTTTTGACTTTGCCCCCTTTTTCAGATGTGTTCTCTCAGCTTCGCCCGACACTCCGACTTTATAAACAACTGACATTTTTAACTTCATGCCTGTGTCCTGCTTTTTCAAACATTTTGGATGCCTGCTTCACTGTATTATCATTTTGTGGCGTTGTCCAGTCTGCAGCTCCTAACGACTGAGCAGCACAGAGGGCGATATAACCCACAGATGCTGGTATACTGTAAATGGATGCCCTCTTTGTTGTTTCTGAAGTGAAGAGAAGTAGTGATGGTGGTCTTTAATAAAGATGTGAGGATGCTCCAGGCCTTGACACGTATGATACACAGTATTGTTAAAGTATAGAAAGTGCTGCTTATGGAAATCCCTTTTAAGAAGAGTACTGGTGTTTGGGATTCTTTAAGGCCTTTATGGTTGTAGGGTTTGTTTTCATCCAGCGAAAGCTGATGCTTTTGTAACAAGTCAGGAGCAGTGCAGGCCTAGAAACCCATTAACAAAATGAGGCTTATCTTTTTATTTTAATGTCAATGTCAGCTCATTCTTTTTGTGTTGCTCTCTTCAGTTGCAGCTGACTTACAGTACTGTTGCTTTTATTTTCACACCCTGTTTGTGATTTTTAACAAGTCCAGACATAGCCAGCCTTGACACTGCTGTGGCTATTACCCTGCCCCTGGCCACAGAATTGCTCCATCAGCAGACTGGAATTAGAGCAGTGTTCGGGTTGGATGCTGTACTGGCATTTGGGCTGTGGTACCAAGCCATGTTGTTACATTTCTAGGTGGGGTTGTTAAAAAGACTACAGTACGTGCCCTGCATCCACTGTTCTGGTTTGGTCAGTCCGACTTGTTTCTGAGGATTAGTTCACCTCAATGCACAAAAGACACATAGAACATTACTACTGGTCTTTGTCTTTAAGGATGGTTTTTCTTTGTCCTCTGTGAGTTGTTAATGATGACTCATTTTCTTTTCATAAATTCTCTCTCGACAGTAATGGGCTGAAATCCTTCTGTGTTCAAAATGGCAAGAGAGAGAAAGTGCATCCTCTGTGAAACAGTCCATGTCTCCAAGCAGGTGCTTTACTTTTACGTGTGATTAATTTTACAAACATTTGAATATTGTGTCATTCATAGTTTGTACATTCATGACTTCGTGTTATGTTGACGCTCTAAAATAAAATTAAACGTTATATCCTCGTAGAGTCACTGTAAAATGTAACCTTTTTCATAACCAAAACAAAAACTTCATACAAAAAATTTGTTTGCAGGAGATGAATGAGCACATGAGAAGTATGCTGCACCACCGTGAGTTGGAAAAGCTCAAAGGCCGGTGAGTTGTGTGTTCAATGTAGAAGATTATAAACAACTATTAAAAGAATCTAGTAAATACTCAAATGTTTAGCTATTGTATGCTGTATTTATGTATAACAGTGCAGATAGGTAATCAGGGTCATGATTTGAGAAAATGTATTTGGGTCATGTGGCACGTGTGCTCATGGGCACGTGTTAGCAAATGGATATAAGGGCAGCTGCTTCAACTGTACCACATATATTTAGACACAATCTCTTCAGAACAACAGGCATGGCCAATAGAATTCAGCTGCCTATCTGTGACCCCCATGTAGATTACTAAAAGTATGTGGCCTTTGGCTAAGACGGAAGCATCTCAGGTTTAGTTATTGTATGTCGTATAAATGTTGGTAAGCAAACACAGTATCCATTTTTGTCAATGTTTTTTAAATATATACTGACTTCAAGCAGAACTTTCAAAATTATACTAGATTGTGCTTAGAATTGCATTATGATTTAGAAAGGTGATCCAGATGGTAACTGGACTTTGCCACAGACTTGGTAAGATTTGTCTCACGCTACATCACATGCTCTGCGTCTGTCCCAAGTAGAAACAAATGATGCTGTGGCAAAGATTTGAAAGAGCAATTGAAAAGGAGCCAGGACTGCTCCTTTCAGATCGACAGCATGACATACTTGGGAGAGGTTTTGAAGTGGAGGCTTTGAGCAGCTGTGCCAAGCTCCAGTTACACATGCTCTACTTTGGGGTTGGTCAGCAGGATGCCCAGGCGTGTTCTAATAGCGCATGCTGGCCCGGCTCCTGGCTGCTCAAATACAGACGTTGCCTTCTGTAGAGTCTCAGAGTGCAGCTGACACCATCATGAAAGCGCACTAGGCTGAGGGCGCCGTGCTTCTCTTTGCACGTCCCGGCGCTGTGCTGCATGGCTGGTCAGAGCTAGATTGACATACTGCGTTGGTCCAGCCCAGCAGCTCCTGGCTTCGCCCTGTCATCTATGGCCTGCTGACAGAAGAGAAACAAGATCAGGATGAAATGAAGATATTTATGTTTTTTTTACTAGATGAAATTCTAAGTTAGCTACCTCCTGATCTGTCACAGATAGAGAATTTGGTCATTCTATAGTGAGGATTGTTGAGTATTCTCCTTTCCTGAATTAATTTTGACTTTGAAGTAACAGAAAGTAGAGCCCGAGTACCTTGTTGCAGGCTCTGCAGGCAGGAAACTTAAACTAGACCTGAGCGTAACGATGCCAGAAGGAAGCATTGATCGCCCCCTCTCGCCGTCCCTCCCCAGGGATTGTGGACACGAGTGCACAGTCTGCAAAGTGACACTGGTGAGCCTGACCGATTATGCCAGCCACATTTCGAGTCCCACGCACAAGCAAAATGTGGAGGCTGCAGAACAAAGTCCGTCTTGGAATGGCACGGAGGACTACTTCGACCAGGCTCTGGTGGAGCTGATTGAAAAGAGAAAAGAGCAGATCAGGTAAGACAGTCCAGCTATTGCATTTAAAGCTTAGGGATTAAATGTGTATAATGTCAAACTGACTCTTGATCATTATGAGTGTACGTGTTTTGTAAGGTGATAATACACTATCTATAATTTATGTGTTTACTGTAGTGTCAACCAAGTATAGTCACATTCTGCTCGATGGTGCGCACAGGACTCTTTTAGCTGCTGCTTCACTCTGAGCTGTGACTGGAGTCTTGTGTCAGGACTGCAGCCTAAAAAAAAGCATGTGCTCACAAGTTTTCTGCTGCCTGGAAAAAATAAAACCTCACTAAAACCAAGACTTTGATCAAGTGAGGGTCACAATTATGAAAAACATACAGCTTAAAATGACAAACTCTGAAGAGTTACTCTTGATGTTTAGATGAAGTTGATTGATGTATCTAACCAAGTCTTAAAAAGGCCTTGAATTGAACTAACTGTAAGACTTGCCTGTTCTTACACTTTTGATCAATAAAACTGTGACCTATAAGAGAATTTAATTTGTGTTGACCCTACTCTTACCAGAACAGTTATGTGCAACCACAACGGTGTCATATGTTGCGACTGTTGAAGGCAAAAGCTGCCAGCTGTCACGTGCCACTTATAACCACATCCCAGTAGGTCAGAGCGGTCACACTGTAAAGCAGTCCCAGAGAATCCCAATGAACAAGGACAGGTTGTTGCCAAGGGAAAACTTTACACGTAGTCAGAATAAAATTGATCAGAAATTAAATTATGTATGTAAATTTAGATTCTTTAAAATTCAGTTAATTTTCTTTTGAATACAAACTGAACACCACATGTCTGGCTCTATGATACACTCAAAGTGGCCATTGAGTAAATCAATGTATCTATCTTGTTTGTTTGCAGAAAAGAGAAGGAGGCTGCAGCTGCAAAGCAGGCCGCAGAAGAAGCTGAACAAAGGCGGGAAGAGGAGTTTCAGCAGAGGTTGAAGGAAGCTAAGGAGCGCTATAGGATAGATTGTTCCTGGAAGCAGCCGTCTCATGGGTTCAATAGGAGCAATCAGCACAGTTCATGGTACAGGGCTAACGGATATAATGCCAGACCAGAGGAAGCACAGCCCTGGCGCCAAGGTAGACAGGGGAAGAGTGCCACTTGGCACGCGCAGGAACCGCCCAGCTTTCAGAACTGGGGCTCTGGACACTTGTCCAGAGGAGGCTTCCACAGCCAGCAAGGTTGGGGCCGGAAACAGTGGGATCAAGGTGCATTTCCTGCCAATCAGAAAAGTCGATTTCCTTGGCTCAGCAATGGAGGAAGCAGGAATGGGCTCTATGGCCAAAACAATATTTCCCAGTACCCACAGAAGAGTAGGCCGGTTAGCCGGGGCTCCCCTGTGAACCCACCTCTACCTAATTTCTTTGCCCAGGCTATGAACCAGTTTCCGAATGCCGATAATGAGCAGGGAGGGCAACAGGGTGATAGGTTTCAGAATAGGGCAGGTCAGGCAGCAGAATCTGATCACAGCACTAAAAACTCGAAGACCTTTGGTAGTAATCCAAAGCTGGACAAAACCTGTCGCTGGGCGCCCTATCCAGTCACAAAAAGTTTGGAATCTATACCTTGTAAAGACAACACCTCAAATGCGATAGATAAGTACTCCAAAGGACCCGCACCAAAAACGTGTGACAAGCAACCAGAATCTAGTGCCTTCAATAAGGTGTTACAGACGAAACAGAAGCCAGGGCAGACGTTGGATGCACAAAGTGTGGAAGGGAAAGCTAAGCAGAAGGTAAACACAAAAACCAAGCCCAAAAGTGCAAGTAGCAGCAGCACCCATGCTCAGGGAGAAGCCCAGCAGAACTCATCTGGTCCTTCCAAAGAGAAGTCAAACAAGTCTCTGTCAAACAATAAACTGAGGAAGATGTCCTCAGTTCCATGTCTCAAAAGTGACACAGAACTCAGCAAATCATCCATTGAAACGCACGCACCGTCAAAGCCAACCACGAAGCAGAGTGGGCTCCAAGGCTCCAAGGCTCTTCAAGTTGGGCCCCTGCAGTCGAAACAAGAGTCGCAACTGGCCGAAAGCATAAAGAAGGCCAGACAGATTGTGTTAAAAAAGAGTGGCTCCTTAGATAGCGCTAGTAAAACCAGGCAGGAAATGGCACGGCACAGTGTAGAAGTTGGAAATCGAAGTCTGGAAGTTTTAAACAAAGAAAACAGCTGTCGGCAGAACGTAGTGAAACCGAACGTACCTGACTCCATGATGCAAAAACCTTCATCACCATCAGCAGACAGCAGCCAGTTCCTCCAGTCCTTACAAGTTACCACCTCTAATTTAGAGCGCTCGCAGCCTGCAGCATCAAGCAGAGAAGATGAGGAGAGCAGGAAGAAAGTGGAAAAAGGTAGTGGCTCCCCGGCCCAAGATGAAGCCCTGCATGATGATGTTGCAGGGCAGAGCTCAGAGGGGGACACTCCCCCCAGAGGTGAAGTGCAGGGGGTGTCAGGGTCTTCAAGTCTACCCAAACTTGACCTGCTCCCCGTCCTAAAACGTGACCTGGCCAAGCACATCTGCCCCAAGAGCCACGAGCCCAACCTCAACATTGCCAGAAGGGTTCGAAATCTGAGTGAGTCACGGAAAGTCGACACGGATAAGGATTCGGGGCTCAGACCTACGGTGCGTCAGCTGATCAGCTTCTCCGGGTCGCGGCGCAACGTCAACTGGGAACAGGTGTATCAGGAGGTCAGGAAAAAGCAAGACAAGGGGAAAGGCATGCCAAGGTGAGGTTGTGGGCTTTACACACAGTGTTTGCATTGTTTTAACAGGGTTTAAGATGTTATCTTTGAATGTGCTCCAGGTTTGGGATCGAGATGGTGCCGTACGACCAGGAGGAAAACAGCCAGGAGGAAGATGACATTCCAGTGCTGGAGGGCTTCCAGTGGGAGTCGCTGATGGACATCTCCGCTCCAAGTGCAACCCGCAAACGCTCGTTGTCCGAGAGCAGCGTCACCCCTGCAGCTGTTCACTCGCTGTTTTTACAGAGAGAGGGCCTCGGCTCGGAGGAACCTGGAGCTTCCGTGCCTCCCATGTTCTCTCAAGAGAAGGAAAACTCTGAGAAAGGAGTGGAGCTTGGTCAGCTTGAGGCTAGAGCAAAGAAGCAGCCTCACAAGCTAACATCAGCAGGAGTGGAGGATTGGATTACAGTGCTCGGAGATAGTTCAGGGACAGAGCAGCATGACGGCCAAGGCACAGGAAAGAGGCGAAGAGCAGCTGCTGTGAGTAAAAGAGTTTCTACTGATTTAATACATCTCAGTCTGTTTATCTATGGTTTTCCTACATTCATTCTTGGCTGTCATTATGACCTGAGTCCAGTAATGTGTCTTTTTCTCCATAAAGGATGCTGCAAGTGCAGAGACCTCTGGCTTGGAGCACAATAGCAAAAGGAGGAAAGTCAAATCCAAAAAAGGTTGTTATCTATGAGTTCTGATGCAGTAATGGATTTATTCAGTCCAAATTACCAAAACAAGTCAGCAAACTGTTCATGATTCACATTTCTGTGTGCAGAGCGCTTGCAGATTGACCAGCTGCTGGCTGTGTCTCTACGGGAAGAAGAGGTGAGTCGCTCTCTGCAGACTGTGGACGCCAGCCTGATCCAGGCTCGGGCTACGCTGCAAGCTGCCTACCTAGAGGTGCAACGGCTCATGGTGGTCAAACAGCAGGTGTGTTTCCTTTTTATTTAAGCAGGTGCAATCTTATTTTCAAGAGAGGCCTGATCAGATGGCCATTGCAAGACAATCACACATTCTCTTAGATCACAAGTTGTAGTTATTTTACCACTCAGCCACATAACATTTTGTATGTGTTTCCTAGGTGACGGCAGAGATGAGCACACTGAGAAACAAGCGCATTGAGATACTTAAAGGGATGCAAGGTAATAGAATAATTCTTTTAAACTGATGGCTGCAGTAATCATTCATTGAATGCGGTGCATCTGAGTGTGATTACTGCAGTAAATAGAAATAAATAGAATAAATGTTTTTATACAGGTAGCGTGGAGGAGTCGCCTCAGATCAAATTGAAAGAGAAGACAGAATCATTTGATACAGAGCCCCATGTTCCTTCCTTCGTTCCTTCCTCCTCTTCCTCTGGTGCTGCTGCTCCCAGTATAACGTGTAGTTCTCTGGCTCGGCGTTCCTCCCCTCCCTCCTCCAGTCTTACCTTCAAGCCCGTCGTGATCAAAGAGGAGCCACAGTCTCCTGTCAGCCTGAGCTCAGAGATGGATGCTGACCACATAGCCCGCATTGTTCACAGCACCACTCCAGAGCTGCCTGTTGATGCTGCTAACAAAGAACAAATGTGGGACAACTTCAGAGCTGCTGGCCACTGCAATCCGACTCTGTCTGGAGTGATCGAGAGCACTGAAAAGGCCGTTCAGTCCACCAGGATCCCTATCGAGCCTGATTCCAAATCCCCCATTAAGTCTCTCTTACTGAGCAGGAGGGGTTCTGAAACAGGGAGCACTGTTGACTGTGCTGATACGCAGTCTCTTGAGCCCCCCTCAGGGCCTTCTGCGTTTAATGTTCCGGAATCTCCGTCTGAACTCAGGAGTGGGAAGCGTGTCAGGAAGTTGAAGAAGAGGAAGGTGCTGAAAAAGGCAGAAGGCCCCGAGCAGCCGTATAGCAGTGACACAGAGATGGAAGGTGAGGCGACGAGGCCGAGGTTTCTCCGCCCACGAAGGAGACCCAGTGGTGGCTCTCAGGTCAGTACCTCCACTCAGCCTACGGAGGTTGGAGAGGACATCAACGTAGAAGGCAGCGAGGAGCCCGGCAAAGCACCGTCAAAATCTGAGAACACAAACCGTTCGCATGAACACATGGCGGCGCTCCCACAGGTGGCCTCAATTGTGCCACCGTTGAAGTTGGAGCCAGAAGAAGCCATGGAGATCACCGAAGCCTCTCAGCAACCCCAGACACAGGCCTTCCCTGCAGCCCCGGCCCCCGACTCCTACAAACCTGAGCCGCAGAGCCTGGCATGTAATGAGGTCACTTCCACCAGTGACATGGACGTATGCAGGTCCTCTGAGAGGTGAGAGACACATGTTTTCCAGATATGATATCAAGCAGTCAGAGTTTACATCGTGTGGTGGTGCTTCACGATTGTTTGTTTTTCTGTGTTGCCCACAGTGAAATGCCAGTTCCGACCAACTTGCCAAAAATAAATAAGACCTCATCAGGTATGTTTGTCAAGAAACTGAAGATCAGAGATCCAGCGTATTTCTAGTTGTCCCAAGTTGTTCCCAGTGATGGTGCTTGAATAAACATAGACACAAGTTTATTCCTTACATAATGTTGACATTTATTTTACTGTCACAATGTCAGTGCAGAGACATTTGGCCTGAAAGACTTATAAATGCATAACCAAAGCAAAGCGGCCAGAATTAGAAATGCCTCAGTCAGTGACCACGTTAAAATAGACTCTAGAGAAGCCAGATTACTTATTATGGAGAAGATATTCTTAGAGCAGGCAGCTGACCTGCAGGGATGCTGTACAGCATAATAATTGATGGCTGCTGTGTATCACCTCCATCTGTTTTTCAGATGCATCTAGTGATCACGGCGAGGATGAGATGCCGATGGAGGGGGTGTTTGAGGGCCACCAGGAGGCAGTAAATGCTATGCAGGTCCACAATGGGCTGCTCTACACGTGCTCAGGGGACCGGACTGTTAGAGCCTTCGACCTGGTGGTGAGTGTTTATGTCTGTGCGAATATGCCAGTGAACATAGCACAACGTGAGAGTGTTTCATTTTGCTGTCGCTCTGTTGCAGAGTCGTCGATGCGTGGCTGTGTTTGAGGGTCACAGCTCTAAGGTCAGCTGTCTGCTGGTGTCTGTAGCTCCCAGTCTCCATCACCGCCTTTATTCTGGCTCTAGCGATCAGACCATCCGCTGCTACAGTCTGAAGGTATGAGCGTGTTTCCACTAAACCGCATGCTGGTTTCATGGTCCACACCCAGTGACACTGTGGCATGTGTCCACAGACACAAGAGCTCGAGCAGCAGTTCTCTCTGCCAGACAGAGTCCTCTGCTTCCATAGCCGCTGGAAGACTTTGTATGCTGGCCTGGCGAACGGCACGGTGGTGACCTTTAACCTCAAGGTAAGAAGTGCTGCTGAATGACCAGTGACTAATTACATCCACGCTGTTTGCTGGAGAGTCTCTTATCCTGATGACATTATTCGTCTGTGTTCAGACAAACCGGCAGATGGATGCGTTCGAGTGCCATGGGCCACGAGCTGTGAGCTGCCTGGCCTCATCGCAGGAGGGATCCCGGAGGATCCTGCTGGTGGGGTCCTACGATAGCACCATCAGCGTGCGAGACGCCAAGAACGGACTCCTGCTGCGTGCACTGGTGGGACACACTAAGACCGTCCTCTGCATGAAGGTAGGAGTTCATCTTTCTGCACGATAAAGATGCAGTCGAGGCTGTTTTTCACAAAGACGTTGTAATAACTCATCTTGTGCTCTCAGGTGGTGAATGACCTGGTTTTTAGTGGCTCAAGTGATCAGTGTGTCTACGCGCACAACATCCATGTGAGTGAACCTGTTAAACTTTATGCACAGTGCATTTTAATATGTGCTTTATAGATCGATTTGTTTATTTTTTATCTATGATACACATGTTTACAGACAGGAGAGCTTGTGCAGGTCTACAACGGCCACAGCCACGCTGTTTCTGTAGTGACTGTGTTGGGGAAGGTGATGGTGACGGCCTGCCTGGACAAACTGGTCCGAGTCTACGATTTGCAGGTCAGTTAATTATCCTGCTGACTCAGCCTGATTCTGTAGTAATGTGACAGTAATTACCTTCAACCTGCTCTCTGCTCCACAGACCCACAATCAGCTGCAGGTCTATGGTGGACACAAGGACATGGTGATGTGCATGGCTATCCACAAGAACATGGTGAGATCATTTGTTGCAGCTCGGCAGCGTCTGTGTAACCTGCTGGATTGGTTATACAGACTCGTGTGTATGTTGCGTTTTAGATCTACACAGGCTGTTACGATGGCAGCGTTCAGGCCGTCAAACTCAACCTGATGCAGAACTACCGCTGCTGGGTAAGATAAGGGACACACCGCAGAATGAAAGTGTGAACTCAGTCTTTTAACTTTCCTCCGTGCGTCCCGTTTTGACAGTGGCACGGCTGCTCCATGGTCTTCGCTGTAAAGGAGCACCTGCAGCAGCACCTGATCGACAGCCACACCAACCCCAGCCTGCAGAAGCTCCGGTGCCGCTGGAAAAACTGTGAAGAATTTCTCTGCACGCGCAACAGCTCCAAGCAGGTATGAGCAGCCTCACTCATCCCTCACATTTCAACAGGATCGTCTCCTCTCCTCCATGTTAGCGGCAGATCCCGTGCTGATCGGGTTTGTCTCGATCCTGCAGGGGCTGCTGGTGCACATGCAGAAACACGCTGAGGAGGAAACAGACGTGGAGCCTTAGGGGCGGCTGGTGGGAACACCGTTTCTTCCCGAGCCCTCTTTCCTTTCCTATCTTCGCCCCCTTCACCCTATCGTTAACCTCCCATATTGGGGGGGATGTTCTAGGGACCCACTTTAACTTAGCAGCGCTCCCGTCGAGCCTGGTGAGCGGCGTCCGACGACTCCATCCTTTATGGTTGGAATCCAACTCTAAGAGAATCACGAACGGAGGAATGGTTGTGCTGTTTTTTTTTGTCTGTTACATTCGATTAAAGAAAACGCACCCTCCTCTCTTCCTGTCTGACCACTGCAGTTCCTTTTTTCCCACTGACCAAAGTAAGACAAAGAAACACATGACTTTTGTTTGTTGAAGAAACTCCAGTGTTGCCGGTAAGCGGGGGATGTGTCATGCTTTTCAAACAGTCACCTGGCTGCACTATGGCATGGGCTGAGAGATGTTTTCAATGTTGTTGTGATGTTACATGTTGAGCAACTCGTTTTATTTTTCTTTTCTTTCAAATTAACCTTGTATTCAACATTAAATTTAGAACTTTTAGAAACTCATCCAAGGCTGTGTTTTGGTTGAGCTGCGTGATGAGAATCCAGTCGGTAGCATTTTATTTTGTTACCTTTTATTTATTTTTGGTTGCTCATTCAGGTGATTTAAAGATATTGAGGAACTTTGGTGCAGTGTTGTGACTTGGCCTGAAGTTGTCGTTTTGCAGTGATGACAGAATCAAGACGTGGACGTGCTCATCGGTGTGGGTTTATTCCTCATAGCCGCTGTTTTCGATGAATAAGTAGTTTGTTTTTTAAATGACATTTGCTGCTTTGGATGTGTCTTTTATGTGTAGCGTCGTGCAGGAAGCGCCAGAGCTGTATTTTCCACAGTGAGGATTGATTTGTAATGGAGGTGAAGGACGTTTAGTGGAGGTGTTTGATGGAGAATTAGCATTCGTCTCCCATGCCATGCCTCACACCCGTTAAAACAAGCTCAACACTACACATTCAGCCGCTTTTATTGAGCGTGGAACCGCTCTGGTCCTCTGTTCAGCAGACTTCGGTATTCCAGCTCTTGGTTTTTAAGGATTTGTTCATTGAAATGTCTTCACCTACTCGTTGTTCGACAGTGAGGAAAACGTGCGCGTCTCCTCTTACCTGGCATTCCTGAGTTTCTTCATTTCTCTGTTAACGTTTTTTTTTAATAAAGTGCAATCCAAGATGATAATAATAAAAAGAAATGTAACATTACAAAGATTTCTGTGTCGTCTCTGTGGTGTTTTAAGGGGAAACCCCCAACTTCACATCAACACTACTGGTAACGCAGTCAACCCAAAACAACTACACATTTATTATAAATGATTGGTTAAAATGGCTAAAAAAGCAGTACACTCATCTTAATAGGAGAATCACAAAAAAAGCTGCAGTCCAAACAATTCTTTCAAACCCTATTAGAACCTCGAACATCAGCATCTAGAACTTGTCAGCGCCACTGTTCGGTTGTCGAACCCCTTGCACCCGCATGCAGAGATGAACCACTGGTGCTGGGTGAAAGGGATGCCTGAGTTTGTCCACCGAGTGGCGCCGTCTGCGCAACGAACGGTTCCTAGTGGGGCTGGCAGCCAGTAAATCATGACAGGATGGGGCAGAGAAATCCTGAATCGACCGTTGGGTGTTTGTAATAACGGGTTTATTTCACTGTGCACTGATCTGAGTACAGGAAAGACGACCCTCGTTGCTCAGATTCGTAACGGACGATGAGCAGTGATGGACAGTAGACCAATACAGAAATGAGTTGCCAGCAGAGGTTCTGTGAGGTATCGTGACAGCAAAAGAGGTTGTGTGTGTGTGATGCCTGAGAAGAATACGGTACGAGTGTAATTTGTGATGAAATGGTCGGCGCCTGAGTCCGACCGTGGAGCGGGAGGAGCGGGGAAGATGAAGTGGAGGAGGCCTGTTGAACTGTGGGGACTGAGGGAGGGAGGCTGGAGGTGGATGAGAGCACACAGAGTGTTGAGGTAACGGCTGGCGGGTCCGGGTCCTCCTGTGGAGCGGAGCTCAGCTGGGGGCTTCTCTAGGCGTACATGGTCAGCTGGAGCCACTGGACAAGAAAAGGTGCTTTTTAATTGGTTCTGCTCAGTTTTTAACTTGAGAATTAGTTTTCTGTTTACTTTTGAAGATATTTACTGTAGAAAAATGAATAAAAACCCTCCTTACCTCCAGGACACTGAGTCTGATTGTACCATCTCCATCCTGATCGAAGGCCTGGAAAGCCCCTGAGGAGAGAAGCGTCACACTGCAACCATCATAAAGAAATGACTTCCTATTTGTCTGCACACCATCAGGTTAGAGGTTGTTTGCAGGCTCGTGACTATTAATCGCTCTGAGACTCTAGCATTTTACAAAATAAATGAAGCCCAATTCCAACGATAAATTCAAATGCTTAGGGTTTGTGGCATTTTAGGTAGTTTGACCTAATCCCACTTACTGAACATGGCCTCGAGCCGAACCAGGCAGCTGATGAAGCTGTCGAAGTCGATGTTCATGTTGTCGTTTGCGTAGCGCATGGTGATGATGTCATACAGCTGGTTGTTGAGACGGAAGCCTGAGCGGGACACAAGACACATGACTGCACGGTGACAAGAACATCCAGAGGGTGAATTCAGGCTGTGATGACACTTTAGAAGTGTTTTATGTCAGTTATGGGTTATTGATGAGTAGAATAAATATTCTATTCTATTCCTACCTGCATCGTTAACGGCGTTCCTCATCTCGTAGCTGTTGATGCTTCCAGACTGGTCCGCGTTGTAATGTTTGAAGATCCCCTGAAACAGAGACGATGTTTACTTGGGTTTAGGTTATGATTCTGTACTGTGGAAAACAGGTTAAAACCAAACCTGCCACTGTTTGATCTTATTCCACAGGTGCCTGAACTCCTGAAGGTTGAGTCTACCGGTCCCGTCCATCTGAAGCAGGTGGAGTTAAGAGCACAACGCTGTCAGTGACACAAGGCTGGATCCACGGCGAGGTGAACGCAACGTTCTGCGTTGTGCGCCAGTGTGACGTGCTCTCAGTGAAACCTCAACGCTTTACAGACCCGGCCACGGGTCCCGGCAGGTTGTGCTTCCTACAGACAACACAGTCCGCCCCATGCACTCGATACAAAGGATACGTCCATCAGAGCAATCATGCTCCTGCAGCTCTCCAGGCTGAAGCCCTCAGTGTTCAGGTCCTTGTCTGGAGAGGATGCAGAGACAGCCACAGCTTTACACGACATACGATTACAGTTAGACAAGCGTAATAGGGTTAATAACCGGACGGAACGTGTAAAACCTTTGGAAGTGGACAACAAATGTGCAGATTGTGTGTTATTGGAGTCGACTCACGTTTGGTGATCACTCTGTTCAGAACATTTTTCAGCTCGTTGGCTGAGATTTCCATGTCCTGCAGGAAAAGAGATGTCATAAACCTTCATAAACCTTCATAAACTGCATCCCTAAAGTAAACGTGGCAGTGTGGCGTTTTCTGGCCCACTGAAGCATCTCTAGGTCTTAAATTTGAATCCGCTCCTCCCTCTTCTCGTACTTACGTCGCCGGCTATCTCCTGAAAAATAGTCCGAAACTGCTGATCCTCCTCGCTCTCTTCCCCCGCGGAGGCCGGAGCAGGCTGAGGCCACACGGAGCCGCACGCAGGAAGAACGGACACGAGATATGGACCAATAAGAATAGGCCGTGTGGAAATGCTAATAAGCTGATTCTGCTGGTTAATAACTCATTGAAATGGATTCAAAAAAACAAACAGGTTCATGCAATCCTGGAGGAACGACCCCCCCAACACACAGAAAACACACAGGTGGACACTTACCACTGGGTGGTCGGCCTCAATCCTGTTCTCTATCTCCCTGGATGAAGACGAACAAACAGTGGTCACCATGGTAACAACAACATCTCATTTGGACTATGACTCTGTGAAATTGTCTTTGTATAAAAGCCAATTATTAAACTAATTTGTGATCTATAACCACAAAACATTGAATTGACGCTCAAAGTCCTAAAATGAATCCATTAAGACTCAATGAAGCTGTAAACAAAGTGTGTTAGTTCAGTACCACCTGTTCTTGGACCCTAATATGAACCTGTCAAAGACACGGGCCACAATGCTCTAGCAGCTAATGATCTCCTATGGGCCCAGATCGGCTGAAGCTAAGCTCAGTGGTTCTGTTTGCTGTGCTCTGCTTCACAGCCGGCTCCCGGTCCGCTGTGCGCTGCCTGCGCTGATCCGGGCCAGCAGGGGGTCGGCGGCGCCGTTGAGGCTCGGGCGTGCAGTACTGAACACTTTCAAAGTTTACCAGATCACGCCCCGGTCGGACGTCGCTTGTCCTAAAAAAGATTCCATAACAGCTTCCAACTGAGGCCGATTTCTTCCAGCTCTACAAATCAAATTGCCGTTAACATGGTTTGCTCTTGGTGGTTTGTGCCCCACCCGCAACACAACCCAGAGACACCCCCACCCCCCACTGAGAAACACACAACCCGGCACTGTCCAACACACACGGACCACAGCTGAACTGGCTAAATAAAGCAGGGCTGGGTATGGATGGAAATGTGGAGCAGGACTTCAATTAAATCACATTCAAAGACATCCCTTTTTGATCCATTAAAACAACTTCAAACCCTTAATCACAATGTAAGTCCCCACTTTAAACTTGGTTAGAATTTAGAACTGATCTCATATTTTCAAACCCAGCCCTGATGGGAAACATTAAATGAACATCACCGGGGGTAAAATCAGCATCTATGAGCAAACATAGTGACTCTATCCCAGGTTGATAACCTTTAGCCCAGTTCCCCTCACCCCCCTCACCCCCCTCACCCACTCACTCTGAGGTGTTCTTCTTCTCGGAGAAGACGCGCAGGATGAACTCCCCCTCCTGGTGCGGCTCGTAGGTGGAGGGCACGATGACGTACTCGCCGGGGCTCAGGCGGAAGCGCTGCGTCACCTCGCGCAGGTTGATGTAGGACTTGCAGCGCGCCTTGGAGGAGTTGAACAGGAAGAAGTCCTTCTGCATGTGCTGCTTGTTCCCGTGCATCTCCTTTGGCACCTGCGAAGAGACGGCGGGGTGAGACGGTGAACGGGGGTCTGAACGGGCCTCGAGGGCCCGCCGGACCTCCGCCGCTGGAAAAGAACCCACTTCATAGATGGCGAAGCCGATGGTGAAGAGGTTGGCCCCCATCTTGCGCTCCTTCCGCCGGTTCTTCTGCATCAGCGCCACCACGAAGGTGCAGCCCACCTCGTTGTCCTCGGGGTCGTCGTCCTCCTCACACAAGCGCAGGCGGTACTGAGGGTTGGTCCAGAAGGTGTCTGCAGGGCACGTACATCTTCAGCTACCGTTGATGACACACATTGATCCACAGCGGCAGAAGCGGCTCGTGCTCTCCACCTGGGTAGTTCCTGCAGCCGCCGGCCGAGCAGCCCCTCACCCAGCGGCCCTCGTTCACGGACACCGTCCACTTGTGGATCTTGTCGTCCTCCAGGGCGTCGGGAGTGAGGTTGCAGATCTCGATCTTCGTGTAGTTCTTCTTGAAGTCCTCGAACGACATCCTGGATGTGGAGGTGAAGAGGTCAGGACGGGCTGGACATGCGGGGGGGGGGGGGGACGGTGGAAATGAGCCGCTCACCAGAACTCTCCGTCCTCAGCGCTCTGATGCTGCAGCTTTTCCTTTTCAGCCTTGGACAGCTGGGTCCACTCCTTGGAGCTGTCACCGAGCAGCACAACAGGAGCCTCTATTAGTCTGTGTTGAGGAAGTGAAAACTCATCCTCACAGTCCGTTCTCTTACTTGTCGCTCCAGGGTCCGTTCCATTCCACCTGACCCCACGGGTTCCGGAGGCGCACCAGGCGAACCTTGGACTCCTTGTGCTGCGACGGTTTACACTGCGGGATCAAAGCAGAGGGTTTGATGAGGTCACGGAGGCGTGTCCCGCGGGGCCGCAGGGACGCGGCGGTGCTGCGTCCTGCCTCACCTCCTCCACCGCCGTCACGGAGTACGCGTGACCCTTCACCAGCCCCGTCACAGTGCGGGTCTCAAAGCGGGCGGGAACCAGAGACTGCAGACATGAGCAGAAGCGCGTGTTAAAAGGTCAAAGGTTAAGTTGATAATGAGACTAAGGTGTGACTCACGTCGATGGAGCAGCCCATCAGGGAGCCTCTCTCCAGCGCTTTCTTCATGATCTTGTAGAGCTCTTTGGGCGCCTCCTTCATCTCGTAGAACTCGGTGACTCCGCCGGTGAAGTCCTCCATGGCCTCGGTGGTGTTCCCTCCCTTCAGGGCCTCGTAGGAACCGTGCAGCCTGGACACAGAGGAGCACGCGTTACTGGACGCTCGGCTCAGCGCATTCCTGCAGACCCGTCGGACTCGGCTCCAGTACTTGGCGTAGGCCTTCTCCAGCAGCGCGCTCCAGAACTCGTTCCTCTCGGCGGACTTGGTGAACACCAGCTGGTTGTTGAAGGTGGGGATGCGGTCGTCGATGACGACGTCAACCCAGTCGCCGTAGCGCCAGAACTGAAGGACAGAGCGCGGGTCAGAGGGGTCGGGGGAAGCAGCGGCTCAGCATCCTCACACGGGTCTCACCTGGAAGTGGAAGATGCCGGCATATCCCTCTGAGAAGCTCTGCTCCTGGGGAACAACTCGGTAGAGCAGCTTCTCGTTCAGGGTGAGGCAGGCGATGGCAGCCAGCAGCCAGCAGTCGCCTGAACACAGGAGGCCGCGTCGTTAAAAGCGCCGCAATCATTCGGTCACAGCGGAGCCGCCGTGGCGCTAATAATCGGACGGGGGGTCGGGGGAATGTAAAGGTAAAGATGCCCGTTGTCTCCGCTGGACATTTTGTTTTGCCGAAGGAGGAGACGCTGCTGACGCTTGTGTTTTCTGATGGACCTCGGCTGCTGCGCCTGAACAATGTACGTTTTTCAACAGGGAATGGTTGGACCAGGACTTTTGTCCCTCCGCTTCCCTTTATTTGGAGCCTGGACCGGACAACAATGAGAAATGCTGCTGGTTGGATTCCCCTCCAAAAGACGAAGCACAATGTAGGGAGGCCGCCGCGGGGGAACCACGAGATATTTGGGATGGGCTCCATACGTGGAGACCGGGTCCTCAGTTGTCCCGTAACAGGAGCCTCCCCTGAATGAACAGCCAGTCCAGTGCTGCTCCGCCGTTACTGAGCTAATGTGCGAGTTTGCTTTAGTCAGCAAGTTCCAACAAAACAATGTTCTCACCACTGACAACATTAAGTCAGATAAACATTAAAAGATTTTGATTGTCAAACGTCCCGACACTGACGCCATGACTGTGGCTACAAGGACGACAGAAGCATAATTACCCAGATCTCCCTGGCAGATGTCCGTCCGACTGGCTCCTCCGACGATGAACTGAGGGTTCTCACAGATTTCCTGCAGACAACGACAGACAAGCAAAGAGCAATCTCACACATCTGGATCTGGAGGTCGGCTCCCACAGCAGCACAAAACAGTCCCTCGCGAGGCCCGGAAAAAGTCCCGTCCACGTAGCTCTGACTATCGGCTCCACCGCCCACATGCCTGATCCATCCTTATTTAGCTTTGGGTTGACTCCATGTGCCGACCCAGTGTACCCCCCACCACCACCACCTCATACCTTGGGCCTCTTCCAGACAATGTTCTTGACCTTGTTGGACTTGTGCCCCAGCTCCTTGAAGCCCAAAGACTCCACAGAGGCTGGGAAGGAGTCGTCCTCGAACAGGCCCTTCCTCTGAACATACTCCTGTCTCAGGGTGTTGAAGTCCTGGTTGTTGAAGCGGAGCGGCTTGTTCAGGGAGCCTTCCCCGTCCCTCCTCTCTCGTTCCCGGATCAGCCGGTCGCAGAAGAAGCCGGATGGCGTATAGGGCATATTTTCTCAGCGCGTTCCCTTTTTTTTGTTGAAAAAACTCGCTTTTGCCACTTGTCTTAAAGTCTTTACGAACCTCAGCGCACCTGGCATAAATCCAAAGGGCTAATGTGTGATTGGCTCCCTCCTTGCGTGACGTCCCCCTCCCCTTCGTCACAGAGCAGATGCAAAGCCTTGCTGTGAAAGACGCATTCACTCCATATGCATTCACCTTTGCATTACCCTGCACATGCACATACGCACAGAAAACCCGTGCGACACATAAACGTCCATTCATTACGTCCCCATTGGTCCGACTGGACAATGACCTCTCCCCGGCGCTGGCCCGGCCGGAGCCATCATTGTTGGGTGACACAAAGGCCAGAGGGCTGCGCCAGAGGGCATGTAAAGAGGGGCCGGTGGATGCCCTGCCTCAGCAGAAGGCTTTCAGCGCTTTAAACCTGCTCTCAATGGAGCTCAGCGTTGAGCAGCCTCAGCACAACCACAGCAGGCTAACGCTAGCACTCATCAACAGGGAGCTGCTTCACACATTAAAGATAAGGAGCATTTACAAAATGAGTGGGCTTCAGTCTCATATGTTGCTGCTGTTGATTAGTCACAAATGGAGAATCTACTTGGACTGGTCGACCTGGAGTTAATGGATTCCTGTTAGCCTTGAAAATGAGTATTTAATTTGTTTAGTTTTCAATTGTTAATCAAACCCTCAGTCGCATTTGAACTAAAGTAAATTTCCAAAGAGAGTGGTCCTAAATGTTAACACAGCAGAAGGAAGGACTGATCTGATTTAGTTGGTTTTTATGGTATAGAATTGTTATTTTGTTTGAGTGTTTTGTGACTTTTCTGGACTCTGACGTCCGGTGAGCTGTCAGACTACTCTGTTTTACCATCAGCCATGATTTCACATTCAGAATTATTATTAAATATCTGCAATTTTAAAAACCACATATAAATCAAAAAGAACATTCTGTTGTACTTCACAATAGAGAGCCAAGTCAGTTACACCTTACAAATATGATTTTAATGACAGAATGTGCATATCTTTCTTTTCACTTTTCAGAAGCTTGATTTCAGGATGGTTGCAGCAGGGGATCAGAGTTCTGTGTACGTTCTGTGTGTAGTTAACCCATGTGTACGTCCCAGTCCTGCGACACTCGGAGCTTCAGGTCGCTCACTGTCAGGCTGCTGCTGGACTCCATGTACTGAAACTTAGCAGGAGAGTCTTTGGTGCCTGACAAAAAGCCAAAAATGTTAGAATCAGCCGACGGCCCCTACACGTGCATGTACAGTCTGATTCTCCACTGAATGTGGCAGATCCTCACCTGACATGTGCACAGTGACCGTGGACGGTTTGCTCTTCAGTCCGAGGACGATGAGTGACTCTACGCACGTATCGCAGTCAAATGTGCCGTCCTCGCTGCCCGGACTGAAACATCAACATCATTATAATGCCAAGACTTAAAAACCTGAGGCTCCTTTTACGAGTGGTTTCCCCCCCTGCTGTGACTCACCGGCAGAGCAGACGTCCTGCCCGCACGCTGAACCGGCGCAGGCGGAAGGACGACTCGTCGCGGTAGTCGAAGGAATGGCCGTCGTCCAGGTACAACTCCCCGTCGGCGGCTCCCTGCAGAGAGAAGGGATCACAGAGTAGAACAACACGACGAGCATTGTCTGTTTACCCTGTTTACAGTATCAGACCATCCTTAAATACTCACCTGGGAGTTTAGAGCCACGGTGATTGAAAGGGGGAACGACTGGAGCTGGGCTGTACAGGAGCCACTCTCTGTGGACCTGCAGACCACAGAACCTGCACGCTGGAACACTGGAACCTGCACAGAACAACACCAGAGCATCAAGCATTGGGCGAGATTGACTGAGCTATGAATCACTCATAGTAAAGACTAACTGTGCTCAGAGTGACTGGGAGAGTCAGGGTCCTGCCTCCCTCATACGCCTCTTTAGAGCTGATGTCGTACCAAACCTGAAATAGAAACCTCATTAGAGCCTCTAAACGGAGGTGAAGAAGTGTCTACTGGAAGACATCTACCTCATCAACCCCAGGCAGGAACACGTCCACTTCCTGAACACCTGGTTCAGTTACAGGAGAGGCAAGCAGTGCTCCCCCTGCATGAATTCAATAACAGTCAATGTCTGAAGAACCAGGCAGTTTTACATTCACAACTAAATGAATTAATCACCAATCATGTACTGGCTGTCCACAGTGAAGGTGTTCTGCTCTTTGGGGAACTCCACCCACAGAGGTCTGTTGGAAAGATTTATTTCTGCTCCATCACCTCTGGCTTTTTTGTGGCTAATACTGATGTTTGTAGTTGTAGTACATCCACCGAACAGCAGGTGGCAGCACCACTGACCTGAGAGGAGGCAGTCCAGAGGTGTGAGCCTGGTAGAACAGAGTGTACCAGTAGGGCAGAAGGCAGTACCTGAAAACACAGGAGATTGTTTGCTATGCACTAACTTTAGCAGAGGAACAAAAGCGTTGTACATCTCTGACTGGTTGATTGTAAGACAGCTGCTCTCTGACCTCTCCCGGATGACCCTGCGGATGGCAGCGGTGACCTCGTCGCCAAACAGCCAGGGCTCCCGGCGCTTCGACCAGAGCGCACAGTGGTTGCGGAAAAACGGCTGCAGGGCGGCGGCCTGGTACCAGCGCAGCAGCAGCTCCGGGTCCGGGTCCCGAAAAAACCCGCCGACATCCGCTGGGAAGCGACGGTCGAGGTCAATGAAGTATAAACATGGAACAGAGCTGAACTCTGCCTGCAGTTTCCCTGCTGTCACCTCCACAGAAGCCTACGCCCGTCACGTTTAGAGACAGAAGCATCGGAATGGAGACCTTCAGGTACTCCCAGGAAGCCACGTTGTCGCCCGTCCACACTGCTCCTGCGGTCGTACCAGAAGCCTCGAATCAAACGATACGGGTCACGGAAACCTGCTGAGACCACTCACCGAATCTCTGCGAGCCAGCGAAGAAGGAGCGGCTCAGGACGAACGGACGCTCTTTGCCACCTGAGCGCTGGATCAGACCTTGGGCTGTGGCCCCGTGCTGCGTGAAAACACACAGAAGCAGTCATTAATCATTCACAATATGTCCACAGATATTGAATAACGCTTGTTTTGTTGTGACATTGCATTGGTAGTTGTACAGCGTTCCACTCGGCTTCTGGCTCACCTGGTAAAAGCCATACAAGTTGTGTAATTCCCGGTGTTCCCAGCCCCCATGATGCACCGCGTCCTTTGGCATCGTCTGCTCCGGCCCACAAAATACAGAGGGTTCGTTCATGTCATTCCACAAGTATAAGAGTGGTGTCGATCCCTGAATCAGACAAATAGAAAAAAGGGTCAAAATTGTGAGAATGTTATATATCAGAATTGTTCAGAAACATCGACATTGTATTAATACATACTTTGTACTTCTCCAGACCAAAGCAGCTGGAGTACCACGCTCGAGTGTCTGGGCTGCTGAAATCCAGATAGCACGATTCACCTGCGAGATGAAATCAAGTTGGACACACAATAAGAGGGGTTTAGATCATTTATTAAAGCGCACAATGACAAGAAACAAGCCTTAATCAGAGAACAGTGGGAAACCTCACCAGGCCAGCATGAGCCCTTGAACAAGTCTCCGTCTCTGGTCTTGACCAAGTGTCCTCTGTCTCTGGCCTCACGGTACAGGGACCACTCTGGATCAGTTTTGATGTGGGGATCACTTATAACAACCAACTAATAAAATACAAATTATTAAAATTTAGAAACATAAACATCACCATGGAGTGTCTTCTACACACAGTTCACCAGCCTGACACTGACCTTCCTGTTCTTCCAGCCCAGGTACTTCTGCAGCTGCGCTGGTTCAGGAAAGCGAACAGGGTCCCAGGTGAAGTAACGCTTTCCGTCCGTGTGCTCGATGTCCAGCCAGATGACGTCGTAAGGGATGCGGTGTCGATCGAATCCAGCGTCCACGGCCTTCACGTCGGCCTCGTCCTCGTAGTTCCAGCGGCACTGGTGGTACCCGAGTGCAAAGAGCGGGGGCAGAGCTTGGTATCCTGACAGGGGGAGGACACGAGGAGCCATGTAAATAAACAGACAGCGGTCCAACGCACGACTCACTGTGCGGCACAGAATCGTCTCGGACGCCCCCCCCAGCGCTGCACCCGCACCTGTCAGCTGAGCGTACTGGTGGAACACCTCCTGTGGACTGGGCCCCAGCAGAACCAGGCTGTCGATCACGCCGCTCTCTGACAGCCAGTGAACGTCGGTCTCAGGCTGCAGCCGCGTCGTCCTCGCCAGCACCTCATCCTCCTGGGGTGAGGCAGGAGGCCAGTAACTCCCTGGCTGCAACGGTTCACGCGCACGCGCTTAAAGAAAAACAGCAAGGTTCACCTGCGGGTCGGCCGAACTGTAACGTAAGTTCACGAAGGTCTCCGATGCGTTGAGCCAAAATACAGCCAGAGTCCTGTCGGGTTTGTGGGCGACCAGCAGCGGCACGGACCCGTACAGGCCCAGGCGACTGGGCACGTCGTAGGCGAACACGTCCAGGTTATACAGCCGATAAGGCTCGCCGCCCCTGTGGGAGGAGACGCAGACATAACTAAACGAGCTGACGCGCTAGGTGGCACGAGCGCCGCTGTCTGCGCACCGGGTGTCCGCCAGCTGCAGGCTGTCGGCATGTTCCGGGAGACCGTACGCGTGGCTGAAGCCATGAAGACAGAGGTCTGCCCCGATGCTGCTGGGACCTGGGGGTCAACAAGAAAGCCTCCAACTCATTGCTTTAAGAGGAATAAGTTCCTGAGAATGATCAGATGGTCCTCTGCAAACAACACCAGTACTAGAAAAGCCATAAAAGCTCGCACTGTAGTTTTAACTGACTCTAAAAAGGTTTGTAGACGCGTTTGTGAGTAAAGTAATAAAGACACAAACCATTTGCTTTAATGTCCACAAACTTGTGGAAGGTTTCCGTCCATAAGGAACTGGTCTCGTCATCTTGAGGCTGTCAGCGGAGCAAAAGGCGTTTAGAGAAACGGCGTCGTTAAATAACAGTAACGTTACGCTGCTGTGTGCGTCATCTTACCTCGCTGCCGCAAGATTGGACCATAAACACAATTAAAAGAAAAAGTTAACTATTGCCACGTTCTCCACTTTTTATTTCGCTTTGCAGACCTCACCTCGGTGGATCCTCCAGTTTCTCGAACCACAGTTTGTTTTTGGAGTTAAATGTAACCACCACTTTGTCATCACACAGGATCTCCACTCGGAAGGGGAAGTGCCACACGCGGACCTGGTGACGCCCCGAACACCAGGAAAGGGTGACGGAGTCCTGAGTCTGTCCAGCCAGCGTCATCCTGCCACACGATGGAGGAGAAGGTTTATTATGTACCAAGGCCCAAGAACTGGCCCAATATACGAGTGGCCGCCTCAAGGCACTGCTTGTGTGGCCAGATAGCACAGCGGACACATGACGCTCATCTTACTGTTCACACTGGGGTTCTCCTGTTAACACATCTGGAACTCTGTAGCGTGCTTTTAGGGGCTGGAGCTCATCTATTAATATTCTCACAGTGTTGTTTTTGCAAGGTGACAAAGTGAGGAGGAGTCTGGTCTGAAAAACATAAACAGAAAATCAACATAGATTCAGTGTTTGGGGTCTGGGTATGTCCTGAAAACGTGTCTCCAAACAGTAAGAGACTGGAGACCGTATGAACTGTGTCAATAAATACGTTGTGGATGCTTTGCTCAGACCTCGCTGTCGGACCCCAGCAGCTGGAAGCGCGCCCCGCTCTCCGTGAGCACCATGGTGTCCAGAAGGGCTCGGTGCTGCGTGCTCGGACCCTGCATCTGCCGCCTCAAAAGGCACAGGGAAAAATGAGAAAACACCAACGTCACAGCACAACAACACGTCCCAGAAAGCAAAACGCACCCGTAAAAAGCGACGTCAGCGCTTGTCTTGAACTTCTTTGCCTTTTCGGTGTCGACCTCAGGCGGCTCATCAGGGACGTCGCTGTGGAACAAGCAGGCAATGAAGGGAGCATTTACCCAAGTAAAATAAGCTGCACAAGTTCAAAAATACTGATTTCACGACAGTAAGGAAAGTTTATGATTGTTAATGAAATGTGTTCAAGGTTTGAATAATGTACTTGACTTAACATTAGACATATTGGTTTGATTTGTGTTAACCATATTTATTCTAATTGTAATTACTATACATGCATTAGTATAGTAATTAATTCACACCTGGGGGAGTGCTGTATTCGCTTCTGAATAGTAAATTACATATTAAACAGTAAAAAATGACAAGTAGAAATAAAATTGTACCTGATGAACTGAAATAAATGCAGCTAAATGACACTGAGTGAAAAATGAGTCAAAGTCAAACGTCTTGAAAAATCAAGATGTTCTTACCTAATAACAGGTTGTTTATCTTCTTCCATTTCAGACTGACGCTCGTACAACAAATATCAACCCTTCAGAGTAATGTTAAGTTCTTCCGGTAACAAAATAAACACTATTTTCTGTATGAATTTATAAACTCAACCTGCAGCACTGGCGTTAGGACTTGACAGCGACGCCTAAACATAACTTCCGGTGTAATCCTTTCACACAAAGCTCCAAATAAATTAACCTCGCCAAAACAATAGTAGCACAAAAAAATTATTCAATAGTTTATACAATTTTTCCCAAGTTATGAGCACGTTTCTATCGCTGTGGTTTGAAGGTCAACTTCCGGGTTCTGTCAGGGAAGCGATTAAAGGCAATGGAGGTCATTCTATGTGGTATTTTTTAGAGAATGGAGAACATTTAAGTCCGCCGAATTTACTGTTATCAGGTTCTCTTTGCTACTGCTTTGTGCTGCACCGTCTAGTGCCAATGAGTTACTTAAATACCAAAGGAAACCTAAAAACAATATGATTCTTAAGGGAGTTCTGTGACAATAATTAAGACGATGACGTGCTTAGAAATTAAGTCACACGCAGAACCCTTAAATGGTAAAAAGTGTAATTACGTAAATTCTAATGGTCAGATTTGCCCTGGACATAAAATTTTGGTTCCAAGAAAATAAAAACCCGATACTGTTCTAGCCCGTCTCTCCACACTCAAAGTTGTCTGTACCCTTTTATTCCCCGTGGTCGTCTGTAACCGTGTCGCCCCCTGACGGTGACAGTGAGAACTACACACGGGATCACCCGGAACTGGAGGCGGATACTAGTTTGACCTGCGGTATCTGAACTGCGGTCAAGTGAGCCGTCGTTCGTTCATCCGTCGTTCAGCCAGCCGCGCTTCAGAAACGTCTTGCGCCCGTATTACGCGCTTTACAGCAGAGCACAAAACACGCTCGTCGCGACTTCCTCTTTTCATAGCGACACGTCTGGTCTTTTCAAAATATGGAAAAATACGAAACAAAATATTGCATATATAGAAAACTGTCGCCTAATAAAGATCTCTGTAATTTTACTGTAAAATTAAGCATTTATTAGTATTTAAAACTACCATGTCATACTGTGAAACTTTTATAATTAATAACTTAACTTTGGTGCATAGTTCCAAGCTCAGACCACTTTCTCCTTGTTCTACTAGAGGTGTACTATTACCACACAAAGATCTGTGTATTTTTACTGTATAGTTTAGGATTTATTAGTATTCAAAACTACCATGTCATACTGTAATACAGTCAACTTTGATAATCAATACCTTGACTTTGGTGCATAGTTCCAGGCTCAGACCACTTTCCCCTTGTTCTACTACAAGTGTACTATCACCACACAAAGATTCATGTATTTTTACTGTATAGTTTAGGATTTATTAGTATTCAAACCTACCAGGTCCTACTGTAACTGTACGGGCCGTATAGTCAACTTTATTCATTAATAACTTGACTTTGGTGCAAAGTTCCAGGCTCAGACCACTTTCCCCTTGTTCTACTAGAGGTGTACTACCACCCCACAAAGATCTGTGTATTTTTACTGTATGGTTTAGGATTTTAGTAGTACCATGTTATGCTGTAATATGGCCCTTACAGTCAAGCACAAAACCAATAAGTACTGCACCACAAACAGTGTAGTATGTAACTTTCATTTTTATTGTTGTTTTTTATTGTAAGTCTGTATTGTGAAGAGAGAATAATTGCATTAAATCTAATCCTCAATGTTAGGTTATATACATTTTGTATTTACATTTTAGTGTTCAAAACTAAATATTACAATGTGCAAGAACAGAGACGGCAATAACTTTGATAAAACAAACTCCAGACATGGGAAATAGTTTGATCAGAACAAATAACGATTTCATTCAGGTGCTATAAAATGGTCATTTATGTGCCCTTTTACAGATACAGTGTGATGGCTGTTGCAGGTGGTTTCATGCACAGTTTTTACAAATAGATAAAAACACACACACACAAGAAAGCAACAACTGAATACTGGAAATGCTCAATTCCTCAACCATAAAACAGTTACAGGATATATCCTATTTGTCCTATATTTTTGTTCATTTTGGCACAAAACTGTATTTATATGTCCATCCATCCATTTTCAGCCGCTTTTTCCGGGAGCGGGTCACAGGGGCAACAGTCTAAGCAAACTCCAAACTTCCCTCTCTCCGGACACGTCCTCCAGTTCAGCCCAGCCCAGGACCTGTTTGCCTTGGGAGACCCTACCAGGGGCATTTAGCCCCCGACAACATAGCTCCCGGGGTCATTCAGGCACACAAACACCTCGTTTCACACAAATATTCAGTTTTTCACTGTTCCATGACTTTATATAAAACATTAAACATTTAGTTTTAATATTAAAAGTCACACTTTGGAGTCCTAACAGATGTTAATAAGAGGATTTAATGTGTGTGTGCCTAGCCTCACTTAGTTTTTTATATGAAAAGTGACATAATCCGGGCCTGGCATTATGCACTAAAGTCAAGTTATTCATCATCATAGTTGAATATAAGGCCCATAGAGTATTACAGTATGACATGGTAGTTTTAAATACTAATAAATTCTAAACTATACAGTAAAAATACACAGATCTTTTTGTGTTGATAGTACACATCCAGCAGAAATATGAGAAAGTAGTCTGGGCCTGGAACTATGCACCAAAGTCAAGTTATTAATGATCAAAGTTGACTATACGGCCCGTACTGTTACAGTATGAACTGGAAGATTTAAATACTAATAAATCCTAAACTATACAGTAAAAATACACGAATCTTTGTGTGGTGATAGTACACTTCTAGTAGATCAGTGGGAAATTGGTCTGAGCCTGGAACTATGCACCAAAGTCAAGTTATTAATGATCAAAGTTGACTGTATTACAGTATGACATGGTAGTTTTAAATACTAATAAGTGCTTAATTTTACAGTAAAAGTAAACAGATCTTTATTAGGCGACAGTTTTTCCATATATGCAATATTTTGTTTCGTAGTTTTCCATATTTTGAACAGACCGACGTCTCGCTATTAAAAGAGGAATTCGCGACGAGCGTGTTTTGTGCTCTGCTGTAAAGCGCGTAATACGGGCGCAAGACGTTTTTGAAGCGCGGCTGGCTGAACGACGGATGAGCGAACGACGGCTCACTTGACCGCAGTGGTATACGAGGATAGATGCGCGGATGAAGATGCCAGTTGCTCCTCGATTATGTTTCCTGGTATTAGTTCTACTGTACCGTCCCGGGACTGCGGCAGAGGTGTCCGTATGGAGCGTGGACATCAACGCGGTCAGTGTTCCCCTGCTCATTATTGCGCTGCCCGTCGCTCCCCGGGCGGCAGCTGTTAGCCCCGGCTAGCTAGCGAGCCCTGGAGTTGCACTGGCGGCTGCACCTGTCACACACGCCTGGCCTGTGACAGTCGTGGCTTTGTTTGCCGCACACGACGAGCTTCGCCTTCGTCCATTATCTTAAATAAAAGCGATAACACTGCCCGTCATTTATGCCGCGTCCGTTGTTTTTGCAGCTAGCTAGGTCCATTTAATGCCTTTAGCCAAACCAGGCTAGGATATAATTCCCTTTTTTATAGAAACGTATGTATATTTATACAGTTCATGGAAAGTAAGTGTTTACATAGTGACACAGACTTGCCTTGACTATGATGACGTGACTGCACATGATGACAGCCAGCACAGAATATGGACGTACGCCCAGTAAATGCACGTATATTTGCATGTAAACACTGATCAATGAGAATTTACCTGGTGAACAGCAGCTGCTACAATCATCTAATAAAGTCATTTACTAGTATTATTTAACACGACACACGACTATTTCAACATTTATCTATGAATATTGATTATGGGGTGACGGTCAATATTTCCGTCCTTTTGGTTTATAGCGACGGGTTGTGCGTTGTTTGCTGCAGCGGCTCCTGTAGATCCACGCTTTCTGTTTGTTTTAATGTGTTTTGCATCAACTATGCGGGAGGCAGGTCAGCTGTTTGACTTCGCCAAACACTCCCCTGCACAGTGACCAACCCTGCTCCAACGCTGCTCAGAGGAGGCTCTGAAATGCTTTTGCACAACATTATTATAACATTAGCTCGTTGTCGTCTGTTTCTCCCCCTCAATCGTGTGAAAGGCAGGAACTGTGTCCTGACAGTGATCAGGGTGCTGCTGCCTGGCCTCAAGTGTTGTCATGTCGCAGGTGTACAGTAGTGAGACTGCAACCGGTTTGTCTCTGTTGTGCTTGCAGACAGAGACGCACGTGTTTCGGAAGACGCTGTACGCCAACACCACGATCTACATGACGTGTAAGTTAAAACAGCCGCTTTTATTTCGAACGTGGCTTTTACGAGGCAGCGTGAATGTTCCTTAAGCTGTGATCATCTAAAGTCAACAACTCACAATCACGTGTCAGCCACATGTTATCTGGGTCACGGTTTGACACAAAACACACGATTAAAGCAGGTAGTTGTTATTTATAGAAAGAGCGTTTGTGTTCTTGTAACGCTGCGCCAGGGAATTTCACATCTATTAGACTTGACCCACTTACAATACAAAGGATCAGGGAAATTAAATGTGCTGTCTCAGTTTGATAAGGTTAGTTGTGGTAATTATACCAAGCATCTATACGGGTTTAGCATTGACCTGTCAGACACTGCTGTGCTGAAATGAGCAGCAACACCAACCTGCAGATTATCCTGAAGAACCTACCCAGAAAAACATTCTCAACATTCTGTTTAAATGATAAATATGCATAATTCTGTTGCCTTTTATATAATAGTAAATAAAAAATAGTCCTTCTGGGCTTTATCACTTCTCCATGACACTGTGAAGGAGACAGAAACTTATTAGTTCCTGCACAGTGGCAGAAAATAGGGCAGGACAATATACAGGAGAAAGTCATTGTACAGTAGGTGGATTTAGAGAGAGTGATGAGATGCTTTTATTAAATATTGGTACAGGAGCCTCTTGTTCCTAATCGTTTGTCTCCCCTCTGTCTGCAGTCCAGGGTGACCCAGCAGCATGTGATAGAAACCTTGTCTTCAACGTCACCTGGTATCTTCGCTCTTCAGTTTGCTACAACGAGGTCTTTAATACGCCGGTGAGTAGCCGATACTATATCATCTGCTCTGCCCTTTGATTGGTTCCGTTTGACAATAAAATACAGATGTGGGCGGTTTTCTCTTTAGTAGTAGTAGCAGTAGTGGAGCAGAGCTGACAGACCTTTTTCATTTGTAGGACAGCAAAGCGATAAACATGTGTGGCATGGTCCACATGCTGAAAGACAACTGGAGCGGCTTCTACAGTCAGGGCTACATGTACTTCGACAGCTGCTCCTCCCTGTTAACGCCAAAGGTTTGTACACAACGAACAATGGTATCCTTAGTTATATTAATTACTTACTAAACTTACACAACTAAGAAAGAATTCTTTGCTCTGTTTCTATACATAGGCTTATTATAGTGACTTTAACTCATATCAGCCACTCGCTAGTCCAACGGTGAGTCACTGATTAAAATGGTGAATTAATTTGATTGAATTTTTGTGAGAAACTTGATCAAGGCACCAAACGTTCTATGAAGCCGTGTTTGCTGACCTTAGCGTTCTGTCCCATGTCCTTCCTAGAGCGACGCATCAAATCAGAGCCTCGTTTGGCCATACAAGCCCGTAAGACACGCTAACACTCAGCTGAAAGATGCTCAGTCTTTCAGAGTCTTTGCTCATGAACCTCCTCTTGCAGGACATCAGTGCAGTGTCCACAGCCTGGAAGGACAGTCCTTACCTGTTCATAGTGAACGTCCAGATGCTGCTCCGAGGACTTGAGGAGGATTCCATACCGCCCAAGTTTGCGTTTACAAGTGAGAAACCCTATTATTAAATATAGTCCTCAGTATTCGTTTGGAAAGTGAGATTAAATGAAAACCTCTCCTTGAACCTAGTGAAAGTGGAAATGAAGGGGCCACATGACTACTCCTCCCCAGCAGACTGGCCCTTGATGATGGTACGTGAGCGTCAAGTTGGGCCGTGATCCTCGGTGCGGAGCTGACACAAAGCTGAGCTCCCCTCTTTCTCTCTCTTTTCAGTTCTTCATGGTCATGTGCATTGTATACGTGCTGTTCGGGGCCCTCTGGCTCTTCTGGTGCGCCTGCTATTGGAGGGACCTGCTTCGAATCCAGTTCTGGATCGGTGCTGTCATCATCCTCGGCATGCTGGAGAAGGCTGTGTTCTACTCCGAGTACCAGAACATCCGCTACAAAGGAGACTACGGTGGGTTGGGTCAACACTGACATCACACCCGTGTCTTCACAGGCATCGTTGTATTGAAGCGTTTTTCTCTCCACAGTTCAAGGCGCTGTGATTTTCGCTGAGCTGCTTTCTGCCCTCAAACGATCTCTAGCTCGAATCTTGGTCATCATTGTCAGCCTTGGCTATGGCATAGTCAGGTAAGTCGACTGGACTGAAGCCAAGCTTTTCCCTTGTGTCTTAACACTAATAGCAGTCAGTGACCTGTGCTGGCTCTTGTTCAGGCCCAGGCTGGGGACCACTGTGCACCGGCTGGTAGCTGTCGGGCTCCTCTACCTGCTCTTTTCCTCTGTGGAGGGTGTCCTGAGGGTGACCGGCGTAAGTTATGAGTATTACTAAACAGCACTGCTCTCTGTCATAGACACCGAGGCTTTTAATTTTGAGTTAGCTTTGTACTTGAGTCTTGTACATATTCCGTGGATGGATTTGATGAAGTCCTCGCATTTCAGCTCTTCCTTGTGCAGATTGAAAATGATGGCGCCGATGCTTGTTTGACAAGCAGATCTTTGCCTGGAGCGGCTTTCAAGGCGCCATGTATGAATACATGTGATCTGATTGGAAGAGACAAAATGAGAGGCGAAGTTTTGCAGGGTTTCAGTCTCTGGGAAGTGACGAAAATAGGAAATGGCAAATTTGGAGAGTGATGTTTTTCAAAGAAGACTTCAGCGAGTTCAAAAAGCCGTGAAAACACAAAATTATGCAAACCACTGTCAGATATGAAGAACGCAGGGAGATTATTTGCCTTGGTGAGCAGATGTCTTTTGTCTGGAGGCCTCTCCAAAAAGGAGAGTCCATTCTGCATGAAATCCTTACACAAGCTTATCTTGTGTAGAGCGCCGTGTGACTGAGCTCCCTCGTGATTAAGCCATTCTCTGAGTTTGTCACATTTACTTTCGTACATACAGTTTGTCTGATTTGACTCTTGTCTTCTGCCTTTAGGGTTTTTATGGGACGGTGGCCCTGGTGGCTAATCTCAGCCTCTCCCTCATCGACTCCTGTGTCATGTGGTGGATATCCTTTACTCAGAGCTGTTCACAATTTGTATTTATTAAATTTGTATTTATATTTACATACATTTAAATGCAGATACAGAATGTGCTCCTTAATTTGCATCTAAATTTTTATCAGTCTGTCTCAAACTACTCGTCTGTTGAAGCTCCGCAGAAATGTGGTGAAGCTCTCTTTGTATCAGCACTTCACCAACACCCTCATCTTTTCTGTTGTCGGTGAGTTAAAGTCATACATTATGTGGGGTTGTTTTTGAGTTGAGAATAAGTTAGACTTTCACAAAGCTGCTTCTGTCCTAAGAAATTTGGCACAAGAGCAAAATGAAGTAAAAACCTTCCTAAAACATTAAACTTGGCTGGAACATTAGCCCTGATATGATATGATATGCCTTCATATTTGTATCCACTATTCCTTGTACTTTTTGGATCGTTTGCATATTGTTTAAACTTTAAAATGAAACCAGTGTTTCCGTTGTGCCCACAGCTTCTATTGTGTTCATCATCTGGACCACCAAAGTCTTCAAGCTGGTAGACTGCCAGACGGTCAGTGTTTTTTCTGTTGATGCTTGACTGGACCGTTTGGATTTCTTTTTCTCGTTTATACGGAGATGAAACGTGAGCTTGCTTCCACTTTTGTGTTTGCTGTCTTTCCATGCTTTCCACAGGGTTGGAGGGACCTGTGGGTGGACGATGCCTTCTGGCGTCTCCTGTTCTCCACCATTCTGCTGGTGATCATTGTGTTGCTGCGGCCTTCTGCTAACAGCCAGAGGTCAGGGAAGCCTCTCTTCCTGGGAGTCTCTGTAAAGGGAGATCTACAAATTCATACCAGGGAACGTCATGTTTTGTAATAGGAGAAGCTGTTTGTCTGTGTTTTTGTCTGAGCTTCACAATGTTTCATAATGTTAATAATTAAATTAAGCCCTCAACAAATAATGATGCAAATCAAAAACTGAGGTGTGAACAGAGCTGCGCAACCTGAAACGTAACATCCCATTTCTGTTTCCACTCAGATTCTCCCATTCTCCTTTGATTGATGAGGATGATGAAGAGGAAGAAGCCAAGGAGCCCATGCTCAATGAAGCGTTTGGTAAGTCACCCAGGCCGACACAAATATTAAAGTGTTTGACATTTTTACCAGTAAACAACAAGTTTGAAGTATTTACACAAGTCCTAAACCTGAACCAAAGAACTCCCACATCAGTCATTGTTTACATCATATATGCAGAGAGAGAATCTCAGAGGGTTTGCAAACTATCTGGCACCGCTGTCAATAAATGTTTGTTTATGTTGTCTTCTCTAAATGTGCAAGGTTTGGTTTCAGTTAAAGTGAATCCAGGCCGGGTGTGGGTCACAGGACTGCAGAGCTGCTAGCAGAACAGTTTTTTTGTATTTGTCAGAAAACAAGTCATTTAGGCCTCTTTGTTTTTTTTTAGAAGGGATGAAGATGCGAGGCTCAAAGCCAGATTCCAATGGCTCCCAGAAACTGCTTAGTAAAGAGGTGGGTAGCTGTCATCGTTCTGTTATTCATCCATGTGGTGTCTCTACACTTCCTTCATTTGGGGTTTCTACACATTTTTTTCTTAGGATGAAGATCTAAAATGGGTGGAAGAGAACATCCCCACAACTGTTGTTGATGTGTAAGTGAAGTGAATTTAAGTAGTTGAGCTGACACTGAGATGAGAGGTTGCAGTACCAGCTCTAATCCTTCCTCGAAGGACATCACACTATTGCTATTAATAAAATAGCAGCACAAACAAGCTATACAGAGTTTTTTAATATAGTTTGACCCTTGCCTGTTCTGTGTGAATGCATTAAGTCTTTTTAACCTCTCACTACTATTGTTTCTCTCCACATAGAGCTCTGCCTGTTATGCTGGATGAGGAAGAGGTATTCAACACCCCCCCCCCTCTCGTTTACTGTGCTGCTTACTCTGCCATCATTCAACAGTTACATTTGTGTTCCCTTTTTCTAGGAAATCCTGAAAACCAAGCTGGAGCGATCCAAAATGGAGTAGAGGCGAATGAAGTGATTTCACTAAGGCAGCAATGAATGCGTTATGGTTGATCTGATTACCAAAAATGTGTGTAAAGCCAACATTTTTTTTTGTTCACACTTTAGAGTTTTTATTAGGTTTATTTTATAGGTATCGTCTATACTGCCCTCAGAGAATAAGTGTGTTACATAAAGGCACACGTACAGCTCTGAGGTGGGTGGAATGGTTGTTGGTGTCTAGTCTCATATTCTGGTTCTGGGTTGAAAATGAAGCAGTTATGTGTCAAAGCATGTGGGTATATTGTTTCTTTCTAATATGTTCATCGGCCATTGCAACCCAAAATCTAGTAGACTAGAAACTGGGTGTTTCAACACTCTTATGATGAATTCAATGCCTAACGTAAGGAGGAGTCTTTACTCAGGTGAAGATGGGAAAGTGATTCCTAAGCCAGTTCATAATGCAAAGAATGCCCCAGCACCCACCTAAGCAGTCACCTTTCGACGACTGTAGAAAGTGATTTGGATCTGTTCAGGTATCACAATGGTCGGCACAGCCACATTTTCATGTCATAGTCAACTTGAAACACTATCTTATTGCATTGAAGGAGTTTATATTAAAGCTAATTCCGAGTTTAGATCTCCAGGTTATCCTGTACAGATTGACTGTGTCATAACCTTAAAGTAGAAACTGCTGTTTTCAGGATGTTTCATTATGAAGTAGGTCACATACTGTATCCTCTAAAAGATAAAGCAACAAACAACTACATTGTCTGGTTTACTTAAATGCTTTAAAGCTTTTACTTTATTTTCTCTACCAAAATATGACATGTGTGTCTGACTGTTAACACACAAGTAAGACTTTGCTGTGTGGCTAACTGAGAATCTTAAATATAAAAATACATTATATTTGCTACTATTACCTCTATGTTGGTGATTAATGATACTTGAATCACTTATCAGGGCAAATGTGCTCTGTCTGTATTTTGGTTATTAATTATTGTGGAAGAAATGGTTATTTGAGCTGTGACAATGCTATGATCATCTTGGTCAAAAAACACTTACTGTATCATCTGGTTAATAGACACTGACCACAACACTAAATTGTCACTGTTACGCAGAACACTACAAACAGCGAGAATATGTATTGAGGAATTGTTTTGGATCTCAAATCTTTCAACTGACCCTTATTTATTTTCTGGACTTGTGTTATAGCGTAAGTGGAAGGGATGTTTGTTTTCACCAAGGATGATTTCACAACCACTTTGTAGAGTGTGAACATTATAGCTGCTGAATCCTCATCACTAATGTGGTGGAGGCCTAACTGTGACGTGTTATGTGTAATCCTTTGTCCCTTACCCTTCACTACCAGGAGCAAGTTTAGTGAAGGTTGTCAGTAGCACAGAGTAATTCTAAAATACAATATAACCCTATGAAGTCTATCTCACTGCAAAACACTATGCCTTATGAGGCAAAATCATATTCCCGTCCTTGTGTGTGCAATCTACTGAGGTATGTGTGGATATTCTAAATTCTTGAACTTATGTTTGTTTTTTATGCTGAACCAAGTCTTGTTTGAAGTTTGATTTAAGAGAAGATTAAGCCCAATTTCTGGATGCAAGTCTGCATTTTAATGTGTTACTGATGATATTGTATGGCTTTTTGTGTATGTCCTGCAAATAAACTTTATATTTAAACATGATTTCAATTTCTTTTGTGCATGTGGGAAAGGCAGAAATAAAATGAGTAAAAAAACGTATTCGTATATTCATCATGATCGGGATTTATTAGGGTTGGTAATATCATATGTCATTTATTTTTATTGACTTTTGTATTATGGTTTAACGTTTGGAAAAGGTACTCCACTTCCTCAAAGCTCGGTGATTGAAGTCTCGCGAGACTTGCACACTTACTCCCACAAATGTAGTCACTGCACCTTTAATACGTTCCTCGTGAGCGCGCTGACTTCCGTCACGTGCCTGTCAAACCCATTCCCTCGCGCAGCCGTCGTCAACACGGCATAGGAAGTAGCTAGAAGTTGCTATCCTGATTGCTCCGGGCAATAGCACGCTAAACGTTCAGAGTTAGAGTTTGTATTGGTTTAGGTAAAACTTATCGTTATCGACAACTAAGGAACTAAAAGCACCGGGCTTCAGTTGTCATGGAATGAGAGGGAACGGTCGTTTTCAGGAGCAGCGTCCGTTGTTTACTGACTTCTAAGCTAGCAGGCTAACGACCTGCCGTTGTTTTGGTCGTAGACAGTTAGCTGGCAGAAAACAAGACCAACTACATGACAGCGAAACCAGGTTGACCTGACCACGTTTCCTCATTCCCTGCTGAATTGCTCTGTCGGTAAATGGCGATGTGAAGGGAAGCAGCTTTCTCAGCCAGCGAGTCAGTCAGCTGCTGTGCCCCGCGGGGGGTCGTTATCTGAACTCTGAGATTGATCAGCCAGAACCGTCGGTAATTCAAGATGCATGACGCGTATGAACCAGTGCCTATTTTGGAGAAGCTTCCTCTTCAGATCGACTGTCTTGCAGCCTGGGGTAAGCTGTCGACACTCTCTTTCACACAGACGTGGTCTCTCTGGACGTTCATTGAGCCGTCCCACTGAGGCAGCCCGTAGTCTTTGCTTGATCCCAGCTGATTTGTTGCAATCGGTTGGTTGGTAATGTTACATATGTCATGTTTTCATTTTCTTATATTGAAGTCCTTGTTATCACAACGGCAACGCCAATGCTTATTACTATATGGCTCAGCTCTTCACACATTGTTTTCAAATGAGGGGATATTTTCCATTCTCATATAATTGTAATTCTGCAACAGTAAGGTTTAATATTGATGATTGGTTGGAAAAGCTTCAAAATGACCTGCTATAAGCTGTACAGTAGTGATCACTAGGAGCTCAACAGTAGGAGGTAAATATATGAATGTCTCGACATCACCTCTGACATAATGGATCTCCCTTGGTCTTCTCTCTGGCTTGTGTTTGGTACTGTAAAGTGAGGGAAATGACAGAAATCTCTGTGCTGACATTAATTCTGCATTTTTCTCTGGCAGAGGACTGGCTGCTTGTGGGAACAAAGCCAGGTCATCTCCTCCTGTACCAAATAAAGAAGGATCCAGGTAAAATAAGTATGATTGAGAATACAGTTGATTCTCTGTGTATGTGCAGACTCTTAAATTACTCCTAAGAAAAAAAGCAGTTTTAAGAAAACCTGTCTCTCTTCTCCCTAGGCTCCAACCGATTTGAGGTGACATTGGAAAAATCCAATAAGAACTTCTCAAAGAAGATACAGCAGGTACTGTAGATAAGAATGTTTGATAAGTTTTGGTAAAGCCACTAAGTTTTGCATAAATCACAAACTGTCAGGAAGAAACATTTGATGTCTCAAGGGAAGTCGGTAAAAATGCATGTAGATTTTAAGTATTAAATAAAAAAGACATTATTAGTTATAGGGCAGTCTGTCCCTAAGCCTCATTTTGCTGTTAACTGAGGTCTTTCATTTCCAGTCGCCCCCAGCACCTCATGCATCTACATTACTAGAGATGCATCTTTTCAGGTCTCTGTGAGCATGTCCTAATTGCGTGTCTTCCTTTTTTGACAGCTTTATGTAGTGTCACAGTACAAAATTCTTGTCAGTCTTCTGGGTAAGTTTCTCTCACTGACACTATTTATGAACGTCAACTGCATCAATATCGGTAATAACTGTGGCACTTGTAGTTTAAAACTTAAAAATAAATTGCTTACTTGCACGTATTGTATTGATATATATAAAACCTTTCTTCACTTGAATCTTAAATATTCACACACACAGAAGAATCAATCTTGATTGTCATGACAAATGTCTTTGATTCTCTTCTGAAGAGAACAGCATCCATGTCCATGACCTCCTAACCTTCCAGCAGATTACTGTGGTGTCCAAAGCCAAAGGTGCCACACTCTTCGCATGCGACCTGCAGGTCTGTTCCAGTATTATTGTTATTATATAGTTGTATCAATATCATTCGATGAGAAATGTTCATTGTACATTAGCTAAAATGCGCAAAGACATTGGTGTGATTTTAAAGTTTTGACAGATCTGTGTTATATCCATGCTATATTTCCCCTGATCGAATTCATTGAAAAATGTGTTCTTTGTTTTTAGAAAACCAGCTCAGGAGAGGAAAGGTTGAGAATGTGTGTTGCAGTGAGAAAGAAACTCCAGCTATATTATTGGAAGGACAGAGAGTTCCATGAGCTGCAGGTCAAATCAGATTTAATTCACTATAGCTACTACATTTGTTTTTAATTTTAACATATAAGGTCATTTTGATTTTCTTTTTGTCTGTTAGGGGGATTTTGGTGCACCAGATATTCCAAAGTCCATGGCTTGGTGTGAAAACTCCATATGTGTTGGTTTCAAGCGAGACTATTACCTTATTCGAGTAAGTTCTATGGAAGCTGTCATCAGCTTGGGCTTCTGTAGTGACAGTAATTATCAAAGCCAAAGCCACCACATCATCGGGTTCTTCAGCATTAAGCTGCATTTTCTGTTTTTCCGAATGTTCCTGAAGTAAGACATACGTTTTAGTTTTTATCTTATCTGCAGTATATTCAAGCCCATCTCTTGCTGTGACTGATGCACAAGGCAGCTTGAGTCCTTTATTCTCTAATCTACAGTGTGTATGTGCCTAACTCTGAGGTTCTGGCTGCAGAATCTTTATAATTTCTATTTATATCACACCTGAAAACACACTTTTGAAGGTTGTTATAAAACCTGTTCCTGTCTAAGTATCCTGATATTTTTTAAACTTTTATTACTTCTGTATTTATTATCGTTGGCATATGCTTGATAGCTGTTTCTAATCTGATTGGGCTGTTTTGTGTATCTTGTTTGTGTTGCTGGGATATTAATATGGTTTCTATCTTCAGTTTCACTCCAATCTTCTCTCTTGTCACTCAGATGGATGGCCGTGGAACCATCAAGGAGCTCTTCCCCACTGGGAAGCAGTTAGAACCTCTAGTTGCTCCACTGGCTGATGGGAAGGTGGCTGTTGGTCAGGATGACCTAACTGTAGTCCTAAATGAAGAGGGCACTTGCACCCAGAAGTGTGCTCTGAACTGGACAGATATTCCTATAGCAATGGGTAAGATGCGAGCTGGAACATCATCAGATTTGTTTACATAGCGGTAACCAGTTACTGAAACACTTTGTCTAGTTAAACAAACATTTGCATGTAAAAGTAGCGATTTCCAGCTTAAACCAAAAGATTTGCTTTAGGTGAAAATGTTTCTTCTTTCACTGTCACGTGTCTGAACCTAAACTAAACAATACAACAATTATATATGCTCCTAATGTCCTGTCACAGTTTTTTATCATCCAGCTCCTCTGTAGTTTTTTTTCTCATACTTAATCTTTCCTTTCCTTGTGCTGACTTCATATGAGCTGTGGGACTGTTTTCCATATGTGCCAGCTGAGGAAAAAACTATTTTAGATCACTTTTTATATCCTGTGAGCAAGACACTACAGGTCTGGGTTACTAATGAACTCTGTGACAGAAGTGATGCAGACGAGCACTAGACTTGTTTTAGAGGCCCTGCTGTCTCGGCTCATTGGAATTCAGAGAGGAGCAATACAAAGGGGAAATGAAGCCCCCGAGCAGTTGTTTCATGCAGTCTGCAATTTCCTTGTTGTGATACTGTCCAACACTGCGGCTCAGGCTGCCGTGAGCAGAGGATGATGCTGCTCAGCAGAGAGCCTGGGCTTTTTCCAGTGGGTTGGGGATCTTATCCAGAGTCGAACCCTGAACCAGTCTGGGAGGTTTTTTACTTCACCTGGATCTTCTGCCCTTATAGCCTAACTGTCCTCACTGCATTATCGCAAGCCAGGCAATTTTATTGTGGCTCGTAACTCTGTGACCTCTTCCCTATTGTTTTTTAGAGCACCAGCCTCCCTACATAATAGCTGTACTCCCCCGGTATGTGGAGATTCGGACCTTTGAGCCAAGACTGTTGGTGCAGAGTGTGGAGCTGCAGAGACCTCGCTTCATTACCTCAGCAGGGTGAGGCACACAGGCCCCTGAAGATTTGTTGTTCCATGAGTGCAGTACTGTGAAATTTTAATGCATTTAAAACAAAGGCGGTTTCGCACACTTTCAAATTACATTGTTCTTCATTGAGCGTTTAAAATCGAGATGGGTAGAGAAATCCTTCAGTTTAGCTACATACAGTAAAAGGATGCTTTAGTCCTCCTCCTTATATCGCCTCATAATCTCCTGACACTTTATATTATCAGTTCCTCTTTAATACAGTGAGAAAAATACAATTGTTCTGATATGTTCGTTCTAATCTTCTTCTTATTCTTGACAGGCAAAATATTGTCTATGTTGCCAGCAACCACTTTGTGTGGCGCCTGGTACCCGTGTCTATAGCAAGCCAAATCCGGCAGCTTCTTCAGGACAAGCAGTTTGAGTTGGCTCTTCAGCTGGCCGTAAGTGACCAAACCTTTCCCATCACTATTAAACCTTTTTACTTGATTCAGAAGGATTCAACTGGTGCCTTAGCCCACAGGGTGGACCATTAAAGCTATTCATCTTGATTAGGAGCAGCATGTTTGAACAGTAAAAGGTTCGGGGCTTCATGCTTTATGGGCACCGTATCTAGAAATCTCGCTTTCTCGGGGCATTTCCTTGAACAACAAAGACCATTCAAATGGATCCCACTTACTTGGAAGCTAGCATTCCGAGAGAGACTTTGTTTAAGAGACTTGTCTTGCTTTTTGTTTTCTTTTAGAAGATGAAGGACGAGGCAGATGGCGATAAAAAGCAGCAGATACATCACATACAAAATCTATATGCCTTCAATCTGTATTGTCAGAAGAGGTTTGATGACTCCATGCAGGTGTTTGCCAAACTTGGCACAGGTACAGTGGGACTCTCAAATGGATCATTTTGTGATTGTTAAGTTCCTCTAGTGGAGCCTTCGCTGCAGTTGCTAGACAAACTTAAGAGTAATACATAATTGCATCAAACAGATTTCCTCTCCTCTTTTCTGCAGATCCCACCCATGTGATCGGCCTGTACCCGGACCTGCTGCCGTCTGATTACCGTAAACAGCTGCACTACCCCAACCCTCTGCCCACCCTGTCTGGGGCTGAGCTGGAGAAAGCTCACCTCGCTCTAATTGATTACCTCACCCAGGTCAGTGTGACAGCAGTAGATTGTGTTGGCAGATATAAGAAGAGTTTTAAATGCTTTTCATACACTAATAAAACCTTGTTATAGAATGTTGCATGCAAATTATGAATCTAATTTTTAATAATGCTCACAGAAACGCAGCCATCTGGTGAAACAGCTCAATGACTCTGACCCTTCCACAACTTCCCCGCTCATGGAGGGCACGCCTACGATCAAAAGCCGCAAAAAACTACTGCAGATCATTGATACCACCCTGTTGAAGTGTTACCTACATGTAAGAGCATGATCGTCCTTTTTCATCCTCTTACTCAGGGCACATAGCAAGACACAGAGGTTTAAAGTGTGGTGCTGGTGTTTCTGTTAAACGTTATATCAGCTCTTAAAAATGTGCTTAATAACAAGTGATTCCTGCTTAAATGGAGTGAGTTTGACTGTCCTTCGGATTGAGTCCAAAGTTTGGAAAGCTGGGCAGCCAAAATACAACAACTTTTAATTAACTCTGTGTGTCAAACCTTATCAGTGGAATAAAAATGAGGAGTGAGATCACAGATATAAGCAGCCAAAGTACTGTAGCTTTTTCCTCAGATTGATTGGGCTCTTTGAGCCTCTGTGTTGAAATTGGATGACACACAAGCTGAGCCTTCAAGGGTTGGATGGATTATGTTAAGTGTACGCGCTTTACCCTTCCCGTTTTCAGACCAACGTGGCCCTCGTGTCCCCGCTTCTTCGTCTGGAGAACAACCACTGCCACATCGAGGAGAGCGAGTACGTCCTGAAGAAAGCCCACAAGTACAGTGAGCTCATTATTCTCTACGAGAAGAAGGGCCTGCACCAGAAAGGTAAGAGTCTGTCTGCTGGTGACTGACAGAATCAGATTTATATCATGAGTATGCAAGATTTTAAATCTTTGCAAATTATTTTTCTGTGGTGCCTCTTTTGAGATGAAAGCTGTAGTTATCGTGTAGCAAACCACACTGAAGCCACTTAGCCGGATAATTGCTGATATCATACTTGAGTGTTTTATTGGTTACAGAGCCTAGCACGACAACAGATCATACAACAATAAACACAATCAAACATCTGGGAAACGAGACACGGAACTGGGGCTTATACTGTCTTAGCGTGTCTCATCGTTAGCTCCACATTCAAACAAAAGAGCTATTGTGAGCCTCCATTGTGTTTTACTTAAATAGCCACCAGTTATGTGCTGGTAACAGAGCCGTGTTCTGGTCTTCTGGTGGATTAGCTCTGCCAGGCTGCACAGTTCCTCTCTGCATGTGGTTGACTTGCAGATCAGAGCTGTCCTAATGTCATTTGCCTGCTTGTTGATATACTGCGACAGACCCTGGCCCCATTCTCGCTGTGAATGCGGCTGCTTTTAATTGGCGTGCTGTAATTTGTGCTTGTGAGGTCATGCTGTTCTCGTCCGCCTGTGCCAATTCAAACCAGCTGTTCCCAGCGACCACTTAGCCTTGAGCATGCGTGTTTCTTTTGTCTTCCCTCCTGGAGAAGAGTAGATGACAGCCTTTTTTAACCTTGTGTCTCTCAGCATAATGTAATTTGTTTTTGCTACCCCAAAAACTCATCGTCTGTCATCTTCTCATGGTTGTTCTGTTGCAGCTCTGCAGGTGCTGCTGGACCAATCCACTAAGGCCAACTCTCCTCTGAAGGGCCACGAGCGAACGGTGCAGTATCTGCAAAGACTAGGTAAGGAAGTTTTAGGTTTGATGCTATCATAGCATCCTCATACCTAAAATGTAGTTTTTGGGACAGCCACAATAACAAATAACTCAGAAATGTCATTTATATCATCACTGTCGTCAGCTAATACGTTTTCCAGGCTTTGATGGACATTATGTATGACTATATTGTATTTTTTACCTCTTTCTACTCCTGCAACACAGGTTTTGAAAATCTGGGCATAATATTTGAGTTTTCTCCCTGGGTGCTTAAGATCTGCCCCGATGATGGTCTGAAGGTGGGACATAAACAATACATTTACACATAATTTTATATACAAGCTCATCCTGTCATTAGTAGTGACAGCTGACACTGATACCAGTGTTATTCACTTGGAACCCTCTCTACTTTGTCTTTCTGTCCAGATCTTTACTGAGGACCTGACAGAGGTGGAAACCTTGCCCCGTGACAAGGTGCTGAACTTCCTGATGGAGGGCTTCAGGGACCTCGCCATCCCATACTTGGAGCACATCATTTACATATGGGATGACAAGGGTCCGGCATTTCACAATGTGCTGATCCAGCTCTACTTGGAAAAGGTTCAGACCCTCATGAAGGAGTACCTCAGTTCACTGCCAGAAGGTAGGAGCCAGAACAGCCTCAAAGTTAATTAAAGTTCACATTATGTGAGAGCATTAGGGCAATTCAACAAGAAATGAGTGGAGCCTATTTTTCATTTTCACAGCCTTGTCATTAGAGATGCTGGTGGGTATGGAACAAGCAGCAAGGTCCACCTGAAGCAAAGCTAGAAAATTAAAGTAAATCTGTAAATGTAATCTTTTTTACCTGATGTGTCAGAGCTGCAGGAAAATGTGACCCTGGAGCTTCAATATAGTTTTATCAAACTCTCCTTAAAGCGTGTGCGTCGGCTTAATGCCAGGGGAATAATTTATTTTAAAAAAGCCTCCTAGTTTATTGCATCTCTAATTTGCCCCTTTGTCCTCATCTCATTTCCTCACTTATTATGCTCATCTAGTAATTGTACATTGAAATGAAACTCACATCCAACATTTGCAGGGACGCTCATTAATGTGCGCTGTCTGTGAAAGAAACCAATATTAGCGACTCATAAATCCAGCTGTGCCATGTAATTGCCTCATGTCATATTGGTTAACATATCCACATCATTAAGATATTATTTGCTGAACATGATAGGATTCTTTAGGGATGTTCACTGCACAGTATTTCTTCATTCACTGTGTGTTCTCTGTGTAAAGGGGTTACTTTCCTCATCCTCTTAGTCCTGTAAACCTCACTCTTACTGTTATATGTTGTGTTACTACATTTTACTTTTTATTGTTAATGTTATCATTATCTATACATTATCTGCCTTTATACACAATTAATTGCTCAGTCTCTAAAATCCCCAGATCCAGGTGTGATATTTGCATGTTGCTTGTTTTAGGCGGTCAGTCGCATGAACCAGCAAACCTTTGTGCTGTTGCAGGAGTTCCAGCTGTTGCTGCAGGGAAGGAGGACGGTAAACTGGGAGAGTTCAGGAACAAGCTTCTATCTTTTCTGGACATTTCTACCAGCTATGAACCCGCCAGGCTCATCAGTGACTTCCCCTTTGACGGTAAATTTGCATTTAGGTGACAAATGTGTGGACAGAGCTTAGCTTTTGTTTATGTGAGCTGAATTATGAAATGAAGTCCTGTATATCAAATATAGTATATAATCAAAATCGTTTGTGTCTTCATTTTTCTTTACATACACATTTTATATATACATAGACTGAAGGTGTAACATGCTCCTTTGATCGTGTTTTGTGTCTCTAAGGTCTGCTGGAGGAGCGTGCGCTGCTTCTGGGTCGGATGGGCAAGCACGAGCAGGCGCTGTTCATCTATGTGCACGTTCTGAAAGACACCCGCATGGCAGAAGAGTGAGTACGCCGCAAAGACCAGCAGGCTCAGCCATTAAACAGCGCTGGAGTTTAAGCTTTCACCAGGAAGCCTCCACAGAAACAGCTCATGCTCTGGCTTAATTATGGAAATAAGCAGTAGTGTGTTTTCCATACAGTTTCCTGGAAACGTAACTGTGTGCTCTTTTTCCAGATACTGTCACAAGCATTACAGCTCAGTTGAAGGAAATAAAGACGTAAGTCATTTTAATGATTGATGTTGATGCTGTGCGTGTATTGTGCTTATGGTTCAGAGTGACAGCCGTCTATTCATTTAACAATAAGCACATTTTATCTTGATAAAATATGGAATTGAGTATAAACAGGGCTTCTCCTCTGCAGGTTTATCTCTCTCTGCTGCGAATGTACCTGTCACCCCCCGATGCCCACTGCCTGGGGCCCATCAAGATGGAGCTACTGGAGCCTCAGGCCAACCTTCAGGCGGCCCTGCAGGTCCTGGAGCTGCACCACAGCAAACTCAACACCACCAAGGTAAAGAGAGCAGCACTTTATTCCTCCTTACAGCCAACTCTCAGAACAGTGTGTGAAATACGTGTAGGTTGTTGGGATCTGCTCCACTCTACTTAGAGTTCTGTGAGACGGCCAAAATCTGAAAAATATTTATCTTAACTCCGTCTGATGCATCAGACTTCTCATTAAACCAGAAAGCAACAAAATATTTCTAATTCACCCCAAAGCGTTGATTTTTATTATTATTAAGGTCTGCGTTGTTCAAATATCGTGTAATTATAAATCCTAATTCTGAAACGGTGTAGCCTGGAAACAGAAAGTGATGAGAGTTGCCTCGATTGGAACAACATGCTCCATGATTAGAAATGTCACACTCATACAAAATTAGTTCTTTGCAATTTGATGCAAAATAAAAGTCATCATGTTTTTAAAGTTTGATAAAAGGGGTTCACAGTCAGGGGTACTCAACCTGGCGCCTATTGTGATTTAGCAAACCAAAAAAGGTCCTCATGCTTCCTTAATGTTCCTTTCATTCTTGATATATTTCTAGATTAATTAAAACAATTCTATAATATTCACTAATCTTTTTTTTATCATTCAATACAACATAATACCACCTATGTTCAATGGTAATTAATGGTAACGGTGTAAGTGGGATATTTATAGAACTTTAATTACTTAATGTTGACAAGAATGTTGGCCTCCATTGAGTTTGGTTTTTGAGGCAATGGTGTAGAGATATTTAGATTTCCAAGGTATGATTAGTATTGTATTGAAGTATTGTGGACAGTTTGGGGGAATTTAATATGTTTCCTTTTTTTTAAAAAAAAAGCAAATTAGTTTTTCCGAGACAGTGTTTACCTCTTCTTGGATTGATTCAAGTCAGGTTAAACTGTGTTTAACCCCACTGTGTGTTTAACAGCCTGTGTGTTTGGTTTCCAGGCCATCAATCTTCTCCCAGCAAATACTCAGATCCGCGAGATCCGGGTCTTCCTGGAGAGTGTCCTGGAGGAAAAGGCTCAGAGAAAACGCTGCAACCAGGTGTTGAAGAGTCTTCTGCAGGCGGAGTTTCTCAGGGTGAGTCCTGCAGATTTAGCTACAGGGTTCTTCCTTGAAAGGAGACTGAGGGCTGGGTTACATCAAACAAAAGCCTTTTGTAATTTAAAAAGGATGTGTGCGTGACGTGAGTAGAAGACACTCTGTCCTTCATACTTTGTACCATCAGCTACAAAAATGCTTTCTCTTCAACCATGAGACTTTTAGTAGCTATTTTGGGACTTCTCAGCACTGGAGATAATGTGAATGTGACTCACACTTAAACCAATGTCCTCAGATTGAAGGACAAGCTGTCAAAACCATCTGTCTATTTAAAGGTGTTGACAAAAGGTTGGCTGATCAGAAGGCCACTAGTTCAATCCTTGGATTGACTTTAGGGATTGACCCCCAACCCCGGTTTCTCTATCGGATACAACTGCTCAGCAGGTCAGACTGTGGTTTTAGCAGCAAGTGTTAATGTGATCTGTGATTCTAATGTGATTCTGTTGCAACAGAAACTGCTTGTGAAGCAGAAGGTTTTGGTTTTACTCAAAACCATCTTCAGGAGGAGGCATAGGACAAGGAACAGCATCTAATGAATAGCAGATGTGCTGGCTGATTGCTCAGGGAACTCACTTAGGCTGATAATGTCACAGGTCTGCACAGCATGTGAGATTCAGCAGCAGCACGCGTTCTGACACTGATCTAAGCAGCTTGATTTTATCTGAAGTTATTTCCTCAATGTTTTCTTTGATCTAGGATTCACGGTCAACTCCTTTAACACCATCAAGGCAACTGCTCTCTGCTCACCAAGCCCATTGTGTGTTTGCAGGTGCAGGAGGAGCGGATCTTCCATCAGCAGGTCAAATGTGTGATCACAGAGGAAAAGATCTGCAGAGTCTGCAAGAAGAAAATTGGAAACAGGTACAATCTGAGATTGTGAGATTGTGATTTTCGAGCAGTTATTTCTAACATTTCGTACCCTGTGCCCTCATTATACGCTGTGATGCATTGAGGCCTGTTCTCTTCTCACTCTCTCTTCCAGCGCGTTTGCCAGGTATCCCAACGGTGTGGTGGTGCATTACTTCTGCTGCAAAGACCGCAACTTGTGCCCCACTGAGCAGTAACCGCCCGTCCTTTCTACCACTGGTTATGAATAAATAATTCCCAGTCTCCATCCTGGCGGGTTCTAGTGCTCGGTTGAGTGTCGGCGGCCCTTGTATGCAAAAGCACCTTCCAGAACTACACGCGCAGACGTTTTTTTTTTTTTTTTTTTTTCTTCAACCTGAGTTGGCACCGTTGTTTTCTTCTGTGCATGAAGTAGCGGAAGGAATGTCTGTGTGGTTGAGCAGCACCGGAGGACGGACATAAACCAAGAGAAAGTGAGACGTAGACTCTGACATTTGGAAAGCATGTGTCGCTGTAACGCTAGAAGGGACTCGCTGGCCGACACGTCGCCTCAGAAGAAAACGGGCAGTATTGACGGACGCCCGGAGGAAGATGATTACAACCCTTTTATTTTCCTGCTTTTGTCTGACTTCCCTCCTGTGACACTGTGTAAGCCTGAACACAGCTCGATATGCCATAAACACTCTACTGGAGTACTGTTAAATGCCTTCTGTGACTCCGACGATTGTACCTACAGTGAAGTCCTGTCTGTCATAAATTGTTTATTAGCATGTGCTGGCGAAGCTAAACAGTGTTTGTGATGTATAAGAATGATTTTCAACCTGTTCCTTTCTGTATTTGCACGTGAACGGTTGCTATCAGATGTCACCCACTCTTCAATAACGCATCCTCATCCGCCTTTATGCTCGTTTTTTGACTGTCTCCCAGTCACGCTCATGAAGTGTCTATGTAGCTTTTGAACAGCTACTAGAGATGCAGTTATTAGATGATCAAGCAAATAATTTTAGACTTTGATAACTGATTAAAACTGGCCTTGCTCCATCCAAAGTGGTTGTTCAGTGATGAAGAACGTTCTGGGCCTCATGTTAGTATTTTATGTTGTTTCAGTGTTTCAGCAACACAGCAGTGTATGTGTGTGTGTGCAGTTCCACATTGGCATTAAGCACAATAAGCTACTAGTCAGAGCAGAGCGAGAAAAGCCACCTTTTCTTTATTTCCAGACAGGATTTGTGGTGTTCTTCTTCACGTGTTTCATCGTTTCACTGTGACAGATCAGTGGTGCAGCACTTTAAAGGTGAGGGTGCATGAGCTTTGTGTTTATTTAAGGAGGAAATCATGTACATGAGCGGTACAGAGCAGCTGAGCAGCGTTGTCACTATGAGTCTTCTCTCCTTTTGCGCTCGGTGACACGACTCAGTCCTGCATCTCACTGTTTTCCTGCAACACGTCCACTGGCAAAACGTAGCATCATCGGCTTCTCCCGACGGCCTCCATCCTTCCTGCTCCCGACTCCCTGCTGAGACTGTTTCAGACTTGAGTTTAAGCTGTGTAAAATCAGGGAGTGTTGTGGGCAGTGAGCTAAATATGTGTGTCTGGCTTTTAGCACTAATAAACATTTGCACTGATGCCTGCGTCAGACGTCGGTCTGCCTGGTGTTAACACGGCTCTAACCTTTATGTTCCGCTGTGGGTAAATTACTTTACTACTTAGTTTAATCATAATATATTAATTCAAATCAACTTATAAATTCTAGTAAACTGAAATTTCTCAGTAAAAGTCCTTAAATGTTATATAATATGTATAATCATGGTTATACATATTGACTGTTACCAATTATTGTATATTTTACCCCTTTGGTTGTTACATAACAAAGGCTAATATATTATTAAAACAACCAGTAAATAAATGTATATTAATAAAAACAGATTTAAATCTGTTGCTGCTTCATTATTATTGCAGCATCTTTGTCCATGTTAAAATCCACAGTGACTCCTGTAAACTCTTGTACCAGTCGATCAAGGTTCCTTATATTTACCTAATTATGGCTTTGTTTTTATATTTGTAGTATTTACCTTATTAACAAGTTAATGTAGAACAATAATTAAGTTATTAAGTAATGTTTTTCTGGAATAAGCTGTTTTGTGTTTTAATTCTTTACTGTTATTTTGATACTGTTTTCAGTGTAGGACTCATCCGATTACTTTTAATTGAGGGAAATGATCAGAATCCTTGTTCTTCCGTTTAAGTTATTAAATGTTCTGAGCCCATAATCTTTTCCTTGAATAGAAAACAACTAATTTGTCCATGGTCAGTGAACATCTCATCTCATCTGGAAGCCCTTTCCCTGATAGGCCCATTATCTCCAGGACGGCGGCGCTGGAGAATAACCACACTGTTACTCGTCCTGCTAATGGACTTCCTCTACTGAGCCGCGCCAGCTGGAGAAACAGAATCACAACAGCCCGACTGCTCGGCAACGCAGTTAGTCACACGCTCACGGTGGAGCCTGCCAACTGTTTCATACGCTGAGGCCTTGCACGGATCTTGACTCCCTGGTTTGGGCGGCGCTACGGGATCGAGCCCGAGAGCCCGGCCCGGTCCAGCAGAACACGTTTGGCTCCCAGCTGCTTCTCTGGGACGTATGGAGATGTCCTGCGTGATGAACAGCGCTGAAACCCCCACGTCTCAATAATTCATCGCGCTTTGTGTGTGTGGCTTCACTGATGCTGTCACGGCTTGGAACGCTTCTCCAGTCTGTGACGGGAAAAGGTTTTCCGGTGGGACTGTGCCCTCCCGGCCCAGCCAGCTGTGCTGCCTGCTCTGCACAGCTGGCACAGGCACAACACCGCACTCAACCAGTACGATGGCAGCGCTGACGTGACGAGTGATTTAAGCACCGTGTGCCATTGGATGACGATGTCGGTCAGTCACTTTATTACTGGATGAAGTAGTGTGTATGGTTCCATGAAGGCTTTTGCAGGCGTCTGAGGCTCACACCTGAGTTTGGAGATCGAGGCTGAAGCTGAATGAATCAAACATAAGGTTCTTTGCTGTAGATCTGGGGACGTATTCATACCTCCACCCCGAACTTGACCTTTGACTCTTGTCATTGCTTTGCGTCGGACAGACAAGGTGTTTGCTGATGCTTTTTGCGTGTGGTTGGATGGGAGGCGTTTAAGTGCACACTGGCTCTGTGTACTTCCCTGCTCCTGGCTCCACCCGCGTGCCGTGACCTTGGCTCTGGTCTGGTGCTGTGTTTCTAAGTGGGGGCTGAGGAGGTGAACCGGTGGCAGAAGACTCAACTTGTTCAGTGCAGCAGATGATCACCAGGTTTCAGCTGACGGGCTTCACCCCGTCATCATGTGAAATTCCTTAGTAGTGTGTGAGCTTGTCTTGGAGTCACCGCTTGGGCACAGTTGTGTGAAATGCCAGCGATGGTCCTCAATGGAAAGAAAACAGAAGCGTCTGCACACACGACTGTCGACTGAACCTGCTGGAACTTCCCCATACGTTCGTTTCCTCTCTGCACCCGCTAATCTGTCCTCCACCGAACCAGCGGAGGGCTGGGTTGCCAGGTTTGAAAGTTGAAAGGAGGAAGAAAAAAAAACAGTGTGTGTGTGTGTGTGCACGTATGTGTGTGTGTGTTTGTGCGCGTGCTGTGTCCCCACCAAAGCTGCCAGTATCAACACTCTCCTCCCTGTGACTCTTCCCTCCACGCTTTGGGGCGTCTGTGTCATCCCAGAAGACAACGGCGGCGGCGGCGGCAGCGCCACGAGAGGCGCGGCCCTGTCCACACACATGAAATCAGCCGTCTCGCAGCCTCGAGCCAGATGTGCTGCTCCGACCGCCGTGACCTCCGCTCCGCGTGCCTACACACAGGCTGGGTGCGAGGCCGCTCGTGTTTGCTGGGAGGGAGCAGACGGATTATACTGTACGTGTAATGAGATTAACCTCCATACAAAGCTTGGGAGAGGCGGCGGACACACGAGGTGATTCAGCAACGTCAGGGCGAACGGAGGCAGTTTGACAGAAAGAAAATCCAAACTGCAAGACTTTAATATGGGACATTCAGTGTGCTTCATGTTAGGTATTGGTCTTATTGCTCTTCTGGAGTTTGTCTGTTCCTGTTGAGATTAGGAGCCACAGAGATCATGAAGAAACATCACACTGAGAGCGTGGAAAAGGCAAAATAAATAAAATAACAACAACAACAAACGTTGGAGAATCGTTAACAGTTAACTTCTCTACTTTTGCTTATATTTACATGCAATGCACTCTTTTGAGGTTTTAAACTTTTCTCTGGATCAAAGCAGGTTAACAGCTAGAAACACATTTTATATCAGAAATCACGCAATGCAACGTTTTGGTATAAGAACCAGCTCTGGGTTGCCAGGTTGTGGAAAACAAATCAAGTGGTCCCAACAATAAACCAAAGCGTTTTTTTTTTTTTTGTTGCAATTGATTTGACTAAATAATCTTTTTGCGATTCTTTCTTTCTTGCACATGGATCAGCTCAAAGGAAGACTTACACAGAACCCAATCAAACAGTCACGTGCAGCCGTACATAACGACGCAGGAGACACAGCTGCTTTTCCATCAGCTATTGATTTCATTATACTCGGAGCTGCCGGCTGTTTCTGGATCATGTTTCTTTGTGCATATGCGTCTGATGAGGGAAACCTTGGCGTCCATTATTCCCGGTGTTGCGGTGGTGGGTCCAGCTGTGTGGACGCGCGCGCGCGCACACACACACACACACACACACACACACACACACACACACACACACACACACACACACAGTGCAGGGCTGCTAGGTGGGGCTGGATGAGCTCATTCTGTGGGCTGTTTCTGTGATTCTGTGAGGAATAAGATGAAACATTGCAGCCTCCTCAGCTCTGTTGCGCCTCCGGGGTGTTGCTGCTCCGCTCATATCTTTTTGTAATGTTTCACATGTTTGTTACATCTTTTTTATGGTACAAGCCGCAGTTACAGGGGTCAGCGTATGCAGGGGGAACCCAGGAATGTTCACGGAGGTCCTTTAATTTGCTTTATTATCGGTTTAGCTCCGATTTTTCATTTGCGCTTTCACAATAAAATACATAACAGAACGATTGTTTTATTCTAAGAACGGGGAAGATGAGTTTTATTTCATACTATAAAGGCAGAAGCTCCAGGTGACATAACATATGTTCAGTTACACATATCTACTGTTTAACGGTGTTTCGGTGACATTAAAATGAAAACATACGGCATTTCTCTACTGCTCATTGCTCCGCGCGTGTCTGAAGCGCCGATCTCAGCCGCTCGACGCGTGAGACCTCCTCCAGCTTCCAGGGGATGGATCATGCGAGCGATCGCTTGTGTGTGTGTGTGTGTGTGTGGGGGGGGTGATATGACTCGGCGCTAGGACCGTGGCTCTGTCAGTGCGCAAATCCCAGCGGAGCGGCAGCCCGTGCGCGGAGAGAGAGAGGCTGTCTGCCTGCGCTGCGGTTCAAACCATCACCGGAGGGGAGGCTGCACCTTCTGCCGCGGACGGACCTGAACCAGCCGGGCTCGCCTCCAGAGCCCTCCCGTATGGGCTCACCATGCGCAGGATACGGGCCAACGCCATCGCCATTCTGACCGTCGCGTGGATCCTGGGGACCTTTTATTACCTGTGGCAGGACAACAAGCCCCAGTCGTCGCCGTCGTCGTCGGCGTCGCAGACCCGCGGCAGGAGTCATGGGCAGAAATTGGTGCCCGGTCGGCTGGAGATCCACCGGGACGACAGGACCATCCCGCTGATAGTGAGTGAGCGCGGCTGCTGGCGGAGGGGGGGGCGGGGGGGGGGGGGGGGGGGGGGGGGGGGGGGGGGTTATTAAAGTGAAAAGGGGGGGGGGGGGGGGGGGGGGGGCGTGCTGCGCGCGGCGCTGTCGCTGGAGGCGCCGAGCTGTAGGAGAGCGTGCGCTGCATGTTGATGTGTGTGTGTGTGTGTGTGTGTGTGTGTGTGTGTGTGTGTGTGTGTGTGTGTGTGTGTGTGTGTGGACGAGAACGAGGGGTGTTGGTGGCGGACGCACATCTGGACGTCACGGCACGCTCGCGACGCCTCTGGCACCAGCGGCCCCCCCACCCCCCCACGTGCAGCCGTATCATTATCCCACAGCCTGTAGAATCAGCACCTCGTGTACGAAGCCACTGTTTTCCCCATTTCCACTTCCTCCCCGGAGCCCGACAGAACCCGAGGTGCCCTCAGAGGCTTCTATTCGGTCCCGCGTGTGGCGCGTAAAACGCATCATACGCTGACGCCTTCGCTGGCTTTGACGCGTGAGACGCGTGCGTCCGCCGCGTCGCCGCTCCGCCGTCATCACGGACCTCAGTGCATTCATGCGCCAGGGCGGAGGACCGAAAGCAGCCCCTGGCGTGGGCTCAGGGCCGTGGCCGTGGCCGCGGGTGAGGTGGGCGTCGCACTTAGCCTGCTTTACATCCTCCCGGCTGCAGAGTATATATAGACTGAACCTTGTTTTGCTGGAGCTGGATCTGGGTCCCTGCCAGCGCGGATTAGGAGCTCTGCTCCACTTGGCTGCAGGGTTTCCTCTGTTGCATTAGGTGTGAAGAGACAGAAGACCTGTGGCTGCAGACGGGGATGAAGCCAGGAGGCCCGAGGAGATCACAGATCAGCTGTTTACCTCCCTGGACTCACAATGGGATGTGGTTGGTGCTGATGTAAGGAGCTAAACTCAGCATATGTTCAGTAGCTTTGCTTAAAAAATAGCCCAGCAGACTGTGCGGTTGCTGTCAGCTGCCTGATCCGCTCCTCACCAGCGTAATCCGCTGCGCCAAACTTTCCAGGCCGGGAAGAATCCGGAGAATATGTCTCCCTCAGCTCCGGAACCGAGCTGACAGACAGACGACTCAGTTAAATGTGCGCATCTCGCCGTGTGGCGTGAACAGGAGCTGTTGAGGAAGTGGAGCCGGTTTCACAGCGCCCACAGACCGGTGGCGCCGTGCTGAACCGGGCCTCGGGCCGCGCCCCCCCGGCTCGGGCGCTGTGAACCAGGCTGCTCTTTGAACCGTGGCCTCGGATCGGCTGGATGCGGTCGTTCACCCCTGGTTGACCTGAGGCTGCAGAGCGCGTTCACCCTTCGGTCACTGTCAGTCCGTCCGTCCATTCTCATGTCATTTCTATTATTTATGCCTTTTTGCTTTTTAACATATTTTCCCTTTTTTGAAAGTTTCTTCATCAATCATTTCATTTGTTCTTTCTACACACCCTGATGTTACCGAGTTTCTCTCATTGTTGCTTTTTGTACTTGGTTCATTTTCCTACATTTTCGCCTTCCTTCTTTTTCTCCACTTCTCTTCCTCCTCATTTCTCCTCCCTCTCTCATCCCCTTTTTCCTTCTAACCTCCAAATTTGCAGCCTTTTGCTCCTTTGTTTTTTTTTGGGCTTTCTTTTGTTTCCCCAAACACGCGTTCATTGGCAGCTTTTCGTTCACTAATGACGTCGTCTGTAAGTCTTGGCTCATCAGTTTTATGTGTTTGATTTCATCGCCCCTCGTCCGAAATGACGCTTTAATCCGCTGCAAATGTTCATTCGGCCCAAACAAACACGTGACACCGTCTCTTTCCCAACTATGACTCATCAGTTTGTAGAAGTTTTCAGCGAATGGTTTAATCTGAATCGTTCAGGGGTTCCAAGCTGTCAGATGTGTTTGAGGGCTTCGAGCCTTTATTTAGGTCAAATGTTTGTGTCGCGTTTCACAGTAAAATGAAATGTTGAATCCCTTTGGAGCTTTTATTACCAGACACCTTCACAAGCTTAATGAGTGAGTGTCGACCTGTTCTGTTAGCTGTTATTTTGCCATATCGCTCACCTGAGTTTCCCCTCAGTGGCCTGTATCCTATAGTATCTGACCATTTGAGGCTTTTATCTGCATCTGAAGGAGCCAGCAGACGAGCTTCATCTTTAATTCAGAGAACAGCCTCCAAGTGCCTTCTGTTATTTTTGTCTGATAACCCTCCGAGCGCCGTTGTCTCTCGCTCTTTGATATTCAGTCTGAGTGACGCCTGCGTCGTCCAGTGGGTGAGCTGCAGTGGGGAGCGGCGGCGGAGGCGGAAACGTGGGGCGTGAGCAGTGACTCCCTCCTGAACCGCGTGGACAGACTCCGCATAACGACGCTGTGCTGAGACGCCTCCAGCAGAACCGGGCCTCCAGCAGAACCGGGCGACCGCTGCACCTCTGGATTCGTCTAACGGAGAGTTTTTTTTTCGCTCCCAAACCGAGGAAATCGGGGTCAGACTTTGCTGTGTGATTCATCCCATCACATCCCCTCACGGAGACTGACACTGGCTTGAACCCGCTCCGGCGCTTTTCCTAATCCCCGCGACTCCGCCCCTTTCATCCGGCCACAGAGCCGCTCCATGCTGCCTTTCCTCCTCATGTGTCCCTCCACTCCTCCATCTGTCCCTCCGTCCCTCTGGCTGCTGCTTCCCTTTGATGAGGCCCGCTCTCATCTCTATTCACGCGCTCAGCAGCTGTTTTTCGCCTTCCTCTCACCCGTTCCCCGGCTGCCGACGAGCGTCGAACCAACTCCGCGGGAAAGTCCATTAATTACTGAGGATTCATGGGCTGTTTACGCTGCCTTGATGAGTTTTTATGCCGTTTTGCCCCGTTAGCGCTGACATGCTGACCTGAATAGGAGCAGCATTCGCATCCTAATCACGCTGCTGCCGCCCTCCTCCCATCGGCCTCTGTGGCTCCGCCGCTGAGGGCCTGTCGCTCTCTGTCCCGTGCAGGTGACCCAGGCCCCGCAGCCTGAGCAGCAGGGCCCCCTGCTGGGCGGCTTCGACGAGAGGGCCTACCTGGCCGGGAAGCAGCTGAGGCCGGGGGACGACCCGTACAGGGAGCACGCCTTCAACCTGCAGGAGAGCGACCGGCTGGGCAGCGAGCGCGCCATCAGGGACACGCGGCACTACAGGTGAGCCGGGTTCGACCAACACACACCTGCAGATGCTAGTCACGTTAACTCCCTTTTAGTGGAAGTCAGCTTGGAATTATGAGCTGACGGAGAAGGCCTCTGGCAGGAAAAGCAGCTTGATATTGTGACCAGATGTAGCAGGGATTACTTCATTCCTGCGTAACTAGAGATGTAAATCATCAGGTCTTTACTCTTAAGACTGTCTTTTACTGAGGAGTAGAGTCTGTGGTGTGCGATGCTTCACCCTCACGTCGTCTGGCCGGAGCATGAATCTCCCGGCAACAGGTAACAGCTCAAGACGCAAGGTCAGAGGTTTGTGCAGCTGTTGCCTGGTAACTGGGCACCTCCGTGTCACTACAGCAACAAAGCTGAAGCATCTCAGCGTGGCGCCGCCGCCCCAGAAAACCCAGCCTCTCGCGCACGTGCGTGTGTGTGTGTCTGTGTGTGTGCGTGCGTGCGTGTGTGTGTGTGTGTGCGCGCATGTGTGTGTGTGTGTGTGTGTGCGTGCGTGCGTGCGTGCGTGTGTGTGTGTGCGTGTGTGTGTGTGTGTGTGTGTGCGTGCGTGTGTGTGTGTGCGTGTGTGTGTGCGTGCGTGTGTGTGTGCGTGTGTGTGTGTGTGTGTGTGTGTGTGTGCGTGCGTGCGTGTGTGTGTGTGTGTGCGCGCGCACGTGTGTGTGTGTGCGTGTGTGTGCGTGCGTGCGTGTGTGTGTGTGTGTGTGCGCGCGCACGTGTGTGTGTGTGCGTGTGTGTGCGTGCGTGCGTGTGTGCGTGCGTGCGTGTGTGTGTGTGTGTGTGTGTGTGTGTGCGTGCGTGTGTGTGTGCGTGCGTGTGACCTATAGACAGACCTGGTTGCGTTCTTCTGTCCCCAGGTGTGCGTCCCTGAGCTACGACGCAGACCTCCCCTCCACCAGCATCATCATCACGTTCCACAACGAGGCTCGCTCCACCCTCCTTCGCACCATCAAAAGGTGACGGGGTCACGAGGGGTCACGGGCTCCATTTGACCAAGCTGAACTCTCCTTTCCTGCTTCTCTCTCCTTCTCAGCGTCCTGATGCGAAGTCCTTCATCTCTGATCCAGGAAATCATCCTGATAGACGACTTCAGCTCAGACCGTGAGTTGCTTTGAGCTTCGTGTTTTCTTATCTCTTATTACTGGTGCTCAGGCTTTGAACCAGCGTTCAGGCCACTGGTAATGGAGCCCGTGACAGACTTTTTAAACGGTTCAAACTTTCCTAAGGTTCGGAGCACCCTGACAGGTGCGTTGCTCTTTCCTCACTCCCGTCAGCGGTGATTAAGTATGATGCAAATGTCAAAGCACCAAGTCAGCAGAGGAGCTTTTTCACGGTGCGTCACGGCAGAGCAGGACCGAATCAGACGCGACAGCGTCCCGAGGATCCGTTCACGCCGCCGCTTCCTGTTTGACCGCCATTAGCCTGATTGACCTTGGCATTTAGAAAACAAGCAGCTGAATCAGTTTCACGGGACCACGGAGAGGTTGGCTGGCGTTTTTTTTTTGTTTTTTTTTGTCAGGCTGCGATCGTCACATGTTAGCAATCGCCTCCCTGATCTGCCCGCTCTGACACCGTCCACAGCGCCTTCGGTCATTGGCAGCAGCAGGAGCTCTGTGAACTCACCAAGGCCTTGTTTGTTTGCTGCTGCCAGGTCCAAACTGACTCCAAACTCTGTGACAAACAAGGACGCGCGACCATTGCTTTCACTCAGATGTTAACTAGCATCCACATGCTCAGACCCCATTCAGGCTCAGGTTCAGGCAGTGAAAGTGGAGCTGGTTGGTTGGGACTTGACCTCACAGGCTACAGACGGCAGGAGGAGGAGGAGGATGAGGAGGGGGAGGAGGGGGATCGTCCTGTCCAAGTGTAATCCTGTTAAGGCTCCTCCATCAAGGACAGCGATCCAGTCCAAACAACAGCATATGGGCCTGAGTTAGATCCAACTGGATCACTGACAGTCATTTTCAAATAGATTATCTCATACTATCATTCAACCTAGTTTCCAGTGTCTCATCGCAGCTGAGTTGTTTACTTGACCAGACATTTGAAATGCACAAATGCAGCTGTGGATCCAGGTGTTTCCTTGGGATCTGGCAACCAGCTGTGGACCAGGTTTACCTGATGCTCCCACAATCCTTTGCTCTCCGCTGCTTATGTGAATCCTGCCAAAGGTCTCCGGCTGGAGCTGAGGGAGAAGAGGTGGCGGCTGATGGGAAAGGGCCTCTCTGGGGTTGTTTATGGGACCAATTGAATTATCCCGTCCAGTGTTTGAGCTGTTTCGAGTTCCTGATGATTCGCAGCGGAGCGCTGATGGAGTCTATGTTTAAACAAGACGTGTTTAGCTCTTGACCTCCCGTCTCCTCTGCTCTCCACCCTCCAGCCGACGACTGCCAGCTGCTGGCTCAGATCCCCAAAGTGCGCTGTCTGCGGAACGGCCGGAGGGAGGGTGAGTGTGGACAGAGGCTGCTCAGTTGGTTCAATGGATAATACTAATGCAGAGTTCAAGCTGACTTACAATAACAGCCATAGAATGTGCTCATAGGTTATCCAACATATAAATGCATTGTTTCTGAAGTCAAGGTGTAGACAAACGTCAACACCCGCAGGTTTCTGAATTGGATTAATTTAAGCTCTGAATTAGGTTAAATCCTCGACACAGAAAACAAGAAGGTTCAGCCCAACTCAAAGCCCGGAAGCAGCAGCGTTGCTGATTTGTTTCGAGTCTTAACAATAATCCGACCCGCGTTGCAGGGTAAACACTTAGCTGGAGCTTACGAACCACACGTGGGCCACAGCGTCTAACGCTGACTCCACCACGAACCCCCGCTGCAGCTCTTCAGTGATGCAGATCGGACTTTAACGGTCTCACGCCTTCAGGCGTCGCTGAGTCTCTCTCCTTTAATGTGTCAAACTGCTGCCTGAGGTCATCAGGCAGCGGAGAGAGTCACGCTGAACACGCAGGAAGACGCTGGTGTCGAGGAAGCAAACCTGAAAAAAGGACCTCAAAAGCTCTAAAAGCCCCACGTGCAGAACACCTGCACGGCAGCAAGAGGTGGACACACACACGGTTAACAAGCAGCCGGTGGATTTAGACCCAGGAGCGTGTGGAGCGGAAGCCCTATAAAAAAATATATATATATCAGTGAATTCAATTCATTCTTCAGGGTTTAGTTTAAGTGTAAGTGTTGAGAATAAAATGAAGCTAAAAGTCAAAAGAGCTCGTTTTAATGGCTCCTAAGCTGATCTTCTTTGAAACCATTTCGACCCTCGGCTCTAAATAATTTTTATTTGTAATTCCGCACTCGGTCTCAAGTAGCTGCTCGGGCTAAAGCGTGAGACACTCTGGCACCACTTCGCTTTAATCCAATTAGCTGGTTTCATCTCTATGGGCTGTTTATTCTGCCGTGGCTTCGTTACAAATATCCCAGAAACACAGACTAAAAAAGAAGTTGTTGTCATTCAAAAGTCCATAAATGCTGCACATCGACAACCAACAGGGCTGAACGCTCTAATCCCCAGACAGATAATGGACAAAGCAGAGATAACGCAGGGCCTCTGAGTGCAGTTTAAGTAGAACCTTAGGTCACTGGATTTCACTTTTACGTAAAGCTCACCTGATGCTCGGATGCTCAGGTGCAGAAAGTACTTTGAGGTAATTCTCCGCTGCGCTTCCCTCAGGTCTGATCCGATCCCGCGTGCGCGGCGCCAACTCGGCCTCGGCCTCCGTCCTGACCTTCCTGGACAGCCACTGCGAGGTCAACGCCGACTGGCTGCAGCCGATGATCCAGAGAGTCAAGGAGGTAAGGCCGCTTTGGGCCCACGCGCCGTCCTCGGTTTCAGGGACCGCTTCACGCGCTGTGATGTAACGCTTTGGCCGCGCATCGTTAAATAAACACTCAATTTGTCGCGCTAAGATCGGACGCGCGCTGCGCCAGATGTGGCCGACGCGGTGCCCGGTTCCCAGTTCCACTCGCTTCACGGCATCAGCTGGTCCGTTTTGAAATCAATTTGGCACCAACGCCGGGGGTGCTGCCGTCCAATCTGCACCTAAATGATTTCCACAGTCCATAACAGAAGCATGAACGGGATGAAACGTTCATTATCTGGGCTTTGCTTCATGTCATTTCCCATTTCGCTGATGTTCCACAGTGGTGCAGTGGGACATGCTTCATCACAGCTGCCTCAGTTCAACAAACAATTCCAAGCAGCTTCTCATCTCTCATCTCGTATGTTGCTGCATTTCCTTCAGACCAGACCAACGCAGGCAACGAAGCCCAGGTCCAAGCCTCTCGTGTGCAACGCATCCCAGCATTTACTCAGACCCTCCCCGTTCCGAGTGCATGCGCATCCTCCGCTCCGTGCAGCTGCGACTCCTGCAGCCTGCATTACGATCTGTCAGTGCTGCATTCATGAGCGCTCTCGGGCTCAGCGATAATTTTGCGGCTCCTCCGTCCGCACGGATTCATTAATCTCCCCGTGTTCATCAAGGCTCCCGAGAGGTGGAATGCTGATGGAGGATCAGTGCCGCGGTGCTCATTCGCTTGTTGCCGGCACCGAGACGCGAATCTCATTAGTAATTAAGCAACGATAATGGGCTGGAACGTCTTCTGGGCTCACGACGCAGGAGAAACGGGGAGAACGCGATTGAAGCGAGAGCATGTGCGGTCGCTCCTGACCCGCCGCCCGAGGACAGCGTGTCCGCCGCTGATCTGCTACTCGGGCGCTGACGTGACATTTGTGGGCAGTGAGGCAAGAATAAAAACCAGATCTGCACACGTCCAATGGTCAGTGAGCACAAAACTTGTTACAGGGGTCAAGTCAAGCCTCTCAGTGTGCGCGTTGCTTTTTTTAACTTACTATGAGAAATGGAAGAGCGTCATGTGAAAGTGATGATCATCAGTGACGCGTGTGTTGGAGCAGCCGCCGTCTGTGCCGCCAAATCAGAGGCTCATTAAAAAACCCAATAAATGTCTGTTGCTCAGAGAGTGAGAGAGAGAGAGAGAGAGAGAGAGAGCGAGCGAGCATCACTTTCCAAACAGCGTTTTGTGGTCGGCGCAGCGAGGACAAAGTTCACAACGAGGTTAAGGTTCCACGCTTTGAAACCCCGAGAACCGCGGTGGAACCGATCAGCAGCTGTGTTTGTCGCTCCTCACACACACAAACAGCTCGGAAGGCGGGCGAGGGGTCAGAGGGCACTTACGTAATCCACTCGCAGAAACGAGGTGAGCGCCTGCCAGCAATCGTCTCCCCATTACGTCCACGCGGGCGGTTAATCATCAGTTAGTCACATGCTCCGCTGGGTGACTAATTTTCCCTGCGGCGCGATCTGATATTTAAAATGAATGAATGTGACCCACGCTGAGTTATTTTCTCGAGCCTTAAACACTCTGAGGCACTGTCTGATGCGATGTTCTAGGAGCGCTTGTTGTTCTTGTCAGAAGTTGTGCGCGTGGGCTAAATGTAAAATCCGTGTGTGCAGCAGAAAGGCTCGCGGTTTAATGCACCAGCCCGCGTGTCCCTCTCCTCCCATGCAGGACCACACGCGGGTGGTGAGCCCCATCATCGATGTCATCAGCCTGGACAACTTCGCCTACTTGGCCGCCTCTGCGGATCTGAGAGGAGGTGAGGACGCGCGGCCGACCGCTGCTGTGGAGGAGGCCTCTCTGTGACATCACAGGCCTCATTACACAGCGGCGGCCCGCTCGCTGTGGCTGCTGCCAATTCTAGGCCTGTTAACGAGGAGAACTCCCGCGTCGGAGCCAAAAATCAGCGGGGCGGTAATAACGGCCGTCCTGGTCGCGTCTAGACGAGGCGCTCGTAAATTCATCGGCCTCTCTCTCTCTCTGTCAGGATTCGACTGGAGCCTCCACTTCAAGTGGGAGCAGATTCCCATCGAGCAGAAAATGGCGAGAAGTGACCCCACGCAGCCGATCCGGTATTTCTACTCTGATCCCTGTGTTTCACCAACACTACACTTTGTTTTAGAGGCCGGTGCATCTGTAGCATGTGTAGCATGTGAATCATATCCACTTCTGCAGAACGCCTGTCATCGCCGGTGGGATTTTTGTCATGGACAAGAGCTGGTTCAACCACCTGGGCCAGTACGACACCCACATGGACATCTGGGGGGGCGAGAACTTCGGTGAGCTCGGTTTGAACTTGGGCACGCGTCCGTCCGTCGCCTGAACCCGGTGGAGAGCATGTGTCACGTGTCTGTCCTCCTGCAGAGCTTTCTTTCCGGGTGTGGATGTGCGGCGGGAGCCTGGAGATCCTGCCCTGCAGCCGCGTGGGCCACGTGTTCAGGAAGCGCCACCCGTACGACTTCCCAGAAGGCAACGCTCTCACCTACATCAAGTGAGTGGGCGGAGTCAGCGCGATTGAGCGCAGATCAGGGTTAAAAGCCCCGACGTGAGAGCCGGTGCTCCCTGCTGGGCATTTAAATCAGGTGTGTGCCTGCAGGAACACCCGGCGCGCTGCGGAGGTGTGGATGGACGAGTACAAGCAGTACTACTACTCTGCGAGGCCGTCGGCCCAGGGCAAGGCCTTCGGCAGGTCTGTCTGCTCCTCTCCTCCATCGCCTCATTTCCCGTCTCTTTGACTTCGCCCTCACCTTCTCCTCCTCCTCCTCGCAGCATCGCAGATCGTCTGACGCTGCGGCGGAAGCTGAACTGCAAACCGTTCCGCTGGTACATGGAGAACGTGTACCCAGAGCTGAGGTGAGTCAAGTGTTGCTTTGATTGGTCATGAAGAGGATCGGAAAGGGCTGAAAGGAGGCGAATTTCATTTCAAAGATAAAACATGTACTATTTTGCTCAAGCCTCTGGGATGTCATGGCCTCTAGGGTCAGAGCCACTACTCTAAATATATCTGCTTTGTATGGGAATCTGAGTGGTGTGTTTATCCCTCCCCCGGCTCGGACTGTATCTGCTTCCATAATCTTCTATAATCCTGCTCTCTCCAACTGTAGTTGTGTATTTGTAAGTGTGTGTTGAAGGGAGGTGGATTACTTTGTGGTGAGGTTCAGTTACGGACTGGGGCAAAGAGTCAGTTCGATCCGTTTGTTCTTTAATGTTGTAATGAGACCTTTCATGGGCCTCGCTCCCGTCTGTTAATGATTCCTTCAGGGTCCCTGAGCAGGAAGCGGTGTCCAGTGTGCTCAAACAAGGCGGTTTGTGTCTGGAGAGCCGTGGGACCGACGGCCTGGGCCTGGGGGAGTGCAGGGGCATCGGAGCCAACAGGCCGCAAGCACAGGTCAGGAGTCGGTCCAAGGGGTGGGGGGCAGAGTCTGAATTAGTCCCAGAAATGATGGTCTACATGTTCAGTCGTAACTAAAACCAAGACGCTTTTTCTGTATGTTGCAGAAATGGGAGCTGATAGAGCCGCTGATCCGGCAGCAGGACCTCTGTCTGGCCATTTCAGCCTTCACGTCGGGGTCAAAGGTCAAGATGGAGCACTGCAATACAAAAGAGCCCAGACAGGTAATAGGAAAGAAGTCTGAGTTGCTTTGTTTTGTTCGACAGCACCAGCAGTAAGTAATGAGAGTTAACGAGAAACAGAGTGGCTTCAATCCTCCACTATCACTCATGTTACTGGTCGGTCAAGCTTTTTCCAGGCGCTTTATTTGGGGCTAATTTATCCCCGATGTGCCAGGCACGCTCACACATGAGCCATGTGGAAGCAACAGGTGGTTCCAGGACAGATGCTGCAGATGATACAGCCCTCCTGCTGGCGCTGGTGCCAGGAGACGATTCAGCTCGTGCCAAAACAGGAACCGTTGATTTTATAGACACAGTAGAACAAGTGCTCCCATAACTTCAGACCCCACCCGGGTCTGTCCTCCCGCTCCTCGCTCCGCGTGTCCAACGCTCGAGGCCCATGCGTTGGCTGCGCGCTTGATTCATGACGCTGGGGAGGGAGCTGTTAGCTGGAAGCATGTGTGTGAGCGTGCGGGACTCCTGCCAGGCCATGCTCTCATCGCGCTGCAGGCCCAGTCCTTGGAGAGATCTTTGGGAACCTGCCCATCACCCAGAAAAAGCCTTTTGCTGTGGGACACGTTCGGCCTTTCTGGTTCCTTGGGAGAAACACTCAAAACAAAAAGTCTTGTTTTTTATTGCTGTTCTCACTTAGCAACAGTGGGACATATTTAAGATGATAAGACAAGTTCACAGTGTATTAACACAAGTCTTGTTTCTGTTCATTTCTGCTTCATTATCTGACTCACTCAATCCCTCCTGCAGGATTTAAAAAGAAAAACCTCCATATGACTCCACAAATCTGGCTTCAGCTCCGCTCTGTGCTCGCCTTGCGTTCAGCTCCAGCCACTCACACCTGGTGCTTTACATAAACCCTGTTCACATGGAACTCACAGTTCCTAGTCAAACTGGCTCCAGCAGTTTAACACGGGGCTCAGAAGTGTCACATGAAGGGAATATTTGATTTCTGCAAGCTTAAAAGCATTGTTAATCAACACAACTATAGAAGATCATGAAATTTAAATAGCATAGCTTTCACATCCTAGCATGAATATCTGAGGTTTTACCTTATGTATATAATTAATACAGTTTGTCATATGTTTCCAAATGTGTGTGGTTTATATATTAAGTTTCTGAATTCCATCATATTTGGATTTTTTAACACTAAAATCAACTTGTTGCTCCTCCAGTGGGACATCATGTGCTCCGGCTGGCTGTGCTATGTTTCCCTTGTGATTTCAGCTAGTCAATCATGTGTGCGATTACCGCGAGTGTGACTCAGCCCTGGACTCACTGCTAACCTGAACCTGCTGTGCTGATAGGATCCAGGGACTTCACAACAGCAAACTGAGACAAATCCCCCCGTTTTCCCACATTGTTTCTCTGCAGAAGTGGAAGCCCAAAGGCTCGGCTCTGCAGCACATGGTCAGCGGCTTCTGCCTGGACAGCCAGACCCCGACCGGGCCCCCGGTCATCGCACAGTGTCGCCCCCAGGTGGCCAGCCAGTCCTGGGAGCCGCAGATCATCACCTGAGCCACAGGGTCGCCCACAGGGAGAGGGAGGAAAGGAGCCGGTTCCACCCGCTGCCTGCGGGAGGAATGGTGGGGTCGAGTCTGCACACTGTCTGTCGCCTTGCTGACGGGTGAGAGGAGGGAGGACTGTACTTTCTGTGATGTCAACTACAAGCTCTTGCTCGTTGTGTCTTGGTGGCAGGAGCATCGATAAAAAAACATTTGAGGCCGTCTCGGGGCCTTTTGTGTACAGTGCTGAGGATGCCGCGGTTCTACATGTTCTAAGCTTTTTACTGAAAACTGAATCCATTTTTCCATATTCATTTCTGTATTTATCCTGGTCACCAGTTGCTTCACGTTGGGTTAGTGTGGATGAGTGCATACTGCCTTGTAGCAAACGGGCTGAGGTGCATCTGACCTTCCGTGAGTCCGTCTTCTCATCTTGTTGCCCAGTCGTAGGTCAAGGGCTTTATGGGGGGTGGCCAGTTTTATGTATAGCCAACTACAATCTGAGCTGTTTTTATTGTTCAAAGCGCCATGCAAAGCATCGTCAGGAACATTATTTATTGTTTTGCATGGGCAGACCCAATGTTTTCCTCCTGTCCGTCTTCAAACCTATGTAAATATTTGAAGCAGATATGGCTTGGTTTCTGTGAAAAGTACTCTATATGTTGTTTAAAAATAAAACGTGGTAACAAAGAAACAACTGAATTGTGATTTTAATGGCAGTATATTGTGTTGTGAAATATATCTGTCCAAGAAGCATCTAAAACAAAACTAACTAACTAACAACTAAACTTTTACTACATACATAGATAGATTTGCATTAGTTGTGTGTTTGAATCTAAGTTTTTAAAATATTTTTATAAAGACCCATTTTAAAAGAAGAATATAAAGGACGATGACACAATTAAACAAAACAGTTGAAACTACCTGTGCAGTTGAACGTCACGTTACTGAACGTACAACCAACGACCACTAGGGGGCAGGATACCACAACAGATGAGGGAGAGGTTCACCGTCACGATTTGATGACCGACCTTGAACTCTAGCTGTAAAAATTGAGCCATACATTATATTGGTTCAAAGACCATTCATAAAATAAGATTGGTAGCAATTAAAAAGAGATTATGTATGTAAAAGAGACATTTACAAATACATATCTGTTAGAAATTATAAAGATAGATTGCATGGAGAGAAGTAAAGTAATATATAATATGTTGTGAGATAAATCCTGTTGACTTGAACTGAGCTGTTGTTGCAAACCAAGGCAACGACACATGACAGGCTAATTTTAAGCACAACAGGCTCGACAACTTTTTCAACCTTGCCTTTTATTTGTTTCTGTGCTGCTTTTGTAACCATCCAGGGCACAAGACATTCCAAGTCCGCTTCAGTGCTATGCGAGGAATGCTGATAAACCTCTGAGTCATCATGCAGTGTCATCTCGATGCTTTGAAGCTCGGGGGATTGAAATGCCACATAACTAAGAATCAGTTATCGTGAGTGTACGTCATGCCTGCAGATCAAAACTTCACAATAGCGTGAAAACATGGGGGCTATAAAGACTGTGGTGGGTTTTTATATATATTATAAAATTCAGTGGCAGCTCTCTGAAACCGATCAGACGGGATGTGAAAGTCCAGTCACCACTGAGAAGAACGTTGTGGATAAATGTGACCTAGATGGTTCTCTTTGGTTTCAACAGTTAGTTCCTTTAGGGTCAGGCACATCATAAACCATACAAAAAACAGATAATGAAGCACACCAGTTACTGTAGGTTCCCATTATTATTTGTGAAGCATTTATATTTCACAGGAAAATATCAGATGGCTCTATTTATAGGTGCAATTCACAGTAATAATACCATAATAATAATGATAAGTAACCTGTGTTATTGTGTGAAATTATAAACACATCACAAACATTTGAAAGAGGTAGAATGTCTGGTACCTGTGGTGGAGAATGAGGCAACTTCATAACAGCTGATTGCTGCCATTAAAAATATGAGGACATTTTTTTTGCAACTACTGAGAAGTCACACAATTATTCCCAAAAAAATATTCTATATCAATGAGTTCACTCACTTATTTCATAGCCCAGTTGCAGCCTAATTAGCCATTCATGAATAGCCCAACATTAACATATTTCTCGTTTCGTTGAAACCCCATGCAGAGGACTCTCACTGCAGGAGCGCCGGTAGAGCAGGTCCACAGAAGCTCAATGACACAACCAAAATTGCTCCTGATGACATAACTTAAAAAGTCCTCCCGGTGACATCATCGGTAGGACTTAATCATGAACAGTGATTTAAATGTACAAGGGAAAGGGCGTTTCATACTGAAGCAGGAAGGACTACCTGCAGGTGAAGTTCACAGTGATAAATAATTATTTCCGTCCTAGCAGCGGCGGCGGCTTCTACTCGTGTACCTGCGCGCCTTCCTGCGCACTGACTCTGCGCCCTCCGCGTCTATCGATCACCTCCGATCAGCGCGCGGCGGCCAATCAGGTGTGAAGGGGTCGGTCCGTTGCTAAGGAGGAAGTTTGGTTGAGTCTCCGCGCAGCAGCCATTCAGCGGCGGTGGCTGAAGCGATTGGACTGCCCGTGCGTCTCGCCTCACTTTCTGTGGAATTTGAATCATTTCGCCCCGGCTCGGCTCGTGATACACAGGTGACAGGAGCATAGGGGCGTCTTCGGGGTCGCGGCGGTGATCACAGGTGGGTTGATACGCGTGCGCGTGCTGCGTTTCATCGGCATGTCCCGGCGAAGCTGGTTAGCTCGCCAGGCTAAGCCGCGCTAGCATGGGGCTTTTCGGATGCGGCGCACGGAGCTGCGCTAGCTCCGCCGCGGGCTCGGCTGTAGCGCGCCCAGTCGCCGTGAAACCACGGAGAAGGCGTTGAAATGGAAGCCGCGAGCTCGCCCGCCGCCGCTCGCGGGTCGGGGGGCGGAGGGCGCTCCCCTGCCCTGCCGGGACCGCTGCGAGGTCGTTAGCTAGCTAACCTGCGGCGAGCAGCTAGCGGCTCACCTGGTTCACTTCAAGAGGTGAACGTTGCTCAACGACGCCGCGGACCCAACCCCGACCGAGGTGACAGAGGAGCCGCGCGCCTCACACCTTTGTCGCGACGCAGTCGATGCCGCTGTGTTATAGACTGGCGTTAATCAGTCTACAATCATTTAAACTGGAGTTTAGGGGCTTAACTTTGTGAAAATAGAAATGCGCGTGAATTCGGTTCGAGGCGTGCGTTTAAAGCTCAGCGGCTCCACATGCGGCGTTCAGGACCCAGCCGCAGACAGGTTGATTTCCCCTCAAGCTCCAAACCGTGACTCATAACGCTGTGGATTTTTGTGTAGTGTGATAATGTGCCCTAGATTCTCTTATATGGTAATGACATTGCAACACCATTAGCCTCCGTGCTAGATTTGGTCTGTCCTCCGTGATACACATCAAATATTACCACGGTGATATCGACAGCAAGATGTGGCGTAGCCATAATTGTAAAGTCATTACTGTTTGTTGATGGGGAGTTAATGAGGTGTGTGACTTGAATTAACCAGATGCACTGGAGCTGATCCAGTTCCTTTTTATTTGTACCACTGAGTATGTTTTTGTGGTGGTGAGACACTAAATGTAAAGTGTGAGTCAGTCTGATGTTACTTGTTACATGCCTCAGTAGAATTGTTGTCATCACAATAAAGTAGTCTGGACCAGTCATTGTTAGTGAAAAGTCAAATTCATTGTCCCCAATCGCACGATGACTTGTTCATGACTGATTCTCATAATGGTAAATGAATTCAGTTTGGCATTTTCTCACATAATAAATGTTATTATGAAGGAATGTAATTATAATTTTAAATTTTGAAAGTGTCTCTTGGCATTGCTCAATTTAAAGAGGCATGAGTGGCTTTCTGCCAGCGAACCCACTGTGGCGGTTGGGTCTGTCGACTGTTTGAAGGAGCAGAAGAATGCAAGACAAGTCTATGCTCGGAGCTTTGTGATGCACTTTGTGGGAGAAGATACTCCGCAGCTCTCCCTGCCTGCACAGGAAAGGCCCTTTTCTTGGCAGTGCGCGGTGCATGTGAATTCTGAGTAGTGATGCAACATGGGTAGATAAACTTGCTTCACGACGGCAACGCAATCAAAGGGCCTCACTGTTGTTCCCTGATAGCAGCATGATAGTGGAGCTTTTTGCTCCGTGTGGCGAAAGCAGCGTGTCCGTGTCAGCTTTGCTTCCAGCGCTGTAGTAACTGATTCAATAAGAGATGACAGCAATAGGACATATGGCTCTGATGTGTCTGTTGTCCTTCCTCATCAGTCTGGATGCGGGTAGTTTGTCTTCACTGCTCACCTGTCCTGTTTAGGAACGTTGATTGTTATTTTTGGCTGCAGGTTTGATTTGGGTCACTGCACGTGCAGGCTGATGGCGCTCTGCGTAGCCGGCGCTGTTTCTCAGCTTCACAGCTGACTACACGTGTGCAAACACCAAACATGTTTGGAGTGATTTAATGAGGTGTTCTGTGGTCATATTGATTGTGTGGGATGGTGCGAACTCAAACATGCAAACTCATGTGCACCTGCGTGATGTGATTCATTAGTACCAGCGCTTTGGATGTCATGAATGCCAGAGTGTATGATATGTATGTAGTCATGACACACACAGCTCCATGTTGTAAACAGAGTGGGCCTGGGTCCAGCAGAGACAATCTGAGAAGATTCAAGCAGAGGGTGGGTTTTAGAATTAGGATCTCAAATGTGCAGCTGACCCCATTTCAACATAAGTAGCCTAAAATAGGTCCCTTGGACCCGCAGAGTTGTGTGTGATCGGTTTGTTGATAAGCGGTTGTGTTGTATCACAGGAAATGTGCTGCATAAATTTATTTTTGTAGTAGTGTTGTAGATGTAGTTACCTTGGTTATAATTCATCTGTACTGCTGTTGTGAAAGGTAATTTCCCCACTGCGGGACTATTAAAGGTTTTCTTATTCTTATTCTTATTCTTAATTGTATTGTAAGCTTCCAGAGTTTAGTCCTCTACTCTTTAAAGTCCAAAGGATTTCCAAATGGGGTGTTTTATGTTGCAATGGCTGACATTCACCCTTTCTACAGCTAAGTTGGGTTGTGAACCATGCCATTATTATCACACGGTTGTTGTGGTTGTAGTATTTGCTCGATTCAGTTTGACCCATATTTCATTTCCAGTCAATGGCCGTGAGTGGCTGGTGTCTATCACGCTCTATATTCGGTGGAGCAGCCCAGGTACATATGAGCCAGTTATGAGGCACACAGCTGCCACAGTGCTGTTCGTTTTTTTAATTTAACAAATAACCTACTGTAGTATATTTGATGACAGCTATAACCTGGCCAAGTCAATGAATTAGTGTCTCTTTATTTTTTTAAGGAAGCTGTTTTGCACTTAGATGTCTGTTTTTGAAACTGTGCCTCCCCTGTCTTAGAAGCGTAGTTACGTTACCACACTGCCTTTAAACCCACTTGTAATGCAAAATATGCAGTATTTGTATCTATAGGCTGTTTCTTGGTAGCCTTATTTGTCTGGGTCAGCACAGAGAAGGGGGCTGTTTTGAACACGTTTCCTCCCTTGGGACAATATCTTTAGCACTTAATTAGCTCCAAGGGGTATTGAGCCCTGCGTTTTTGCCCTGCCTGTTTAAACTGGGGATTAGGGCTGCGATGGCTGGGGGTGCATCACTGTATGCATGGAGTTGCCTTTCAGGTTTGCGTCTGTATCACTCCTCCCTGAGCATGTTATGGGCCTCAGAGACTCCCATTGTGTCTCAGGGGCCCTATATAGAGTGATACCTGAGACGTTGTGCTGAAACAGCTCATGCTTTATTCAGCTCTGTGATCTCTGCTTTAATTTTGAGTGACCCAGGACAGGGTGACCTGTGATGGGTTTCACAGGGCGGGAACTTTGCACTAGCTAGTGTGTGTGTGTGTGTGTGTGTGTGTGTGTGTGTGTGTGTGTGTGTGTGTGTGTGTGTGTGTGTGTGTGTGTGTGTGTGTGTGTGTGTGTGTGTGTGTGTGTGTGTGTGTGTGTGTGTGTGTGTGTGTGTGTGTGTGTGTGTGTGTGTGTGTGTGTGTGTGTGTGTGTGTGTGTTAGATGGGTGTCACCTCACAAACCCACATTAATTCATAGCATAAACAACTGAATTCAGCCCAGGTTTAATTTTTTAGTGTTTTATTTGATTTTCTTTCCATTCTACATTATGGAGTAAATATAGTATATAAAATGAGCTGTGAGGAGGATCTTCAGGGGGTTTCCATGTTTGTGTTCTTTATATTAACAGCAATGTGACCACGTGTTCATTTTATTTATCTATCTAACATAAATGTCATGAATTGTTCGTTATAGCTGTTTATTCATGTCCCACAAATTGCTTAAATACTGTATATTTGCACTGATGCCTGAGTTTGTAGTTTTAACTAAGCAAATCTTTCACACTAACCGTGACGTGTGTAAAAAGCTTAAGTAGCAGTTGCATTTGTTGTATGACTAGGCACCTTTTTCTATTATGGATGACAAGTCAGATTTAGAATTTGTCTTCATGAATCACCTCTTAGGGTCAGCTCAGCTATATGCACTAATGCTAACGCGTCAGTGTGTGGCTAGCTAAATAACGCCCTGTCTCAAAGTGACGCATGAATCTGCGTGTAATGACTCCCTGTCCACAGCTCGGCTTGACAGCGATGCCTTTGCCTCAAACAGTGTGGACAAATTCCATTTACTTGACTGAGCAGACCGTCTGCGAGCCGTTTCCCCTGTAGTTCTGTTTAATCTATTGTGCAGTCCCATCCTTTCTTTGTCCCGTCTCCCGTAGTCATGGTGGATTTGTATCAGTGTTGCTGTGGCGCTGGTTCCCTGGTAACCACCACAACGGTTTCTGGGTGTTAAACTGATTAGAAGAATAGTCTCGACATAATACTGTGAGATCGCTTGCCATGTCAAAACGACAGAAAATCTGTGTCACCTGCAGGCAAGTGGGGAATAAAGATGGAGCCGTTCCTCGTTGGCACGTGTTCAGTAGGTGGTGATTAATGTGATTTTGTGTATATTTCAACGGTCGCACAACTTCTGAAATGGGAGCATCTCGTTGCCAAGTAGACAACACAATGGGGTTAAAAAAGGGGTTATCATCAGTTTACACAATGTTATAGGTTTACTTTTATGGTTCTGAACATTTGTGTTTGTGTTGTAGAGCCTCTTATTGTGTGTGTGTGTGTGTGGCACTCCTTTCCACCCTCCTCTGTTGCTAAGTTGAAGTTAAATATTGCCATACAACTTACTTAGTCTAACGCAAGTTTCCTAATTACGGCTGGAGGCAGTGCAGCATACTTGGATTTTGAATATTTCATATACTAATAAAGTCGTCTGGTTGTTAGTTATCTGTTTGGGAAGTTGCTAACAATTTGCGTCTCCAGTAGGAAGTTGTACCTCAGGCAGCTGGAAACATGCTCCGTGTGCGTTTATTAATATACATGATTCAGTCCCAGTGTTGTTTGGCTGTTATTACTACACTGAAGCTCCTTTATCCCTGATAGTTTGGCTGAATGTGTTTCATTTAAAATGGGTTTTTGCTAACACATGCCTTTTTTCATCGTTCGTCTCTGTTCTAAGAGTGTTGAGGCTTCGCTGCTTTTGGATCAGGCTCTTCTGCTGACTCTGGTTTATAGCGAAGCTGTCTCTGGCCCAAATGAGCATACTTGGATCAGCACTGGTTGTTGTGTAACCACTGTCTAATCCACTGGCTTCTGTGTTCTGTTAGATATCTATGATGATGTATGAGTAAGCAAGACATTCAGTAACTGAAGTTTGATGGTGTAATAGTCATTTCTCACTGATGCAGTGAATATAAAGATGAACTGTGCCCAGTCACCGTATTGTTGACAATGAAAGCAGGAGCGGCTTCAGCAGCATTACACCCTAGACTAATCGATCATGAAAGTTACCTAGCACAAGAGCCATGTCAATTATTAATAAGATGAATATCATGTTCTGGCTCAAGAGGAGAGGCTTAATTTTTTATAAGACATTGCTGCTAGCTTGAATTTGTGTTACATATCAGACCTTTGTTTAAAGAAGAGAGAGGTGAAAAGGGAGATTGCGGTGGGATTTACTTTGCCTGTTCGCATTCCTCTCAGATTATGTGAAATGGGTCAGAAATAGGCAGTTATGTGTTGTTGTGGACTAGTGAAGAGGGTAGGTGAGGAAAGCGTTTCCTGTGTCATGCACTGCTGTGCAGCAAGTGCTGCCTTGAGCCCTGCAACTCTCGGTTTCCCGCAGATGCACGGGGACAGATGTGAGGCAGCGTCTATTGTATGTATGCTGTGTATCATGGATTGCAGAGGAAAAAAGGGGTCTGAAGTAGCAGATTCGCGCACCACGCCATTCCTCCTCCACCAAGCGCTCTGCAGAGGGATGTCTGGCTCGTGAGAGTGCCTCTGTGCTGAGTCGACAGGACAGAAACAATGGCTTTGCTGTGCTGCCTGTTCGTTTGGCCGCCTTCATGCAGCATTTCATGGAGGGACCCCGGCGGCTTTTGGCTGCGTTCGCCTTGTTGACCAGGACGTGGCCTGCCGGTCACTGACCCGTTGTGCCCAGAGTGCCTGCAGCTCATCTTGCCTCTGAGGACCGCTGATTATCCTACAGTAATTGGTGCCTGGGATCTGGCTGATCAAAGGTGACCAGCTGATTGTGGAGCCCTGGTAATTTTCCATTCTCCAACTCGTACTGGTCGGTCTTCCTGCCTGCCTGGTCATTGGCAGAGAAAGAACAGACTTGACATCTGTCTGTTACATTAATCCAGCTTTTCTCATGCTTGATGACGGGGCTTAGCTGTCTTTGCCTTTTCCTTGTTTACACAAATATAGTAAGAATGTCGTAGAAATGGACAGTATTCAGCCTCCCGTAGGTCACAGGCTCAAACCCTGGAGCCAGTAAGCAGCTTCCTACTGGGTACTGAGGTAAGGTGATCAGTGATGTCAAGTGGAATGAGAACGTACATACTAACAATACTTAGTTTAACCCAAACAGTTTAACCCTGGACTGCAGAGAATAAGAGTCCGCATTGCTGCACCAAAAAACACTGTGAAGTCCTGCTATTGTTCATACTCCAGCCTTCTACTTTGGACTGTTTTACTAAAAGAGCTGTCCAACATTTTTGGAAAAAGAAGGCGTCTGCCATGACTGCTGAATCACTCCTGGCTCACAAATGCAAGTACAACATGGAAGGAGTTGCTTGACATTTAGAGACCATTTCTTACATAAACAGCTAAGAGGATGTAATCACAGTGTTCTGGAGTGGAACCTATTGTGATATAATCTAATTCTTCGTAGAATTCCTTGATTTCAGCTTTAAACATCTTTTTCCATGTTGATCTCTCCAAAAATAACCTCTAACACGAAGCCATTTCTTGGACTTTTTTTTTTATATCTAATGACTGAAACTCTCCTTGTTTGTCAGGAGGATGTGCTCTATACTCTAATCAAAGTAAATCAATCACCCCAAACAGTTCTAAAATTTAGGACTTGTGCCAATGTTTCTAGGTAACAAATGATAGTCCTAGAAAATAAAAGGCTCTCAAGGGTTTAAATTAATAGTGGGCCTCATTCTTATAATTATGTAGAAATAAAACTCCTGCGCTTTTCTGAGCTGCACCTTAAATCTGCTTGTTAAACAGCCAGGTACAAGCAGGAATCCATTTAGTACCTTGATATTCTAGTCATTTCTGCCTGAGCAATAACACGAGCAGACCAATAACAAAGCTGAGGTACGTGGAAGGAAAGTATAACCAGTGAGCAGTTCAACAGCTGAATACTTCACCCTTTACATTCATCCTCACGAGTCTAGTTTTTCCTGACAATCTGCTGAGCATCACGTGGCTCGCATCCCACTTAGAGTAGTAGTAGTAGTTCTTAAACTGGATTACAGTTAAACATTGCAGTGAGTCCTTAATGAAATGGAACAAGATACTGGGATTTTTGTTGGCATTTGTAGTTTTCAGATCTCACACTTTTAACCAGGCCAAAGTTGATTCTTTGTTTATGTGAGAAAAACAAACAGCCGTGTGTTGTATTGTGGTTACAGATGATGAAATTAGTTCTTAAAAAGGACTTGGACGTACCGGTACTTCCTTTCTTGTTCCTAATTAATAAATCAGTGTTATTGCTGGGCTCTGAAAGGATCATCAGTTGTGTGCGTGCGCGTGCGTGTGTGTGCGTGTGTGTGTCTTGGCTTGGTCAGTCGGACAGTGCAGCGACTGCATGTCTGTTCTCTCAGCAGGAAGTTCCCGTTCCACTCCATCCGCTCACCGCTCCTGCTGCGAGACAAATACTGCTACTGACGCATACACATGCACACGGTGCATTAACAGCATTATTACCAGTAATATTAATAATGCTGTTGGGATGAAAAGCTGTATTATTGACAGCACATTGACTCAGCAGCTGGAACCGTAGAGTCTGCTCTGTGTGATATCGATTCTCCTGAGAGTATTTTTTCTATGTAATCAGTTCTTTTCCCCACACTTATTATTCGGGCAGCGCTTTTCATCCATTCATCTTCGTCTAAATCACAAAGTCACCCCTTTTGTGCGACTCTGTCTGACTGTGTTTACCACTCCGTCACATTGTGTGTGGCGTCGTGTCGTCTTCCTGTGTGTATGTGATGCGTCAGACACCGGCAGCGCTGCGTTTAGAGTGCACTTCCCCTGCAGCCTTCTAGATGATGGTGACGATAACTGTGGGAGCGCTGACACCATTACTCGCTGTGGCTTTCCTTTTGGCACCGGCTTTGTATTTACATGCAGGCATAGGCCTGTTGGCTTGCTGTGGTGGCAGTGTGCCTAACCCAATGCCGCTGTAATACACTTCTGACAGCTTCTTGGATCTGTGTTTACCGAGAGGTAAGAGGAATGATGGTTTTCACACAAACAGCCAGGTTTTAGTCATCTCCCGCCGTTGCCAGGATAGTACCACTACATGAAAGCAGATTCTGTTACACACTGCTGACAGTGTGGTTTTACTTTCCCCGTCTGCCTCAGCCCCACACATAGATTTGAAAAACCATCCTCGTTCACTTTAATTCCTCACGGTTTGGCTCATTTGGGGAGCAAGTTAATTGGCTCTGATCGCTGCACCATTATTCTTTCTCTGTGTTTTTTCTTTGACGTCGCTCTTGACTCACTTTCATTTTGAGTTTGTGATCACTTAAGCGTCGCCGCGTTTAATCGATAAATGTTGCTACTGGCTGCACGTTTGCCTGTGGTTGTCAGGCCTTTCTCATAGATGTAAGCCAGTGCCCTTTAATCACAGCTTGGTTTTAAAAGGCAAAGTCGTTTGGCAGCTGCAGGGCAGACATCTCCTCTGGGTCGCCGTAACTGGAGTAAAGGAGAAGGATGACACGACTACAGGGAGGAGGATGAGCGGGTGGGAGAGGCCGCGGCAGATGACAGCTCACCATTAAAATCGCACTTGAAAACAACATAAAGCAAGCCTTTAGCATCACTTTGTGATTTTGAATGTTTCCGGCGGCTTCGTGGGCCTTTGCTTACAGGGATTGCCTTTGTGCTCCTAATCACCTAAGCTGCACTTTGGTTCGGTGCTTAAATTGAAAGTATTTTCCCAGTGGGGTTAAGTGAGGTGCGACATCAGACGTGACGGTGCAGGAAATGCTGAACGCTAACTGTGCACGGCGTGTGCTACGGGCTGCCGGCCTGTACTGCGTCGCTCAGCCATTGTTGGGCTCGGCCTTGTTGTTTGTGGTTTGCTTTTGTGAATCAGCAGCTCTGCATGCAGTAGGCACACGCTGGTCTCTGCTCTGCGTGCTAACTGGCTCACAGTGCGACAAGCAGGCCCGTTTAAATTGACAGATACAGTGTTGGTGTCTGTGTGTTGGAGCTTGGCACCGTCTGAGGCTGCCACTTTGAGATTGAACCCTTAGCGTGTCTTTATCGTAACCGGGGTAAAGCGAACGTTGGCACATGGGACTTGGAACTGAAACTGGATTCCGTGAACCCAAGGTTCTCAGACTGTGACAGCCTCCACCCTGCTCACTAAACACGCAGACCTGTGGTCTCGGTTTGCACCGGGCTGGAAGGCTGATCCAGGTAGGATCAGCTGTCTGTTTTCAGCCTGCATCTACGCTGGACTAGTTTGCTGTTATACATGTGAGCATTCGAAGCCTGGGAATGTAAATTACCATCTTAGATCAGCATTCTGCCTGCGAGACTTCATAAATGTGCTAATGCTCGCCTTTGTAGTCGTGAGTCAACTGTAGGATTAATAGATAATGTATTAACAGCAGTTTGCCGACGCCTGGTGAATATGTAACACTTGCTTGTGTTTCCTCGGGTCAGTGCCGTGCTTGGCAATAATAGTCTATTTGACTTTATTCCTCCAACAGGCTGCAGCTCCTCCAACAGCATTTCACATCTCTGAACAACACCAAAGCTTAATTATAAAGCAGCTTTAACTGCAGACCTTGAAAAGCTGTAGTTGTCTGTCTCACTTGAACTTTCATGTGTGAGTGTAGTGCGTGAGCATCGGTGTTGTTTCAGTGTGTATTTTGTTTACATTTGTGGGTTTATGCGACTTTGCATGTACTTCTTGTGTGTTCTCTGAGCTGCAGACTGTGTGTGTGTGTGTGTGGGGGGGGATGTCAAGAGGAAAAAGCAAACATGGTTTTCATGAGTAGCTTTTTCGCTCCAAGGTTTACTCAAAGTTTCCCTGAAGAGTTCACTTCTAGAGTCGGGGACAATGCGTTGCAGTTCAGTCTGAGTGAACCGTGAGGAGCTTAAGCCTTCGCTGCACAACAATGATGTCAGTCCAACAAAGACAGATGATTGCTGTTCTTCCTAACTGGAGAGGGAGAGATGGTAATTTCAGGCTATCTGGTGTATAAAATAACAGCCACTTTGTCAGCCAGCGAACAAAGTCACAAAGTGCCATTTACACACAGACATGTTCCCATGGCTGCTGCATGAGTCCTGCCTTGGAGAGGAGGACTGATGGAGTTGGGGCACTCAGGCCACTACATCAAATCCTTTCTTACAGGCCAGTGCTTTCAGTCAGCAGCGCCTCTCCACAGCGTGAGCATAGTATTTATGGCTCTATTCATTCAAATGAAACCGCTCCGTATTGGACATAGCAGCCCGTTTGGCAAGAAATGCTCAAAAAGCATCGCACACATGTTGTTTTGGGGCTGGACTCTGCCTCCTTGATGCTCCTCGTGATGAAAGCCAGAGCTTGGTATCGATTGCGTCTGTGATGCATCCCTGTGGCAGGGGATGGGACGGTGCCACAGCCTGGTGCCGGAACACGTGCCCTGGCGCTTTTTCACAGTGGCGTCAGCTGTTGCCCGCGGTGATGTGTGCTGGCTGCTCTGATGCTGTGGGCCCGGGAGGTGTCGGCGCCACGCCTGACTGGTCCTGCACACGTACACACAGGTTCCTACTGGTGTATATATCCAGACAGGCAGAGAAGCCAAAGTGGCGACCAGCTAGATGCCCCTGAGGAGAGATCCGGTAGGACCCTGCTTTGTCTCTCGTTATCAGCCCCATGTGCAGTCATGTGTTCTGAGGAAACAGGGGTCATCGTGTCTTTCTGAGGGCAGGGAACAGATTGAAGGACTGAGATGAATCAGTGGCTGACAGGGAATGAGTGATGCATGCACTCCTATTTTCACTGTTTCCTTCTTTTAGTGGACTACCTCTCTTTTCCTACAGTCTCTGAGTCTGAATTGAAGATTTAACTTATCATTACATCATCATTTACTTTAAAAGTGTCTTTTGTCCTTTTGAGAAAGACAGTTTTTGGCTTTTACAAACATTAGCAAATAAATCCAAGTCTGTACGTCGGTGGTTACAGCTACTAATGGCGCTTTGACTCTATTTACGGGACGCTGTGACACAAATTAATTCTCTGTTGATTCATGTGTCCCACATTATTAGATTAAGCATTAATACGTGGGAGCTGCAGGGTACCTCCTTTTACACTGTTCCGTACGCCAACACTGAGCAGCCACGTCAGACTATCATTAAATCAGTGGCAGCACTGATATAAGCTTCTATCAGTCTGTTGTGAGCCAGTGAGGTTGTGTATTTATTGCAGCTATAACCCCCGATCACTGACCCTGATCTCGGCCCTATAGTTTGTCATTGTTGTTTGAATTGCTCACCTTTTTCTCAAGTGTGACTATGTCTTCTTTGCTTTAATGCCCTGTGCACTTTCATCCACATTTTCTCCCTGTGTTTTTTTTCTTCCTGCTCCTCTTTTTACATAACTATGTCAAGCTTCAAACCGGGCTCCGGAAAATTGGATTAGCGCGGTAACAGCATTTTTCGAATTCTCTCTTCATATGGCCGTTTGGGAGTCGAACAGAGACGCTATCACCTCGAGTCGGCCGCCTCCTTGATAACACAGCTCAGCAGATACGTCTGACCAGACGCGCTTTGCATTATGGATGGCTGGCCCTATTGACTGAAGCCATACTATCTCAGTGTTTCTCTCCAAACTATAAGCTCAGACTCAACACAGATAACACAGAATTCCCCGAACACAGTGCACCGCTGGCACGCCCGTGGGACAAGCCATGAAAGGATGGAGACAGTGGGCCTTTCTGTCTTGAACTACTGCCCGTTCCGTCTTTCTCTCTCACGCTTTCTCACCTTCCTCGCCTCCCCCTCCCTCACCCCCCTCTTTGAAACCCAACCACTGAACTCATCCCTAGGATCCTTCTGCAGGGATTAATCAGTTCTCCATTCCTAGAGAGATTATTCAAATACTGTTGCATCTACAGCCAGCAGTAGCCCTCCCTCACTGCTTCCAGGGCATCCGCAGAGCTCTGATCGAGTGTTCTTACCCTGTAATATTCCCACTTCCACTAATTTTGTTTTTTGTGCATCCCACATGTTCCTCTCTCTCTGTTTTAAAGCTCATGCCAGCCAGTCTGATGAACTAATTGAAGACATTGCATGTGTGTTTCTAGAGAGCTCTTTTCTTTTTTTTTTCTTTCACTGTTGCTCATCCCTGTGAATATGAACACACAGAATAATGGGTTCTTGTGTAATTGTCCTCATTAGTGCCGGTAGGAGAGCAGCCAGAGATCCTCATGGCATCAGACTATAGGAGCTGTGACAGCTCCAGCAGAGTTCAGATCCTGCTTTTCTACAACAAAGCCTTTACCTCTCCAGCCACTCTTTTCATCAGCCCCCTCCTACTGTACTTCTTCAGTTTCTCCGGGCTTCTCCAGTCAGTCTCTCGGCTATTTAGCAATTAAAACCAGCCCAAGTGTTGCTTTATTTCTTTTAAGCTGACATGTGGACATGTTACAAAACCTTAGCTCTGATGTTGAGTAAAATCCTATGGGTGGTGATTCCGGAAGAAAAACAGTGGTTCATACTTTACACTTTGTTTTACACTTTGTGAAGTTGGAAAAAAATCTGCATTAGTTTGTCATACATGTTTAGTTCTTTGCTATTAATACCTTATGAAATCTGATGTATTTGCTTTTGATGCCTGGAGAAATGTATTCTATTCATTTCTAACGAATAATCCGTTTTTCTGCTCCCGTTTCCACCTTCACCTCCAGCTTCTTCAGTTGCCCCTTTCCCTTCATCTCAACTTCTCACGTATTTCCATTCTAATTATTTTCCTTCCCTCTCTCCCACTTAAGTACCGTATCTAATTTACTTTTACCTTCTCTTCACCTCTTCCAGTCTCACCTTGCAGCTCCATCTTTGTCTCACTCTTTGCCTCCCTCCTTTGGCTTATGGCCAATCAGGAGACTGAACCTGCACAAGGCGAACGCAGCCAGCTCTCAATGTGCTCTGTGCCCTCACATCGTTTCCGCCTGGATGCTTTACCAGGTCTGGTTGCTTTGTTTCCGTAATTCCCTTCAGTGATCTTTCACCAAATTTATACAAACATTGAATGCACGATTTCTTCGCACCACATGCGTGAATGCACTTCCACTTAACGTTCCTGCTCTCTTTATTTATCACATTTGTCTCCTTACAGCACTGAGCAGGTGAGATGTGTGGGTTGGTAGCATCATGAGTGTGATGAGATTCAAGAAGATGTCTTTAAGAGACTCTGTGAGAAGAGGCAAAAAAAACGAATGGCCCAAATCAGCCGATGAGGCAAAAAATATATATATTTGCCAGACCTCCAGGAACAAATTCCAGGAGAATCTCCAAAAACCCCTGGCAGGAATGCACTAGAGCTGATGATGGCAGCTTCATCTTAGGCTTTGCCACCACCTATTTTATAGCCTTTCCTGTCTGCGTTTTTATCTCCAGGTGAGGTATTGGTCTTGGGTTGCTTGTTGGACAGAACAAGGAATTTGGTTTCCTTCTTAGATTATACATAGACATGTTAAAGAAATAGGCAACAGGTTATTCATCAATAATCTTCTGCAGTTTTGACACAAAACTCCATCTGGTAGCTATTTGCAGAAAATATGTGGATGTTAGACTGGCAAACCGGTTAACCAGAACTAAAACACAGCTGTTTTAGAGATGGGGAAAAAAGAGGTGCCTGCAAAAACGCTCACCAGCTTTCATGAGTCTAAATCTGCAGTGACACAAACAAGTTGTCTTCCAAAATGTGTTGAAAACACTGTGGCATCTGTTGGCAGTATCCCTAACGTAGTGTATGCATAACAAACGGTGTAATTTGTACCACCAGAGGCCAAAGCCCAGAAGTGGAGCGGACCGGTCCGTCCGCTGCGCAGGCTGGACGCATGCGGCCTGTCACTGGCACTGCAGTGAGCCCCAACATGATGTGACCTAAATAACGAGCAGGAGAGACGGATGAAGCAGTGTTTCTCTCTCTCTCTCTCTCTCTCTCAGGCGTCTCCTTTACTACCACTTTTGCTGCAGGCTGCAACTTGTGCATGTGAAAGTCGAATACATTTGGACACCTGCAGTGGGCACACGTCTGATGGCTCTCTCCGTTCCATACTGCAAACGCCAAATTAAACTTGGAAGTGTGCTCTGGCTGTGCAGAAGGTCCAGGCTTAATCCACGCCTCACTCCCAGGCTCCCCTTTAGTGAGCTATGACGTGTTTATGGGCGTTTCGGTGGCCTGGTCAGGGATGAACGCCTGATTGTGTGCTGCCCACAGAGCTGGAGCCTGGCACAGACAGATAAGAGAGCCTCACCTCAAACACACTTTCCACCTGGAGCCATTACCGGCTCACGGGACAGGTTTCATTATGCAAACAGACAGCTCAGTCCTGCGAGCTGTGTGCATGTGTGTCTGGACTTAAGTAGGTGCATATGGGTGCGATCGCTGTGAGCATGTGTGTCGCCGCTCGTTCTACGTGCGCGGACAGTCTGCTGGATTAAAGGCCTCTAATCCACTCAGATCCTCATCGGCTCTGAAGTTAGTAGGTCCGATTTATTAGCGAAGGAGTATGTTCATGTGGTAAAAGTCAGAGGCGCATGGTTGAGCAGCTCCTGGTCACCAGTTGCGTGTTTCTCTGGGAGACGTGAGCAAGACTTTGGATGATGGATGCACCTCTCAGCTCTCGTTTGGATCAGCAACTTTTAATTGGGTCTCTGCTTTTTTTTGCACCTCCTAATCTCCTCTCAAGGCCAAGCACACATTCATGCACTGCTCTTTAAAGTGGTGCTTTTAACCTGAATAATTGTTCTCAGTAAAAAATGGCTCTGATGTGAAACTTCAGGAAAAAAGAAGAAAAACTATTGTTACTTCGAGCAGTTCTCCTCCTTTGAATCCTCGTGTTATTTAGTTCCTCCAGATATCACTTCACTTGGTCATAATAACGCATTGCTTTTTAAGGTAATTGCTGTGATCTCAGACTGCGCCTTTACTAAAGGAGGAGTCTGAATCCTGAGTGTAAAAGTGGCTAATGGTTCTGCCAGATGTTGGAGGTTAAAGCAAAAATAAATGTGGCTGTAATCTTGGTAATAATCAGTTATTATAGAGAAAATGGACAAATATTATAGTTCAGACGTTAGAGCTGCACCTTTGAACATCATGTGAAAGGCCCAAATTAGGGTATATATCCGAATTTGCCCTGATGTATAATTATTTTTCAGTATTGCCAAATGTATTTTTTTAACACAAAAATAAATTGGCACTGATGCGGCGTGGCTCAATATTAAAATTTTATATTAAAACAAGTTAATTTGAATTGATGGGTTTAACTTTTAAAAAGGATGCTAGTGGGTTTCATATCCCCCTTCTGAGGTAGTTGTGATGCAACCATCAGGTATAACTTTCTTTTAGCAGCAGGCCACCCTCAGTCCTCAGTTCCCTGTTATTCAGGCTGCCTTGACTCCCAGCACTGCAGAGACTCTTCGTGAGTCAGAGACCGTTCACTTTGTTATGCACAAAATCAGCGCTCAAATCAGACCCACTTAACAGACTGCATGAAAGCGACTCTGCTCAATCATGGGCGTCATCACTTATCACCCTGCGACTAACAAAGTGTCTCTCCCCACTGACAGGGAGCTCAGCGATGAATAAGCTACGGCAGAGCTTCCGCCGGAAGAAAGACATCTACGTGCCGGAGTCGAGTCGACCGCACCAGTGGCAGACGGACGAGGAGGCGGTCCGCAGCGGGAAATGCAGCTTTGCCGTCAAGGTGACTCTCTCTCACACACAAACAAGCTGGCGCACGGCGAGCGCTGAGCTGACCTCAACTGCGCTACACTGAGACTGCTGGAAAACAAGGCTGTATTATTAATCGAGCTTCTGTTTGGGTTGCAACATTGTGGGCTGTAGCCATTTAAACCTTGGGACGCGTGTGCACAGGTGATTTGCTGTCGCGGGGGAGTGGGATGCGCCTGAATCATTGCGGCGGTGAGGAGCCTCAGCAGGGCTCACGGTGTGTCTGTAGCTGTCGCCCTCGGTGAGAACCGACGACCTGGACCTGGTGCCGTGCTCTATTGTGGCAACAGGGCCTGTCACTTTTGCAAACAGAAGCGCAACGGTGCGCTTCCTCTCGGCGTCGCCACGGGGGCCCAGGCGCTCACCTCGGCCCAGTCAAAGGGGAAGTTTTGCTTTGTGCAGGTTGAAAGGATGTGAGATGTGCAGACGTGTAAGTGTAATGTTTTTCGCAGGTATCGTTACCTTTCTGCTTGTTACTGTCCTGCTAGTATAACATTCTAATGAACTGTTAAAGTGGGAATGCTGGTATCCTTGGTGTCATCAAGTTCTCCACCAGCATTTTCTCCTCCTGCACCGGCTTACAGTACACTGTGCCAGTGCCAGTGCAACCTACCATGCTGCTACTCACCACTGGCACCACTCCTCCCCCTCCTGCTCCCTATCTCCTGCTTTATGTACCTCAGTGAAGCTCTGTGTGTGTGTGTGTGTGTGTGTGTGTGTGTGTGTGTGTGTGTGTGTGTGTGTGTGTGTGTGTGTGTGTGTGTGTGTGTGTGTGTGTGTGTGTGTGTGTGTGTGTGTGTGTGTGTGTGTGTGTGTTAGTTAGTTAGTTAGTTAGTTACCAGCTAGACCAGATGAAGGAGACATGTATTTGTGTGTTCCCGGTCGGTTTGAAGAGTAATGGAAACGTGTTTTTCTGTGCGAGTCTGTCTTTACAGTTATTTGCACCTTGGAAGTGAAAGAGGTTGGAAGAATCTGTCCTAATCTTTTACTGAAATTGATTCATGGCCAATACTCAAAATTAATTCCTGTAATCCATCTGGATTACATCCACACAGCAACATGGCCAACTCCGCCTAATAAAGCGTTTGTAAGTTAAGTGCGAACAGCACCTTGTGTCTGTGCTTTTCTGAGCACAGACACAAGGGCTTTTTTTTACATAGAAGATTTGTCTTCCTTTTGCATAAAGTTACTGTTTTTTCCAGGCTTTTCATGTATAATATTTGGCCAGACATCAGACCAGCTGACCTTTTAGTGTTGCCCTTTTTTACTGTCTGACTCCAGTCTTGACTCCTGTCCTCCTTATCATCGCTTGCTTCAAATGCTCAAAATGTAAATGTATGCAAAAGCCAGTGGTATCCTTCTGCTGTACTCATGCTAACCTTTTCCACTGGAAAAAATGGACCTCATTTAATCAGATACGTAAATACAGTCTCTCCTCAGCCCCCCCAAATAATTACAGTAAGCTGGAGACTATAGTATTAAAATGGGGATATATGCAGTAGATGAAGCCATGTCATCTGATAGTGAATGTGAGTGTTCTGTGCTGCCAGCATCTTACTGACAGGACCTCACCTCAGACACTTCCCCTTGCTGATCCTCTGTTTGCGTGGCCCACGCCTGACTTCTCGCCCCTGTGTTCTCTTAGCAAACATGCATTTCAGAGTAGAGGGCTGTGGACTTACTGTGCATGAGCATCTGTACACATGTGTATTCTTATCCTGCAACAGTGTGACTCACAGCTGGGGAGTCACACTCTCAAAATAGCAGGGCTGGGGGGGGGTGGGGAGGGTCGTGACAGGCATGGGTTAGCGTCAGTCGCTGTGCTTGTATCTGTAAGGAAAGGGTAAGGACTTCCTCTCCCGTTCTGCACGCACAATGGCTTCTGGGGCGGACAGGGTTGCTGCTGAAGTGACACACAACAGGGCGTGTGATGCTTTAGGTCAAGGAAGACGACGAGAGGAACGTTTGAGTTGTAGAGAATCATTTTCCTTTCACTGGTAGCTCAGTGAAGTGAAGTGGCTTGATCTTTTTATTTGAAGTTGCCTGGATGTTGGACCATACACTGTTAGATGAAACAAGTTCCAGAACAAAAACAAGTGCGTTTGCCACTGAACAGCACCTCTGGGGTAACAATGCAGGACTGAGAGTCTTCACTGAACCACACTTGCTGTTGCTTCCACCCACTAACTCATGCAGTGTAGTCTTTTCTCCATGGACAATATAAAAGATCAACCAGGGAATCGGTTGAGCTGCAGTTGACCTTAAAAAGGGTAATTAATTAGTAATGTAAGTCACGGCTTCACCAGGGGATATTAGACTATTGGACTAATTTAAATACCCTAATCTGCTTGAGGAGTTTATTATTTTAGCTGTACTTAAACATTAGCGGTGATAGCCACAGGGAAGCGCTCTCACAGCAGCACTCATGCGCTCTCTCTTCCTGTTGGTCTGTGTCTCTGCCCTGCAGTACCTGGGACATGTGGAGGTGGAGGAGTCCAGAGGGATGCACATCTGTGAAGATGCAGTGAAGCGTCTGAAGACGGTAGGTTTTACTAGAAACCTCTTCTTCTAGGAAGGAGGCTGCTAAACACCAGACATCCTGTTTCCCCCGTCTCTCTCATTTTGTCTTGTCTTATCTTTTCCTCTATTAATTTCCTTCTCTGTAATACCAGCATCCTCTTGACTTTTTTTTAACATTTACTTTTGAGCCTATTTCTTCTGTTAGCCTGCAGTTGTCTCCATAACCTGTTTCTGCATAGTTGTTTTGTCTTTACATAAGAGTGTGATTGTGACCATTTGTCAGCAAGGGTCTCCACCCAGCATGACCTTCACACAACCCCAAGGGATGTCAGGGTCTGTTCCGAACCTTTGTCTCTCTCCTTGCACACTGTCTCAGCCGGAGCAGATAGCCTGGCATGTGCTTCCTGATGCCGTAGATGCTGACAGGGTTGCGCAAAAAGAACAAATTCCAGTCGGGGGAGTAGGGGAGGAGAAGGGGGAGTAAGTGGAGCAACTGCTCCTCCGTGCTGTCAGTTGTTTGCCAGGGCCTCACCCAGTTCATAAACTCCTATGGGCTGCTCACCCCTGAGTCGGCGGGGAGTCGGTCTCTGTATGATTAGATCAGCGCGTCGTTTCTGAAGAAAAAGGTCTGGAATCTGTCAGAACAGGAGTTACAGAACTCATCCTTAAGGCATGTTTTAATCAAAGTGAGTCAGACTAATTGAGAATGCGAATAAATACTTCTTGTTCTATAAAACTGTTTAAGGGCTTTTTAGTCACGCAGCAGTTTTAACTCGGTTATCTGTTGCGATCGCTCAGGCTGCTGATCAAATGTCACATTTTATTAAGTGCGATTACATGGACAGTAGAACATGTAAATCATCGTAGCAGAGAGCGATGCGAGGCAGTTTGCTTCACACATCACCACCTCTGACTGCGGTCCACTCGTGATTCACACACAGCGCCCTCCACAGTTTAACATGCAGATTAATCGCGTTTACAAACACATAAGCGTAACTCGAACACGCGCGCTCGTTGCGTAAGCGCACACAGCAGCACATTCACACCGGTGCCTGATGAGGTCACATGGCGCACACAGCGCCTCGGGCTGCGCAGTCTTACCGAGTTACAGTCATTTTAAGGAGGCGGACAAAATGGAGCCAACTCAAAAGGAGAGGCGGTTCCTTCTGCCTCCTGTCCTGCGGGCCGGGAGCCTCGCCGGCCACGGCGAGCACAGGCAAGCGTTTATCGATCCGCAGGAAAAAGCACGGTGGGGGAAATTAACACTAGCTTCCTTCAAAATATGAGTCAGCCTGGCTTCATTTCAAGTTCTTCCTCTGCAGTTTTATAGTGACCAACTAATGCAGATGATGTGAGACCTGTTGCTATGTTCCTGCTGGCTTTCATCCATCTGAGTCCTGGCCTTGACGTGTCCGTATACTGTACCTGTTACTGCAGAGGTGTGTCTTACAGGAAATGCCTCTGTTGATGCTGGCTATCACTATTTAGAGCTTACTGGCTGCAGGATGAGTTGTTTCCTGGTTCTACCGTCGCCTACGCCTGTCTCCTTCTTTAGGTCTGCTACCTGTATATTATACTAAGAAGCTGTGACACTGCAGGAAGGAATGTTTCTAGGGTTTAAAAAAAATGAACAAGCCCAAAATCTTCAGATTTTAAAGATTCATAACACAAGATTATTAATATTCACCAACATTCTGTAGAGTGAGAGTAGAGCAGCAAACTGGTTGTACTGCAATGCGTCGCTGTACCCTTCATTTCCATCACCCTGGAAATGTTATTTTCTTTTACTATTAGTCTCGATGTTCAAACAACAGAAGGGTTGTAAAGTTTGGAGCGTGTTGTGCAGCTCTCCTCTCTGTCTGCAGTGATGGAGCTTGAAAGAAAAGTGCAAGAGTTCGACAGACAATGAGGTTTGGGTCAAGGAGTGTTGGCTGATGAGTTTAATTCACAGACATTGACTTACACTACAAAGATCTCTAATCACATTATGGAAACCTGGGAGGTGGAGGCTTGGCAGCAAGGCTGAGTGTGCCTTATGTAGAGCTACATTGTCCAGATCCAACCAAGGCCACCCTCCCTTAAAGAGATCTACAATTAGCAAGATCCTAGTTCATCCTTCCTGACTCTTTAATAAGCCAAACGTTGCCAGGCAACAAATGCAGTGGTGGGAATGTGTGTTCATACTGCTCACCAGCAGATTCTATTTCCAGGAACTAATAACTGAACCGGTCCGGAAGCAGGCCCACATTTGGAGGCTCTTAATATCTGTTGTGGGCTGATGAGAGGATGCTGTTTCCTGAAAATGAGCTAACAGAGTCTGGCAGCAGGCGGGCGAGGAAGGTGAAGGAGGAAAAACTACTAATAAATGCGCTCAGGTGTGTGTGTCCTGTACTGGTACGCCACGTCAGTCGGCGGCCACATCTCCGTGAGGACGCCATTATAATTCCCTGCAGTGTTTGTGGCGATAATGCGTTTTCTTACAGCTCTGTGATCCATGACACAGCGTGGGATGGGAGGAGGCTGAGCTGTGGCCCTGGAAACCTGTGTGACTCTGATGTCACTTGCTGCTGTAGTTTTTTTTTTTTTTTACCAGCGGGAAACTATTTAAAATAGAGTAAACAGCAGATTAATGGCATTCAGATGGTTTCCACACTATACACCACACTGGTCTGCTGTGCTGTGCCTTAACAGGGTGGTGAAGTTGGAGAACAGATGCATCATGGTCTTGTTTCCTCTCACTGTACAGTCTCACAATGCTGAATCATATTTCTCTTTTTTTACTCTACACCCTGTTTAAATAATTAGCACACACACAGGCTCCAGCAGGATGTAACACAGTGCGCGGCGTTTGCCTGAGTTAAAGCGATGTGGACGGAGCAAAGCTCTGTGCTCTTGGCCATGCTGCGAGTTGCACAACCTAAGGCCTGCGACAGACGTTGCACGAGTTACTGCACATCCTCTAATGCAAGGCAGCAGCTTGTAGGAATTTCACAGACTGATACGTTTTGCTTCTGTCACCTTGGCTTGACCTTTCAACACTCACTTCTCCTTCCATGTTTCAGTTTCATCACTGAATACCTGATGTTGCATTGCCTTTTTGTTGGTGTTACGTTTTTTTTTTGTCTGTTTAAGCAGGTTGTTAATGCAGAGATATGCCTTCAAACCCCCCTCCCCCAGCACTGCCCTCCCATTCTAGCTATGGCGGCTCCCCTAACAGTGGCTTACTAACACCAGCTTTGGCTCTGCTGTCATCTGCATGTCTGCGGTCCTCTTACAAACACATGCACACGCTAACCATCGCGTAGCCCTTTTCCAGGTGATTCTCCGATGCTGGTTAACACATTAACTCATGCACTAACACGGTGCTTGGAGTGCCGTCTCCACCAGGGCTGCACAACAGGAGCACGCCTGTTCACAGCCTAAAGGGAGGAGAGGACCTCTCGCAGGGGAGGATTAAGACGAGGCTGGGTCTGGCTGCGGTTCCTTTGTTGTTGCAGAGGCCTGAACTTGACCCCGAGCTGTGGCTGACTGGGGCATAGCACAGCTTCACTCGGAGGTCAAACAGCTGTCTGTGGGAATCGGTTTCTGTCTGCTACACAGCTATGGAAAGACCATGTCTTGGTCTAAGAGTCAGAGAAACTGGAGAAAGTGGGGTTTAGGCTCGTCCCCCTCGGCAGAGACTTGTATGAAGTTCTGCTCTCTTTTTGCCATCTGTCCTGACGGCTTGCTGCACTGTACTCGCTGTGGTTTCTGCTTCAGGGTTGGTTTTTCCCACCAGAAAATAATTGAGCCATTTTCTGCCGTCTGGTGTTACATTTGAACAGGTATATGGTGTCAGGCTTCCAGCATGATACTACTAACACCATAGAGACAATAACAACCACTGTGTCACCCATCAAAATGTCTAAGTATGAAATCATGTGGAGCCACCTGATCCATTGCCTCACTCATAACCCAGCATTCACTTCACCAGAAAACAACCCAAATCAAATCCTCTGGGCTCCAGACAATTTTTAGTCTTCCCAGGTAACATTTTCATGACTTGTTCCTCCCCCATCTCCTCCATCCCTCTCACCCACCCTCCTCTTTTACCACATCCACTTCCAGGACAGGAAATTCTTCAAAGGATTCTTTGCAAAAGTAAGTTATTGCTTTGTGTGCTTTTGGGTGTGTTTCTGTTTTTATTATTAGCATAATTATTATTTTTTCCTCCTTTCACGTAACACTTCACCCTTTGATCACGTCTGAAGGCTGAGAGAAACACATGCACACACTGGTACACGGGAGAGATCCTTCTGGAGGGAGACAAACATAATGATGCATGTGTCTGTGAGCAGGTGGGATGGTTGAGGCTGGGGCAGGGCACTGTGTGTGTGTGTGTGTGTGTGTGTGTGTGTGTGTGTGTGTGTGTGTGTGTGTGTGTGTGTGTGTGTGTGTGTGTGTGTGTGTGTGTGTGTGTGTGTGTGTGTGTGTGTGTGTGTGTGTGTGTGTGTGTGTGTGTGTGTGTGTGTGTGTGTGTGTGTGTGTGTGTGTGTGTGTGTGTGTGTGTGTGTGTGTGTGTGTGTTGTATTAACAGGCATTCCTTCTCTTCCTTCAGCCTTCCTTCTATGAACCAAGAGTGGAACAATGAACTGTTTGTATGAATGGATACTTCCTTTTGTGCGCACATACACACACACACACACTGTTGTTCGTGCACCTTATCTCAGGCCTATCGTCTGTCTTTCGGGTTAATAGCAAATGACAACACCTGGAATCTGTCTGTGACTGATTGTCTCTCATCTGATGCTTTGTCTTTATTTACAGGTGTGCTTGTGTGAGTGTTGATGGTTTTCTTATTAATAGGTACTAAGGATTGGTTCAAATGGATGGAACTGGAAATCCTTGCTTGATTCATAACTCACTCCTGGTCTTGTGTTTGTTCGCAGGTCGGGAAGAAGCCGGTGCGAGCCGTGTTGTGGGTTTCTGCTGACGGTCTTCGGGTTGTAGATGACAAAACAAAGGTAAAACATTCCTTCAGTCCTCTTGTAGAGGTTTGATTTGAAAGACACTAATGGTGTAGTGACCTGCACAAGGACGTCTGGAGAAAATATGTACTCAGTGCACCTGCTGGTGATAATGGGTGTCAGGTTAAACCCTCTTTCAGTAGAGGTTACAGTGACAACTGCTGGATAATATGAGTACTGCATCAAACTAGGTAAAGTAAGTGTTTCTCTTCTGCGAGCAGCAGAATATTCAGTTAAGTAGTGTGAATATGTTGCCAATAATGATTTAACCACACAGTTTAGTAACGTAGCTTATTTCCAGTTCTACTTGGATATTGGTGCTGTTTATATTCTCTGGTCTGTTTCTTATCGGTTCTTCAGTATTAAATAATAAAGTCTTGGCTCCAGGATTGTCTTGAGTGTTGCCTTTATCCTGTGTATATATATATATATATATATATATATATATATATACAGGATATACACTATATATAGTGTACTGGCTGTGATCAGGTACATGCTGGTGCTTGTAGCTGATAGTAGTTCACTTCAGTGTTATTCAAGCACCTGACCCGCGTGTGCTACTCAGCCTTTAGTCATTCAAGCTACAATTTTAATTGACTTGACTGTAAGTCTCTAAGTTCTAAATCTTGATACGATGAGGTTGTGTTTTTTTATTTGCAGGACCTGATATTGGACCAGACGATAGAGAAGGTGTCGTTCTGTGCCCCGGACAGGAACTTCGAGAGGGCGTTTTCCTACATCTGCAGGGACGGCACCACGCGGCGCTGGATCTGCCACTGTTTCATGGCCATCAAAGACTCCGTAAGAAATCCTTGTTGAGTATCATTACTAGTGGATGTGGTTGAAAACGATTTGCTTGAACTTCATTGATATAGTGCCTCATTCCAGGGGGAGCGGCTCAGTCATGCAGTGGGTTGTGCGTTCGCCGCCTGTCTGGAGCGAAAACAGAAGCGGGAGAAGGAGTGTGGGGTCACAGCGACCTTTGCCAACAACGGAACCACTTTCTATCGCGAGGGCTCCTTTCGCGTTACTACAGCAACCGAGGCGGCGGAGCGGGAGGAAGTCATGAGGCAGATCCAGGATGCTAAAAAAGGTCTGTGTCAAAATGACAACACAAAGGAGTGGTAAGAATGCATTTGGACTTTTGGATTCCATTGTTTGACTTGTGCTCTCTAACAGCAGAGACAGATGTGAAGGTTGGTGGGATCTCGGCCCCCTGTTTGACAAACTCCTCTGTACAACAAGCCGCGGGTTCCCCGTCGCCCTCGTCCTCCCCCCCTCAGCCCGTGTCCACCCTGGGACCTCAGGTGATACCCCGCCGCCACGCACCGGCCGAGGCTCTGGCTCGGCAGGGCTCCTTCAGGGGCTTCCCAGCGCTCAGCCAGAAGACGTCTCCCTTCAAACGACAGCTGTCGCTGCGCATGAACGAGCTGCCCTCCACCATGCAGCGCAAGTCGGACTTCCCCATCAAAAACACAGGTGAGTCCGGGCTCCCGTTCTCCTGTTCTTTCACGTGGCGGTCGTATTAACTTCTCCGTCATGTCCACATTCAGTCCCTGAGGTAGAAGGAGAGAGCGACAGCATCAGTTCACTATGCACTCAGATCGCCACCGCATTCAGTGCACCTCCAGAGGACCCCTTCTCCTCAGCTCCAATGCATAAGCCTGCGTCATCCCCTCAGTCTCCAGTAGCACCAGGTAAATTTCTTCTCAAACCATTAATATGGAACATGTGTGCAGCTGTGGCTAGAGTTTTATAGAAGTCATATATTGTGGCTCTGAACTGATATTCAGGCATTTTCTAAGCAAACTGCCTCAGTGAGAGAAGGCATGCACTAATAGACTGCCAGACATTATCTGTGGCCAGGTTTTGGTGGACATCAGTTCTGTTTATTGCCCACACTTTGGCTGAATGTTAATTTAGTTCTTTATGAACTGAATGAATTTCCCTTTTTGTTGCTTGCATGTTAAAAATAACATCGGGAGAATGTGACATGACGTAGCATTTAATGCATGGAAAAACAGCTGTCAGTCCATGTTACCCTTCACACACGCTTGCTCCTGACTTTATCATCTGCTGTAGTGAACGGCACCGCTCCTGCCTTCGCTCTTGCTGCTGCTGCTGCTGCTAACCCCCCAGTCCTGCCCCCTGCTCTGCCTGCACGAGAAACTAACCCCTGGGCTAAGAGTCCAGCAGGGGCCCCGGCCTCAGCGCAGCCAGGAGGTGAGCAGCTCCGTGTTGGCATGGATCACACAGTTTTGACTAAACTACAGATAACTATAATACCCCCCCCCTCTAAACTCGAGGTAAAATCGTAATGTCTTTTTACTGTTTGTTCTGTGTCCTTTCTGACAGCAGGAAGTGACTGGTCATCTCCTACTCCAGTGATAGTGGTCGCCCCAACATCATCTCCAGCCACAGCTCACAAGCGCACGCCATCAGAAGCAGACCGGTGGCTGGAAGAAGTGTCCAAGTCTGTCCGAGCACAGCCGGCTAATCCAATCCTGGCAGCGGCCTCGCCTCCGACCCAGCCCTTCCCTGCACCCGCACAGATACCTGTAGCGCCCGTTCCTTCCGTTCCCCCGGTGGCCTTCATGCCTTCTCTGCCCCCCGCTGTGCCCATGTTGCCCCCTCGCCAGCCCGCCTTCCACGCTCAGGCTCCCGCCTCCTACCCAATTGCCAATGGGTTGGCGTTCCCTCAGCCCAGTGTGCCTGTGGTGGGCATCACTCCCTCACAGATGGTGGCTCATGTATTCGGTTCAGCAACACAAACGCAGTCATTCCCTGTCCCTGCCTCTACGACGCCCCAGCACGATGGCCAGGCCATCACCAACGTCGGCATGTTCATGAAGCCCCCACAGTCCACAGCTGTGAGCCAAGCTCACCTCCAGCCATCCAATGGCAGCGTGACCTTTAACGGAGCAGACAGCTGGACCGCTCCATCCCAACTTCCATCCTCTCCAGCCACACAGCCGCCCCAGCCGCAGCAGAATGATGCCTTCGAGGCCCAGTGGGCAGCCCTGGAAGGCCGCTCGCGCCAGCGCACGACACCCTCCCCAACGAATCCCTTCTCTACTGAGCTGCACAAGACCTTTGAGATCCAGCTCTGAAGACAGTATTTGCGACCAGATTGTATTGGACATGACTGGGAAGGGGGATTATTGATTACAGAAGAGAGGGGACTCTCTTCTTGCCTCTCATCTCGGTTACAATGGACAGGCTCAGTAGGGCAGAAAAGACTCGGGAGGCAATTGCAAATCAACAGGGAGAACTCTGCCTGGTGGTGAGAGGAGAAAAAACAAAACGGGTTGCTTTTCACGAGTGTGCAGCTCCCCGGGCATTTCATTAGCATCATCTGTAATGTTTTACTGGTATTGTGGAGCGCAAGGTCATCGTTTCCCTGTGGAATATGTGTCAAGCCACACCCAGCCAGCCCCATCAGCCCTGTACCATTCACCCGCCTCGCCATCCAGCGCCCCCTGTTGACATGGCACGACCTCCCTCACTTGACAGAGGAGCTGCAGCACTGAGAGAACTCAGCTTCCAGGAAAGAAGTTGTCAGTAGTAAATTCCCAATCAGAAGAGTAGAGTGAGACAATGCCAAAATCTTTATTTTTATGCATTAAGTATATTTTAAATAGCTTTGGAATTTATCAGAAGAGTTGTAAGTAATCTTACCAAAGGCACAGGCTAGCTAAAATGAGACAGGTTTATGTTCATATATACATATATTATACATAAAATATATATATATATATATATATAAAGAATCTATACTGTTACACAGCTACACAGCTCACAGCAGTGCTATTTTTTATTGTGATGTAAAGAGATTTTGTGAAGGGACAGCTGCTTTACTTTTGTGTGTTTTTTTTTTTGTTGTTGTTGTTTTTTTTTTTTTTGTCATCTCTTGCGTCCTGTGATTGGATGCAACCCATCTCACTGTAAATAGGGTATCATTGCAGCAACAATCAATTTGGACCTAGCAATGGTGGTTGTGCCCAACTGGTTGCCTCTTTTATCTAGTTTTTACTAGTTTAGTAAACATCAGTACTTATCATTTTACTTCTGTCATTCAGTTTTTTTTTATTTAACAGCAGGACGTATTTTGTCCTATTTTTTTATGTAATTGATTTCTAAATTTATATTTTCCACAAGCACTAAAGTAGATGATTTGACCTCACAGATGACCTTGATGAACTTGGGCCGTTCAGTTGTGGTGCTGCAGTAGTTGAGTGGCTGCATGCTGACCTGCCCTGACCTCCGTTAGCCTGCCGCAGTTCTGACGGTCAGCAGAATACTACAGGGAGACTAAATGCTTTCATCTCTCACTGTCTCATTTCTCTGTCGTGTTTTTATTTTTAAAAATCAAGCCTGTGAATATAATCTATTCTCTATTTTTCCATTTTGTAATTATTTCATTTCTTTATTCCACTTCTTTGGAGAAATACTGAAGCTGAAAGATTGAATAAATTGATGGTGGTAGAGGAAAATGTGGTGTGTTTATTAGTGAATGATGCATTGGTGAAATATATTAAGATGCAAGGTAGAAATGTTTAATGTTTAAATACATTTTATACATTAACAAATACCGTTCAAATTAATTTTAAAACATTTTTAATATTTTGGTGTCGGTGTATTTTATGTGCGGTGCAGTTGTTCCGTCCGTCCACTAGGCGGAGCTCCGCGCAGATCGGCCCGGTGCAGCGGCGTCGTTATAAATACAGGCCGGAAGAAGTGAAGTATTTCAGCAAAGACAAGTGTACATGTGTGTGAAACTGGCGTTGTGTTATTAACGCAAAGGTAAGCTTCGGATCCTAAGTACTAGCACACAAATGTACCGCTCTACCGTTGTGGGTCCAGTTCAGTGTGAGGACTTGTGCAGCTCGTCCCTGGTCGGAGCTGAATCTTATGTTCGGTTCAGAGGACCTGTAATTAAAACACGGTGCGTTATTGGAGGCAGGTGAAGCGTCTCCGTCAACGGTCATGTTAAGATAATGGGGGAACTGGTCGCAGCTGTGAAGCAGCAGCGCAAGCAGCAGGTAATGAAGTAGGCAGCTAGCTTGCTGCCGGCTAGCATCGAACACCACCAACCGTGTGCTTCCGATTATTGTAGGTTTGATTGAGTAAACGTTTAATGTTTAAAGACGCCGGTAACGTTTCCCGTTTGTTGTGAATGAACGTGAACGCGAAGCCTCCGTGTTGTGTGTTAGCAGCGGTTGTAGCACTGCTAACTAAGCTAGCTGCTTATCAAAGGCTTTGCGTTCTCTGCGTCGGAGGAATCGCGACTAAGGCGAGAGTTGAGTGAAACTTGTGTTACGCCACCACTGAGCCTCAGTCCATTTAACTGAGTGGGTGCTATTTACACACAGGTGACCCGACATGACGCGTCTGTGCCACAGAACAACATTAATGAGTCCAAATCGTTTCACAGATGTGAAGTATTTAATGTACTGGACTGTGTCACCTCAAACTGTCTCACATTTTTGCACAAAGACATAAGTTTGAGTACAATCACTTACCTTGATGTCATGGAAATATTTTTTTTTGTTCCAGGGAGATGCAGAGCTCGTCCAGATCAGCGAAGCAGAGGTGCATTTATATGGGATTCCTCTGAAAGAATATTAGGTAAAGTCCTCTTACATTAAATCATTTTAAGACATGTTCGACAGCTGGTCACTGAAGACGACAAATATTTTCATTCTAGGTTTGCACTTTTCAGCCTGATTTAGGACAGCCCCTGGTTAAAATGTCTCAACGGGGGTATTTAACTGCTCTTGTGACCACGGTACTAGGCACAGCTGTAGGAGGACTGCTCATATGGCAGGTTTACAGAACGAGAAGGAAGAAGCTGCCTTCCGTCCAGAAGGTGGCCGAACCTGTGGAGGATCCACCACCTGCGGAAAACAACTTGACGCATTTTACGGAGCAGAAAGTAGAGCCTGCGGAGCGTCCGACCCCACAACTAGCCCCTGTCACACACATCCCTTCTTCTGAGCAGCTGCTGGCGGTGAAACCAGTGGTGGTGAGCTCTGAAGACGAGTGGGAGCAGCTGTGGCCACTGATGCAAAAGGAGCTGTCAGTGTTCCCTGTGCTGGGGCTGGACTGTGAATGGGTAAAGACCGACGCCGTAAGAAATGCCTTTTCCATATTTTAGAATACAAAGAAGAAAATCCACTTTTTTTAAGCAATAATATAAGATAATGCATAAGTAAACTGTATATCTTCAGTATTTGCACTTGAGGTCAGAAGAAAAGTAAATTTAGCAAATTCAGCCATTCTTCATGAAATTGTTCTTTCTTATGACCTGGCGGCTGTTTGTCCGACAGGTGTCGGTGAGGGGTCAGGCATCTGCAGTCTCCTTGCTGCAGATGGCGTCGTACTCGGGTCTGTGCATCCTGGTGAAGCTGCTGGCATTTCGGAGCAAGCGGCAGCTTCCGCTCAGTTTGAAGGGAGTCCTCCAAGACCCCCGCATTTTGAAAGTTGGCGTCGGTTGCTATGAAGATGGCAAGCGGCTGATGTGTGACTACGGTCTGTCGGTGGCGTGTGTGGTCGACCTGCGTTACCTTGCTTTACGACAGAGGTACAGTGTACGGGGTTCCTGTCGCTGCCTTGGTTTCACATTGTGAGAAGTTTATAGTTAACTTTGCACCATGATTATTTTCAAATCTGTGCTATTTTTTCAGGCAAACAAAAGTGAACAATGGCCTCAGTTTGAAGTCGCTGGCAGCAGATCTGTTGAATGTGTCACTAGATAAATCCCTGGAGCTGCGCTGCAGTGACTGGGAGGCAGATGAGCTAACAGTGGAGCAGGTGATTTTATTTTAGAGTTATTCAAATGTTGCATATTAAAAAAAAATTGACATTACCTGAATGTGGTCACCAGGAAAACAGATTTCATTCTGTCAAAAAAAATGTGTTCTTGGTCAGTTGGTCAAATCATGATTTAACACAAACCTAAAGTAAATAGTAAAATGCTTCCCCTCTCTCTAAACCTGTTCTCGCTGCCCCCTGCAGATGACTTATGCGGCCAGAGATGCCCAGGTTTCCATCGCGCTCTTCCTCCATCTCCTCGGCTTCATCTCTGAAGCCGGGCCCGCCTCTTCCAGCGGGAGCTCCTACCCTGAGTTGGCTGCCTGCTGCCAGGGCCTGATGGATGTGCCCTTCAAGGGCCGGGGAGAAGTAGACGAGAGAGCTGCCAACGGAGAGAGGAGGCGGAAGATGCGGAAAACGCCCACTTCTGAAAGCCCAGAGGCTGGAGATCAGCAAATCCCAGACCCTCGAAAGAACAACAAGAGGAAACCACTGGGTGTGGGCTATTCTGCAAGGTGAGAACACACCCAGTGATAAAAGCAATGAACTTAAAATGTCCTGCTCAAACAGACACTGGGCTTCAATCAACTATTGTAAACCTAAACTGAACTCTTGAATATTTGTTTGAGTAAAGCCCTGAAACATGTCCCTCTGATGATTACAGGAAGTCTCCTCTCTATGATAACTGCTTCCTCCACGCTCCCGATGGCCAACCTCTGTGCACCTGTGACAAGAAGAAAGCCAAATGGTACCTTGATAAGGGAATAGGAGGTACCCTACCTGACTTCATCTGGCTCATTCACTTCACTCTCACAAACATTCCTGACCTTATTGTTCTGTGTTTTTAACTTTGTCCTAAACCTAAATCTAGCGATGGTTTCTCTGCTCTGCATGAGTAGTAATCTTTTCTGAAGACCTGTTAATCCCCTCTGTTTCTGACCCAGTGCTCCAGAGTGAGAAGCCTTTCATAGTGAGGCTGCTCTTCGAGCCGTCTGGACGCCCGGACTCCAACCAGGACTACTATCTCACCGCCAAAGAGAACATCTGTGTAGTCTGTGGCAAAAAGGATTCCTACATCAGGTGTGGCACGTTGCTACGTTCTTTTTTAATGTCACTTATGTTATCTATAGTTAAAGAAATCTGTTTTTTGTGTCGTCAAATCTGAATACGTTGTTTATTCTGGTCCCGCAGGAAAAACATTGTGCCGCACGAGTACAGGCGGCATTTTCCCACCGAGATGAAGGACCACAACTCCCACGACATCCTGCTGCTCTGCACCAGCTGCCACGGCGCGTCCAACGTGCACGACGGCTTCCTGAAGCAGCAGCTGGCCGAGGAGTTCGCCGCCCCCCAGGGCTGCGAGGAGGGGGTTCGCCTCCTGGAGGACTCGGAGCGACGGCGGGTGCGCTCAGCGGCCCGGGCCCTGCTCATGGCCGGCGACGGGCTGCCAGAGCAGCGGCGAGAGGAGCTGCAGGCTCTGATCCAGAGCTTCGTCAGCATAAATGGCGAAGGGCTGACGGACGACGTGCTGAAGGAGATGGCTGGATTGGAGACGAGGTGAGCTTTGATTCAGGCAGTGCACATATGGGTCGCTGTTCTGATGCCGTTGGTTTCCACTGTAAAGCATGTGTACTTGTGGCCTCTCTCTCCTGAAGGATCTTCAATGAGGCCTATGTGCCTCACGGCCTGAAGGTGGTGCAGGCGTACGCTGAGCTAGGCCTCCGGGGCCTGATGGACCTGGAGCGCCGCTGGAGGCAGCACTTTCTAACCACTATGCAGCCTCGCCACCTCCCTCCCCTCTGGTCCGTCGACCACAACCACGACAAGTTCCTTCGCAAATACGGAGAGGACCTGCCCATCCAACTCAACTGACTGCGCCCAAACGCCGCACACCAGGTCAGAAGACGGTTTCCTCATTCAGTGGTCAGAGTGCCAGATGGATTAGAAACTTCCAAAGCCACTATATCGTGTTACGAGCCAGATTACTAGTAGCGAGAGAATGAATGCACTGATCTACCGCCCTATCTCAATGCTGCCGGCATGTGGCTGCTGTCGAGCTCCCACTCGGGCATTGAGGAGGCAAAGATGAGTGCGTGAAAGAACACACTATCCGTGATGGACGGGCTATGCGAGCAGAGACTCCTCCTGTGGAGAAGTAGTCCAGCACCAAATCTGATCAACACTAACTTTGGTTGTCATGTAGTTGCACATGAATGTTTTAATATGAAAAAAATGTATAATTATTTATGAAAATGAACAGATATTTATCTACCAGCTTTCAGACAAAGCTGCAGCCTGCTCTTAACTTGCTCCTAAATGTTTTCCTCCCCCCTGCCCCTCCCCCCTCTCCCCCAGCAGGACCGCAGCTCTGCCTGAGAATGAGAGAATTGCTTTGCATAGAGAGGGTCATTTTAATCGGACCTTTAAATTATTGGTCGCTCTCCCTGCTTCTGTTTCGAGACAGACGAAGGATGAGTTTTCCACAAGAACCTTGGAGTCAGAGTTTGGTTTCAAGGCGACCTTGTTTTTGCGCAGGGACAGTCCAGTTCAGTCAGCTGCTTGGGTTGATCATTGAGCTCCAGACGCGTGTTCTGTGGACGGTTCTCCTCGGGTTTGGGGCATCTCCATGGCCCATGTTTTAATGTGCCTCTTAAATCTCCAAACCCGACGGGAGGCTCGTCACAGCATCGGGACACGACCTCACTTCATCCTTCAGCAGTTTCATTACGACGTCAATTTACAGAATCCAAAAACGCACCGTGAAGAAAAGCAGCCAACTGACGTGACTGAGAAATGTTATTTAAGACCGTCATATGCAAGGCAGGTTTCTGAGTTATGAACGTGATAAACTTATTTACAATATATGGAACTTTAAAGTATGAACAGCTGCTGTTGTCTTTGTATTTTCCTGTCAGCTCTGACGCGGTTTTCCACATTGTGAATGAATCAAATAAAATAAGTCATGTTTATATTAACCTTGTTTGCGCAGCTTCCCTCAAACGATTTATAAAGACACAAGCATATTCACATTTTTATTTCTTACAAAATCACAGTTTAATAAATAGTCTGTAAAAATGAGTACAAAAGTGGTTTTCTTAACATTTCATATATGAATCACTCATGACTTTTTCAGGTCAAAGGAGTCTTCAGTTGGATTTTTGTCAGGAATGACTTTTTCTTTGTTTTTTTACAATCTAGTTTTGCTGAATTAAGGCCTCTTGATTTTGGCATCAGAACAATCTGTCAGTCAAATGGTTTTGTATCTGAAGTTGAATTAGTGTAAATAATGAGCTCCCCTGGTTTCACAGTTCAGTCAGGAAAAAAATGAAACGGAACACATTTACAAATAAATACCAAAGTGGCTCAACATGCAGACAATCCCTTTGTCCTAAAAGCTGACAACAGACATCTCTAATGGTCAGTGTTTGACACTGGACAGAACGAGAACAATGGCACATGAGGCGGCTTCGTGGGGGGAGCTGCTGGGGCTCCCCTTTCCGAAGTTAAGCGGCGCTAAGGAGTGCAAGCCTACGTGAAGAGACACCGACATCTTTACTGCATTACAGCCGAACCTCTGAGGGCGGAACCGACACCAGCCGTCGGTACGGTGAGGATGAAGCTGAGAGCGTACACACAGTATTTACTAATGTAATGATGCTTCCTCACTCCTGACAGATGGAGGTGATACCTGCAGCTTTATCCACACTGTACAGGTGTCGGTACCAATCCTCTGGCGTGTCCACCTGGACTGCAGAGCTTCAGCACTAAGTTACTGCATATTAAAACTCCTTGTGCACTTGTTTGATTTAACCATTAAATCTCTGGATGCTTTAGTCTTTTTTTCCAAAGGGGACAAGGTACTTTCACATTTCAGGACACCAGATGTTACATTATTTTAAAAGCAATACAATAAGGCATATTCTAAAGAAGTCCCCAACTTTAGCTCCAATTTAAAGCCCATTTTTAAAGAACAGTACAAAACGAAGCTATTTCACGTAGCAGGTTTCACATTTGGCCCTTGGAGGTGAATGCATCTACAGGGGACATTTTGCGCGCGTTTCATGAGTCGCAAAACTGATACAAAGGACCGAACCCCACTCACGTAAAAGAATTTACACACAAAGATTGTCGTAATGTAACAAAATGTGTCAAAAACAATATTGCTCCACAATGGATGCGAGGAAATAAGTCTTCGGCTTAAATACACCAGGCTACAGACCAATAGTTTAATAAATAAAGAGAAGTCGACCTCAAAATGTAAAAATGTGAAGCGGACGCTCCTTCTAGTTTTTGGTCAAAGGCTGTTTGTTGATGCAGAGAGGCTCCGGATAGAAAAAACTACTTCTGTTTTATGGTCGTTAGCTGATAAATGACCCTCAAGCCCTTGAAACACGTTAAAATGGGCTTTAAAGACGAAAAGAATGTTAAATAATCCAAAACAGCACACTTTGCTCTCCCTCCTCCTCCCAACAACCCCAACTCATTATTGCTTGCGTGATAACACAAATACGGGGGACGCGTCGTCTCGAAAACCAGACGAGACCAAGTAAAGTATACGTCAACAACAGCAACAACAAGGGTCAAATCCTATAAAAAAACATGACTGCCTCCTTTTCCCTCGTGCGCCTCGGGGTTCGTTCTCCTCCAGCGAAGGCCGCGCTCCGTTTTGTGGGAAGAGACACAACGTGGATGTTTGCTGGTGTATTTTTCAGGACGTAGCAAGTCACAGATTCTTTGGAGTATCCGTTCGTCGAGCCGAGATGACGGAGCCCGCGGCGGGATTCGACCGCCGTCCCGTCGCGGGACTCCATGTTGTCGCGCACGCGCACATTCACACCCTTCGTCGCACATTCACCGCGCTCCTCAAACGCAACTCGTCTGAAAACACGATTGGCACAGATTATCAAAATAAATACCCTGGAAGCTTGGCACTATGCAAAAGAAACTTCACATTTTGGAAAGAAATCTTATAAAAAACTATTGAATAATCTCAGTCTACGCCACGTGTTCGTTATCCTCACTATTACTTATATACTATATGCTGATGAAGGTTACACCAGTGTCGTAAACCTCTGAATGACTTAACTACCACTGAAACAATATAGCTCCTATTCAAATAGATTTTTTTCCCACGAACAGACATCAAAATGAAGAATCTAACATCTATGGGACTATAGATAGTGCTGTTGTCTGGGATGCATCTCTTTATAGTGCCTCTTAGTTTTTTTCCCCTTCTTTTTAAACAATCGATTCATAATCTGACAGTTCTAGGGACAGATAAAAAGTCCGGCACCCCTTCCTCTGCTTGCTTCCACCTCAGACAGCCGTTTTCCGCGCTGAGGTGCGTCCGAGCGCGTTACCTCAGAGGTGTCCCTCCAGGATGCTGGTGACGGCCTGGTCCAGCGCCGGGCCGGACACGGCTCTGGCCGAGGCCGCGGCGGGGCCCTGCAGCCGCTGGAGCTCCAGGATGCTGTCGATGGCGCTCTGCAGGTGTTCGCTGAGCATGTTGTCCTCCTGGAGGGGGGGGGGCAGCGAGCCGAACTGCTGCAGCTGATGCTGATGCTGATGCTGCTGCTGCTGATGCTGATGCTGATGCTGATGCTGCTGCTGCTGATGCTGATGCTGATGCTCCGGCCGAGGCGACGCATCCAGCCTGTAGCATTTAAGTTTTGGGGCGCTGACATCTCTGGGCGGCAGCTCGAAGCAGGCGGCCTGTGGCATAGGAGGGTTTGTTTTGGAAGTGGGCGCTGCCTGCGGGCCGTCCTCCACAGTGTTGGCAGGCAGCGCTCCGTTGGAGAGCTCCTCGTCGGGCTGAGGGGGCTGAGGGGGCTGAGGGGGCGGGGCAGCTCCGTTGGACGGCCGGGGGCGGCGCTCGGGCCCGGATCCGCCGCCGTTGGCCAGCTGCCCCGTGTGGTCCCTCTTCAGTCCCGCGTCGCACGCCGAGTTGTGCACCACCTTACGGGAGCCGGACTCCTGCTTGATGGTGAGCCGGAGACCACCGCGCGAGCTTGAGCGGTACGTCTTCAGCCCCGGAGGCCGGTCAGACAGTCTGGTCCAGGCCGGTGGGGAGGAGGGGCTGCCGGAGGAGTGGGCGCCGTGGGGGGAAGACACTGATGTTGCCAAAGCCATCACAAACGACTCTGGGGGGAAAAAGAACGTGTGAGGGATGTTTGCAGTAGCAACACGACCATCACAGCCCAGTACCACTGGAATAACTGGACTGGTACGTATCCCAGGCAACACAACAACCGTGTCTCACATATTAATGTAGTACAGCGTCGGCATCACTTGCCTGTTAATCTCTCTATTTTTGGATTGTGATTTACTGAGCAGTGCAGGGATCCAGACATTTAACATTTAGTCTCCGCACGCTTCCTTTCTCGACTTTTTAATTAACATAACAACCTTGCTTTAATTTGCTCTTAACCTCTCACGTGTAATTTCTCCATCATCACACTGAATCTTTCCCAGCACGACCCCCCGCTCCACATTTACACAGCTTAATTACCCGCCGACACCTGGGAGCTGCTCTGGACCCGACGTGAAGGTTAAGTGCTGCCTTCCAAAAGGCGCCGCTAAATTAGAGTGTCACTAATTCCCTTTCCCCGCGGCGCGGCGCTCGGCGTGATGTGACGCGGCGCCGGCCGGTTTCCTGCTGCCGGGACGCTCACCTGGGTCTCTGCGGGCTCGCCGTCTGTCCTCCGCTAGGGAGAAGCGCTCGGCCTGAAGGAAGAGACGCTCCAGCATCACCATCTCCGCCGATGGACTCTCCTGCTGTGGAGACGCGTTGAGGAGCTCATTAACGGCTTGTTCTGCCTGCAGATGCTTAATGTGCCTCCACCGAGGCTTTGTCTTCATTTCTGAACCCTGAGTCCTCGCTGCCTGTTTATCTGTTCATAGACTGATAGGATTCTGTCTGTTGATGCTCAATTATAAGTAAATATGGACTTGTCAAAATCCGCTACTATAATTGTATATAATACCTGCAGTTCACTGTGTTGACACAATTTACCATTTTATATAAATATGATAGGATAATTGACTTAACTGATTATGAAAGTCACCAGAACCATATCTGTCAAGTTTGAAGAAGCCTTTTCCTTGAAAACTTGAATCATGTTTCTTATCGTTAATGGCAATGGTAATATTTAAATTCTCTGCTTTGTTGCATTGGATAAACTACAGAAGCCAAGCCCGTCCTCTGAACTCGCTTTCCAGTCATTTGCATTTGACTTTTAAACACTTAAACCTACCTGGGTTTCTCTGACCAGTAGCTGCCTGTATTTGTTCACCATGTCCTTGGTGCGTTTTAGTAGGAACCCAGACACGGTGTCGAACTCCTGATCCACTGTGAGCAGAGAAACAGTTAAAGCCCAGGGTCATTTAAGCTACAAAACGCTGATGCATTATTAATGGCATAATACGCGAATCGTCCCACTGACCTAAATTGAAGTCGCCCTCGGTGGGCAGGTGACCGGAGCAGGTGTGGTACGGCAGCAGGCGCCGCACCGCATCCTTCAGGGAGGAGAAGGCCGGGCCGGTGGACGAGTGCTGGACCGCTAAGTGGTCCAAGCACAGCTGCTGCTGGAACCTGCGCCGCAGAGGGAAAGCGGGACGTGAACTAGCAGCGAGTAGGAGGAAACAGTGAAAGCATCCCTGCAGGGCTGGGATTAAAGAACATTAGTGAGGGATCAGACTTAATCCACTTCTGTAAAACCAGCCAACTGTTGTTGAATGAATTAACTGGCTGATTATCACTAACCGTTATTACTCACTAGCAACGAAAGGAGGACAAAGCTGAAGAGGAAGTGGGAAAACTGTTAGTGAATTAAAGGCAAACTGCATTTAATTGCTCGTCTGGGTTCCAATGACTCAAGATGCTGTTGTTGACTTTACTTTAGGACTGCTGTCTTCCAGCAGTACTTGCAGACGTAGCTGAAGCACAGTACAGGTGTGAGTGTGGCTTTCTGCCAGCTTCAGCCACGGCTCATGCGTTTGCGTGATCTCGGGTTCCGGGTTCTGCTGCTGCCCGGGCTTCGGGCTCCTACCTGTGCCTGCGCACTGCTGGTGTGAGCCTCTCCTCTCGCTGCCGCTCCGGAGCGTCCGCCAGCTGGAAGGACAGACGGAAGGAGCCATGAGAGCGTTTCAAAGGGGCCACAGGTGATTCAAAAGCAGAGCCGATGCAGACGAAACCAGACGAAAAGGATCAAATATTTAAATTCAGGTCTATAATTCAAACTGAACTGAATTAGAAATACAGTCATATAATTAGAACTAATTAATGATTAACTTACTATCAGTCAGTGAGTGAGCAGAAAATCAGCAAGCTAATCTACTAGCATGCTTTGCACTACGGCCTTGGCCTTTAAAGGCTGTATCCTACAAACAGGAGGCTCCCTGCTGTGCCTTCTCTAACAACCAGACTGAACGTGCGCTGATGATCTCACCTTGGTGCCGCTCGGCTGGCTCATCTGGACGGCGCCGCACTCTCTGGCTGCTGGGGACACGGTCCGGGCCGCAGGAGAGCCCGGACCCGGACAGGCGTCGAGAGCAAACGCCTTACTCTCCACGGTCAAGGCAGCTGTTGGCTCTGAGGACGAGGATGACGATGCGGGTGGAAGCGGTGATGGTGACGACGGCGTTAGAACCACACACAGAACGGCAGCATGTTCAGTCGTGCTTTAACCGGCAGCTCAACTCACTGTGTGTGTGCTGTCGGACAGCGGCGGCGTCTCCTCCTTTGGAGACACCCGCGGACACAGCAGTGGGGTCGGGCTGCTGCTGAGGCACCGGGACGCTGACGTGCAGAGGGGGGGGGCTGCTGTGGACGGAGGACAGAGGCGGGGGCGCCGACATCTGGACCTGGGGCGAAGGCTGCGGGCCGGACGCCTGGACCAGCACCTGGTTCTGCGCGAATAAGGCCTGCGAGACGTGGCGCTGGTGAGGAACCAGGTGAGGAACCGGGGGGTCCACGTGGGACTGCGTGGCTGTGGGCGGTGAGGCCGGAGTTCCGGGTCCAGGTAGAGTCAGCTGAGGTCCGGGCGGAGGGGAGAAAGCTGCCGAAGACGACGTCCCAGCGTCCGGAACCGGGGGCGAGGGGCAGAGCAGCGGCGCGTCCTCAGAGTCCGACTGGAGCGGCGAGGCCTCGGCGCACTCCGCCATCGCAGGGTGGGTGTCTCTCTCACTGGCCACAGGGGAGGCCAGCGACTCCATCGGTACCGCTGGCAGCGCTCCAACCAACAGTTCGGGCGGAATGGGGGAACTAAGTGCTCGCTGTGGAAGACATCATGGAGACAGTAACAATAAGTCACAAGGATCCGGGTGAAGTCAGAGCCAGCCACACGTGCTGAAGAGTCCTGAACCTGGTGCAGATGTTCCATGAAGGCCTGGTTCTGGCTCATGGAGCGGGTCACCTCCTCCACGGCTTGGCTCACGTCCGCCGGGGGCACCTCCACGGCTGGATCGGGGGCCAGAGGCGGCTCGGGGGGCGTCTGCAGGACGGCGACCAGGGGTGGAGGCGACGCCTGCAGGCCTGCAGGGCTGGGCTGCACCGAGACGTGCTGCAGAACATGTCCGAAGGGCTGCGGGTCAGAGGGAGAGGCCGTGAGACCAGCAGGCTGAAGCAGAGACACAGGGTGCGACCACGCATTCACGACTTGGGTTAATGTCCTTCACTTAACGCTGAATCCCGAACTGTCGGTGGTTCTGAACAAAAGTCTGCTGTGTTGAAACTCGGGCTGCAAAAACACTCAGCTGCAAGTCTATAGAGCATTGCTTTATAATTATATTACTGATGGGGAATGATGAATCACAGCACAAAAGGTTTCAGGTGGCTAATAATGGATTTTGGTTCAATACGAGAATGAGTGCGACGCCTGCAGCGCGGCGGGAAACACGAGTGAATTACCCGACGCTGTGTCAGGTTGCTGATGTGTAGTAAGTGGAAAAACGGGGTTGTTTTCTATTTTAAACAGCAGGAGAACCCAGATACATCAGGGATTTAATAAGGTACGAGCGAAGCCACGGTTTGTCAGCTGAGGAGGGGGGTTTTAATAACACTGGCAAACGTGCGAATCAGGCAATATTTGTGGATTCATTCCCTGTTTACTCCAGATAATCCTTGTCTATGAGGCCACGACCGGCCGCTCACCTGTGGCAGCTGGTGGAACTCCTCAGAACCGGCCCTCTCCTCCTGAACCGCCCTCTCCGGCAGCAGCACCAACGACGCCGGCTGGAGGCTCAGCGGCCCCTCCGTCACCGCCGCCGGAGGAGCCGCGGCGGCGAAGGGCAGGCCCTGGACCACCGACGGGCCGTTGACGATGGAGATGGACGCGAGGTCCGAGGGGAGCACCCCTGAGCTGTTGATCAGGGTGATGTGGTTTCCGAGGGCCGGGCTGTGGACCAGGGTGGCGCGCTGCCCCTGGCCTCCTGCAGAGTAGGCTCCAGCCAGCTGTGCTGGCATCTGGAAGACAGTAGGGGGCGCTGACTGTAGCTGCAAGGGTGCCGACAGCACGGTGGCCTGGCGCAGCGCGAGCTGCCCCGCGGGGGTGGCGAAGACGGGGCCGAAGTTCAGCTGCCTTTGGGGCACCGTCAGGATCTGGGAGCCGTCGACGAGCTGGCCGGCGGAGGGGGTCACGCTGTGGAGCGTGGGGCCCTGGTGAGCGGGGGTCAGCAGGGGTCGAGCGGCACTGACAGGCTGCGAGATGGTGACAGGGCACTGGCCTGGAAGAAGGAACTGGTTTTGGCCTTGAAAGAGTCCCTGAGGCTGGAGCACGAAGGAGCCGCCCTGGTTGACCAGCTGCAGGCTCACCGGTTTGGAGAGCTGCTGGCCGGGCTGTTGGGGCAGAGCTGCAGGCTTCTGGCCCGGCGGCTGGGACAGCAAAATATTTGGGGAGCCAAACGCGAGGCCGGCGGCGGGTTTCTGCCCCGAAGGCTTGGGGCTGATCTGAACCAGTCTGGGCTGAATGCTGATGGGCAGCTTGGGCTGAATGGGGAGAGGGGCCCTCTGCAGGACGAGGCCCGGTGCTGCCGCCGCGGCTCTGAGGGCGGGGGTGATGAGGGGCCGACTGGTCACACTGGGAAAGGCCTTGTGGATGATCATACTGGAGCCCTGCGCCGGACTGGCGGAGAAGGAGCCGTCCGGGGCCGGGAAAACGTTTCCAGGCAGGAGCCCCATCAGCTGGGGCGGGGGGGCGGGCTTCAGGGACGGGCAGCCGGGCCCCACGGCCAGGAGGGACGGCTGGGGCGGCTCCACCGCCGCCTGGGTGTCTCTGGGCGGCGCCGCGGGGACCGGCAGGCTCACGGACTTGGGCGCGAACGGCGCGGCGGGCGGGGGGAGGAGGGGGCCGGGGGAGTAGAGGGACAGAGAGCTCCCCGCCTGGGTCAGACCCGCCTCCAGAGCCATGGTCTGCTCCGTGATCTCGGCCTCCTGGAGGCTCTGCTGGAGGATGTCGCAGGCCACCTGCGCCTCCTCCGCCTCCTCCCCGTCTCCCCCCTCGGCCTCGCGTCCGGCCCCCGCGGGCGCCCCTCCCCGCGCCGCCTGCAGCTCCTCACCCTCCGGCGACGACAGCAGGGCCTCCTCCAGGAAGGACAGGTCCACGCAGCCGGGCGGGGGCGTGCCGGGGGAGTCCCCGCCGTCCCCCAGCAGAGACACCGGACTCTGGAGGAGGGGGAAGCGAGCGATTAGCAGAAGTTAGCGCCAAGCACGGGCGCGCGTCCTCCCCGGGGGAGGCGCCGCTCGTTGTGACGCTGCCGGCTGTGGATTCACACACTCACCGGGGCATCTGGGAAGAGGGAGGGCTCCCCAGAGGAGGAGTTAATGAGCAGGTCCTCAGTCTGCAGCTGGTGGGAGAGAATCGGGCAGGTTTAGGCTGGGCTCGCACAAACACCAGGATTAGATTACAACCGTCAGACGCCCTCCGCGCCGGGAGATGTCATCATCTCTATATGATTATTTACAGTAGTGATTGTTTGTGTGTGGCTCCGCCTTTGTTACCTCGCTGGTCCCATGAAGGAAGTCATTCAGGGCTTGGGGGTCACTGTCAGGTCAAAGGGAGAGATATTATAATCACAGTGAAAATACAGTCAGTCCATGTAAATAATCTGCTAAAGGCTTTAAACACAAAGAAGACATCAGTTAGGAATATAAGTTAGAATAATGGTTTTAATTCATCTTATTGCTCATTTCTCTTTATCTGCAGGGCTGTTAAAATCAAATTACCACAAAACATCAAGTAGACAAGTCCCATCTTCATCCTCCATGTCAGCTGAGGGGAAGACGGAGGGAAAGGCAGTTAGACAGTTCTGGTAAAGTCACACCCTTCATTCATACCAGCTGTGGCTCACTCGCCCACATTAGCACCAGCTTTGTTACTGGTTCCACCTTCACTTACGTTCTCTCACTTCAACCGATAGATTGGCACAAAATAATGTACAGATTATTGAAGAGACAAATTAAATATTGATTGACTAATTGAACTCGTCCACTGAGAAAATTCTTCTGCATCGGTAGATATTAAACTTCCAGTCTTATGAAACATGTGTGTTATTCCAGAAGAAAACGGTGGACGTGCTCATTGTTGCGGTCGAAAATGGCTGAAAACCCCTGTGTTGCCCAGTAAACAGCGGAGCCCCTCGTGTTACGTACTTCACGAGTGAGAGGCCCCATACAGAGCGGTCGAGCTGAGTTCTGGTGGAGGCCTCATGGGAAACGGCGGCCGCGCGTCAGTGCCTGGAGACGGTGGGCCGCCAGGCCGAGGCGGCGGCACGCGGACGGATCCTCCCTCTGCTGGGGCATCGCTGCGTCCTCACGAGGCTGGATGCGAGAGGGGGGGGCACAGACGCATCACCACATGCTGTCAGGTCACTTGAGGTTACCAGCAGGCGAAACGCATTCTCCGCTCAGCGGTGAGACGTGAGATCAATATGTGATTCATCACTTTCTCCTCAGCGCTCGCGAGGCTGTTGCAGACATCTGGACCGAACCTGACCGACGTGATGGGGTTTTTTTTTCCCCCCCCGACTGTGCCGCGTGAGCCCGGGGCTGATGAGGAAAATGGAAGCTATTGTTGTAGCTATCACAGACACGAGAGGCAGATCTGAAACGCCTCAGCTGTAAATAGACGGCTCCCCCTGCGCCTTGGATGTGACTCGCTCTCTCCCCCCTCATGGCTGGAGAGAGGAGGAAAAACACACACACACACACACACACACACACACACACACACACACGGCAGCGGCGCAGCGCAACCCAATTATAACCTCACTCACTTGCGCCCAATTTCCCGTGGAAGTGTCTTAAAAATAAATGAAGGGAAAACGAGGCGAACCTCCCTCCGCGACGCGCTGACATATTTTTTGTTTACAACGCGACAGCCGCATTAACACCCTCAAGGTACCGCATCGCCCAATGAAATCCAGGCAAACGACCCTCATCTAAACCTGCAGCGGCAAGTGCCTGCTATTCTCCGGCAATAACGGGACCAGGACACAGTGATGCATTCACGGGTTACGTAAAGTGAATGTGTTCATGTGAAATTAATGTCCCAAACGACGCGGGACGCGGAGCCGCCGGCTGCAGCCTTCTGGTGCTTTTTATTTAATAATTTCCGCTTTTTCATTATTTATATAAATATTTCTTCGTGAGTGGGACCACGACAGCTGGCGCCCGCTGTAAATCATATCGCGGTAACAAAAGATGTCTTGTGTTAAATATCATTGCCGCGCAGTGAGCCCCGAGCGATTCCCTCATCGTTGTGCCATTAGAGTAATTCTGCAATTCAGGAAAAACAAGCAAGAGGATAAAACTCACCCCTTCTTTGTGGTTTATTGTCCTGTCAAGCGGGCCTCTGCGCCATCGATTCTCACTCAGTGGTCTTTTCAGATGCTAAAAGGAGGAGAGGGGGTGGTGGATGGGGTAGGGTAGGGTGGGATGAAGGTGGGGAGGAGGAGGAGGAGGAGGGGGAGGGGGTGCCGGGGTGGGTGTGAGAAACAGACTGGGAGAGCCCGATCACAACACAAAGGTGGGAAGAGAATACAACTCGTGGAGGCGAGGATCCGGCTTGAGCAGTGCGGCGGCGGCAGGAGAGCGGAGCCGCCGCCTCACGCGCGCCACGCCGCGCTGCGGACGCGCCGCGGCGGCGTGGAGCGCGGGAGGCGGCGGATCGATCCCCACGTTGCCCTCCGCTCACGGCCAGAAAATTCGTAAAGACTTTTCCCAGGGACAGTTTTGAAAAAAATCAATAGAACACGTGCGCGTTTGCGACCGTGCCAAAATGGGGAAAGTGCCAGCGCAGCTATAGAACTGTCCCTGTGAGGAGCACCTGGGCGCTTTACTACTGATGAGGGGGGAAATAGATGGAGGAGGAAGATGACCCGAGTTCAATGACAAATAAAAGGGAGAAACGGATTTTAACGAGAAGCACACTGGAAGGATAAAAATAAATGCTAAATAATGCTAAAGTCAAAAACTGGAGACAGATTGATGAAGACATAAGATTCTGTTACTTCCACCTAATTTGAAAGTACTTGAAATAAGCTTTTCTCCAACAGTTGGAATTGGATCAATATCCTCAGACTCACTTCTCTATCAGTAAAAACTACAAAGCAAACTGCCACAATGGCAAAGTTAAAGAGAGAAATAAATAACAGGACAAGAACAGATAAATGCTCACAGCAGATCTGTAACTGAAATTATTCTTTCGATGTAGTGATTAGGGAAAAGAAAACGTTTTCCACTGGGCAGATTGGAAGTAAAGTAAACCACGCCACTATAATTTAGACTTTCCAGCCAAGTGGTTTAAAAACAACACAAAGAGAGGGAAGCACCAGGAGAGCAGGTCAAACTGAGCGTTAAGTACATTGAAGTTAAAAAAAAATTAAAGAGAACGGTAAAGAAACTTAAGCTAAGTTTCTTCTCACATTACTGTAAAACAAATAAAATTAGTGTAAACAAAAGCAGCTAATAAATCAGCCAGACACTTTAAAGCAAATCTTTATTAACAACTCCAACCATAACATACAAAACACACCTCTCCTCCATGGAAAAAAAACAACTTTAAAAACTTCTAAATCTAAAGTCCAAATGTCAAATCTTTTGAACACAAGTTACAGAAAAAGAAAAAATATTGATCTCCAAACCCTGCACCCTCCTCAGAGGCTTCACTTCGCTGCCTGCTGGGCCTGGCGGCGAAGCAGAACGTAGATCTTCTCTTTGATCCAGTCCTTGTTGTACGGCTGGTACGTCTGTGTGTCAGCGCGATACCTGAAGCAGCATGAGAAATTACATTTGGGTTTAATTTTTGTTTTTGGTTCACAGACTTGGAAGATTAGACACTTTCCATCTAGAGTAGGCCTTTTTGCTTAGAGTAGGCCTTTTTGCTTTTACCTGTACTTGAGGTCAAGCGTCAATTTCAGCTACAAGTGAAGCATAATGGCAGCTGGTAGGGGTTGGGTTGTGCTCAAGGGCATTGAAACAGTAGAGTGGTTGTTGCACAGAGAGGCTAGAAATGCATTATCTTTTCCTCACTCATCATCTCTGCCAAGTTGGTAAAAATCAGTAAGCTAGAAATCTGGGCCAACAACTTAAAACTAATAAGATTTAAGTCTTTTTAATAACAAATTCCTTCCTGTCAACACTAATTACGGAATAAATATGAATGCACGCTCACAGCTTTGGAGACACTGGTAAAAAGAGGGTGCAAAACAAGTGACGTATGGGTGCCAACACCAGCATGAGAGAGCAGTTACTAAGGAAAACTGATAAACGCTCAACTCGCTTAATTACTTAATTTTGTCGTTAAACTACAACACGCTTGTTGAATAGATTCAGTTAACCATATTTAGGCCTGTTTCTTGACAACCAATATTTTAAGGCCCTGTTAAATCTTTATAATATGGCAACACTTACACTTTCAAAAGGCAAAAAAGGGAAAAAGGAAAAACAGACATTGATGGTAATGGTAAATTTCAACAGGAGGGAAGAGCAAGCAGTCAGAAGAATGAACAGAGGTGGACAAACAGTCAGAGAAGGAGAAAGGGGAAATCCAAAGTTCCGATGATATTTAATGTGTGATTATGTGTGAATGATAAGTCACTTTTATTAAATGTTCTAATACATTGTGAGTTTGTTATCCCAGTGAAATAAAGTTGAATGTTTCAGGGCAAGAGTCAGGTCCTGTAATCTCATGTGCAAGCTATAATTTTAAAAGCTAGGGAACCAAGGTGTCACTGCCAAAAACCACAATAGCTAAAAGAGGACATGGCCAGAGAAAATGTATCTGTAATATTCTGGTCTGTACAGATGCTATTGAATGTGAAGCAGGATGGACATGAGGATTTTAAGTAGTGAATTAGCTGGATGAATTCCTTTTCTTTACCCCAAATTAAAAACTTGTATTGCTATACCTCAAGCAGGCTAACAAATTAGCCACCTTAATGTGTGAGGCTGACCTGATCTCATGTACTGGAGATTACAGGGTAACAAACAAGATGTATGGAAGACTTGTACAAGTCTGTGAAACTTACACCAAACAGCTGAGGTCAGCCAAGTCATCAATGAAGTCAAACAGCTGGCTGATGTCATACGTTATCGATGGACTGTTGGGGTTCATTCTCTTTAGGTGCTCCTCGTACATCTTGCACACACCTATCAAAAGAAAAACAGGTAAATCAGGGACAATGCACAATCTTAGAAAAACATTACAGTATTTATTTCATCTTACCTTCCATGCACTCGTTTACTGATTCATAATCAGCATATGTCCTTCCCTCTGGCCTCTTGGTGGGCTGGACAAGCAGGATGGTGTGGGACTGGATGGGGGAGGGGGTTACACCGTTAAAATACACCACATGTTGGCTGCACATATATAGGTCAATGTGATTCTCTCTGCATTATACCAATTTAGAAGGAAGAGGCAAAAGGTGTTCTGTACAGACAGGACCATGCCGCTGCCAGATTAAACCAGCAAGTAGCTCTAAAATATTCCACAGAAGCTGCATTACTTTTCTGTTAGTGCCTTAAGCTGTTGCTGTGTAATTAGGGGATGACAACAGCTGACTGAGGATTCTTTTGAATGGGAAAAAACAGCTATTATTGCAGGAACCACATAACAGTAAACAGAAAAAAAACTACCTTATGTTGAAATTTTGGACATTATGTTTTTCTGAATATAATACTAATTATCTCTTTTTTTAAATGACTAAATACAAAGTAATGTCATTTAACGACGAGAGCTATAGAAGCCGTGTTAGCTTTATGAATACATACGTTTAACTTGTAGGACCGTGTTTTTGTCGTGTTGTATTGATACTTCTATTTAAGTAAAGGCCCTGCAAGTTTTTTCCACAGCTTGAGCACTTAGCGAGCTAAAGCTAACTAACATTAAATAACAAACCACCAGCCACATGATTTCGAAAAACCGTGGACCAGTTGGAAACCGGTCTTAGTCTGTGTACTTTATTTAACCTGCACCGTTTATGTGTAATTTGTTCATCTCACATTTACATCTGTCGAGGTTCAGTCGCAGCTGCTACACTAGCTAACCACCCAACACCCCCACATACATGCTAACGTTAGCCTCTACGTTAACCAAACACTTGCTCTGCTAACGTAAGTCGTTAAAATCGACGCGCTGCTTCGACATTAAACAAACCAAAAACACGCCTGCTTCAGGAACACGTCAAAACAACATACTAACCATGGCTGCAGTGGTTTTTATTCGGTTTCAGTCGATTCTCTTGGATCCTTGCTTCTTCTGAACGTCTCGACCCTTGTCACCGGAAGAAGAAGAAGCAATAACCAGTGACGGTGCGTTCAAAGAGTGTGGACAAATCCAGCGCGTCCCCTCTCAAAATATAAGTTGATCTTATATTAAGTTAAGAGCTTAATTTATAGATTTAATATCAGCATGTGCAAAGTAATTAATAGACAAAAAATCACATAAATGCAGTAGTCTACTAGTACACTCACTGTTGTTAAAATGTGTAATGGCTATACAATTCTCAATTAGTGTGCTATACCTGAACGCAGCTCATCGAATATTTGGTATTGTTTATTGTAAATTCTAGTTTATCTAATTTAATTAAAAGTGAGCACCAAATGATGGTGATATATTTAATTAACACTACGGAACTCAACAAAAACAAACTAAGCTCCAACGACGGCGCGATCCTGCACGCTCCCCGACACAGCGAGAAGCGGAAGTAGTTTAGAGCAGCGGGCGGATGTTAGGCGTGAATACAGGAACAACAAAGGAGAGCGAGTGCCCGGGTTTCAAACCTACCTGTGGTCGGAAAATCGAGGAAACCACCTGCGGTTCACAGTGAGTCTGCCTTCATTTCCCTTAATCGTCGTTTAGGAAGCAGTTCAATCTGAGCCGAGTGAGTGAAGCAGCGTTAGCCGCGCAGCGCGGCCGCTGTCTGCGCTGCAACGTTACTGGCTAATGTGAAGCAACGTTCACTGTTGTGTCCGCAGCGAGTGGTGAAATGCCAGCGGCCAGAAATGAGCCTAGTGACAGAATGATCCCAGTACTGGCACAAAAAACACTCATTTCACCCCATCCAGCTAAGGTGCTTGGTCGCTAGTAGCTAATGTTGGCTGAGTTCATAGTTAGCAAGCCAGCGTCGTTGCTGTAATGTTAAAGCTAACTAACGTGTTTATGTTTATTAATAATTTATATGCAAAAAAAGCTCAAATGCAGCGGTCTGTCTGTGCAACAGTTCAAAGTAGTTTAAGCTGCTACTTTACTTCTGCTGCAATTACAAATTAAAGATTCACAAAATAAATTACAGAAGCCAATCTTTGAAAATTAAACCTTTCGCTTGTGCCATTTACACAGTTGTTAATAATTGTAATAACAAATAGTTACTTTAGATATTTAGCTTAAATCTGTTCCTTTACAGTCTCATGATTTTGTTGATTTATGATGCTATACATTTTGCTCATTTGATTTCTGTTTGTGTTGAAGTATTTTCCATTGTGCCATGGATACATTCACTTATGGGATATTTTTAAGGACTTTACTCTCATTGCTCATCACATTATTGGCTGTTGTAACTATTTGTCCTTCTTGTGAAGTGATCACTTCCTCATGTGGTTCCAGCGAAAGACCTAAATTATCACCAGAAGCACAACAGAGCATAACAGAATGTAACCGAGCAGGAGCAGTGAGGCCAGAGATTCTATGGGGATCTAGCCCAAAAAGCCTATACCTGCCATTGTTTTATGGGGGCAGTCAGAGACAGGAGTTCTTGTTCTGTGACTGATTGCCTCTAACCCACAGCCCAGAGTAACTGGGTAAACCTATCTACCCAGAAACAAGGGTGACAGTAATCAGAGTCTTCAGCAGTGCTACTGCAAGATTCCCTCTTTGTGTTACCGTCTCTCCACCAGAGTCCACCAAGGAAGATATTTTGTGTTGAGAAAAGGGTCTGAGGACATGTCCTACTATTTTACAGAAGTTAAAACATCTCTTCAATCCTCTTCTGCTCTCTCACGTCCTTAAAGCGGCCAAACTTCCTCTAAAATGAGCACATTATTTTCCATTACAGATTACACACACACGTAGTAGTAGTAGTAGTAGTAGTAGTAGTAGTAGTAGTAGTAGTAGTAGTAGTAGTAAAAATAATAACTTAACACATGGTGCACATTTCTGTTGTCATACTTTTTGTATTCTCTCCTTTTCTCTTTCATCAGGGCGAAAGAATTTGGTTTGCATGTGAGGACAAGCGGCTGCAGAGCCAACCATGGCGAACAATGCAGAGGATATTGAAAGCAATATGGTGAGTAGAAAGGCTCGTGTGGCTGCTGTGGTGGCTGTATCTGGCTGTGCTGGTGTATTGGATAATGATTAGTTTCCATGCCAGGTCAGTGGCGATAGTGATCTGTTTCCCAGTCATTTTATGATGCTACAAACTCTGGAGGAGTCAGTCCGATAGGGCTGGTGTTGTTGTTATGAAGGGAAGGTAAATCATGGGTATATTCTTTTGTAGACTTTGACTCAAACAATCAGTGAAGTAGTGCATGAAGCACGCTGCTCTTATAATAAATATAGGTGTGTCCGGACTTTTCAGGTCCCTACTCACTGTGACAGTGAGTGACACATCGGAAGCCTTGTTTCCCTCCTACTGGCTGTGCATTCAAGAGTCATTTACTATTACACTATCACGACCCCAAATGACTGGCATCCTTTGTACTAATCCTGGCCTAACTCCCAGGACTGAAACCACAGAGTGAGCTTGTTCAGAGCAGCAGGCTGTTCAAAGACCTGTAGCCACTTTCACTGTTCAGATCAGTCTTTTGGACAGACCACCTGTCTTCACTTGTGTTTAACTGGTGAGATTGCTTCACGTCTGGGCTGTCCCACGTCTCGACTCGCCAGGCAGTCTGACAGTTTCTGTTCACACACCCTCCTTGAGGTTCCTCGTTTAGGACAGAGCCTCAGAGTGAACTGGAATGAGTGTTTCATGAGTGAAACATTTAAAGAAGAACAGAAAGTAGAAGAAATTTACAGTTTATAGTGTTGTGGATAAAATTAATCGAATCCTGGCCGAGGGCCTGAGTTGTGTAACATTCTGTGTCTTTTACTCCTTATTTTCTAACATGACTATGCGTTTGTTTCTTACAGTTAAATCAGATCTGCATAGTATTGTCTTGTCTTAGGCCGTTCACTCATCAGTGATTCCAAGTGTTTTTCTTTATCACTAGATGTCTCTATAGTAAATGTTTCTGCTTAACAACGTCTGTAATAATATAGTTACATATATTCAGTTTGAGTAATTATTACATTGTGCGTTTTAAACTGCCCATTTACAGGTGTAGTACTGTTCAAGGTAACAGACAATAATTCTTGTCTTATAACAACAGGACCAACAGGAGTCCAGTAGGGTCCCTGAGTGCCCCCAGCAGCCACAGGACGCTACCAGGCTCAGAGCACGGTCCAGAGGGGGCTCGGGGGGGAATGGTGGAGAAGGCGCAGTCAGCGGCAGCGCCGGTAGCGGCAATGGTACTGGGCCAGAGCAGAACGGACACCCTCCCGCCGCTCGGCCTCCACGGGTGGTAGAGGCTGAGGAGGATGAGGACGAGGAGTTGACCCTGAAATACGGGGCCAAGCACGTCATCATGCTCTTTGTTCCTGTGACCTTGTGCATGGTGGTTGTTGTGGCAACCATAAAGTCGGTCAGCTTCTACACCCAGAACGACGGCCAGAGACTGTGAGTGTTATCCCTACTCAAATAGTGCTATGGGGAACTCGAATGGGTCGTGTGCCAGATTCTCCGCTCACTGGCTCAGGTGTTTAAATGTAATGCAATGTGGTCACATTGCCACTAGGTGGAGTTGATGCAGTGTTTATCCACATAGTTTGCATAGAACTGACCAGTGTAGTTGTATGAGCTCGTTAATGCCGAGTCTAGACTGTTCTCAGAACACGTAGCAAAATATACTGCTGATACATGGAGCCTGAAAGATTTGTGTCCAGCCTGTTGCATTATTACATTGTATAATGTGACCCTGCCACCCACAGGATCTACACACCGTTCCCCGAAGACACAGACACAATAGGACAGAGAGCCCTGAACTCCATCCTGAACGCCACCATCATGATCACGGTGATCATCGTCATGACGTTGGTCCTGGTGCTGTTGTACAAGTACCGGTGCTACAAGGTGATGTCCGCCTAAGACCACCCCCACCCCCGCTGGTTCAAGTACTTGCATGTGCTTTCCTGAAGCAGCGTCCTGTGTTAAACCTGTCTGGTTTTCGTGTCTTCACAGGTGATCCAAGGCTGGCTCATCCTCTCCTCCCTCCTCCTGTTGTTCTTCTTCTCCTACATCTACCTCAAGTAAGCCATGCTCCCTCAGTTTTTACTCACATTTTCACTTATTCTCTAGGTTCTCATGAACTCTTAAAGGTGATTGAAACGTCTCTGTTTTGTCCCGAAGAGAGGTTTTCAAGACCTACAACGTGGCGATGGATTACCTCACCCTGGCCGTAATAATTTGGAACTTTGGAGTGGTGGGCATGATGTGCATTCACTGGAAAGGCCCGCTGCGGCTCCAGCAGGCCTACCTCATCATGATCAGCGCCCTCATGGCCCTGGTCTTCATTAAGTACCTACCTGAGTGGACTGCATGGCTCATATTAGCTGTCATATCCGTCTATGGTAAATCATGTCCTATTGTTCTGATCGTTACTGCATGCTTTTGGGGAAAAAAGATGTCTTCAGATGACGAATTTGTGCAACCATCTGGTTTCTTTTAGCTCTTGTGCTTTGTGACAGAACAACAGAGCATGCAGTATTTTACTATGTCATAGAGTAAAGACTTTCTTCCCTCTTCAGCAGTGTTTATATGCAACGAGGAGTGACAGATGTAATCATCTTAGTTTAGAGGAAGGATGTTTCTCAAGAAGTAAAACCTCTAGACAAAAACTTGAATTGTGTAATGAAAGACCCAATCTATGAGAAAATAAAGCTTCCAGACAGTCAAAGTTGCTGAGAGCATGCCTTGCATGTTGCTCTCTCTGATAAACAGAGAATTGGGCAAAATGGAAACAAATCTAATTGCATAGCATAAAAAATGTTTTCCTCTTGCTCACATCGCTAATCTGCTTTTTGCCACAGATCTGTTAGCGGTGCTCTGTCCCAAAGGGCCTCTGAGGATCCTGGTGGAAACGGCTCAGGAGAGGAATGAACCCATCTTCCCAGCCCTCATCTACTCCTGTAAGATAGACGCTAACTAGACAGTGTTTATGAACACAATGTCATAATGCGACAGAGGTGGGGCAATGAAACAATGTTAAAATTGGTGTTTTGACTTCATTAGTGACATGAGCTTACGGGGCGTTCACACACACACACGCCAGATTCCCCCTGGTACAGAACTTCAGCTGACTTCTGTTTTATGTGTGCGCGTTGCCAGGTTTCTGACAAAAGACTGCAGAGTGAAAGTCTGAATTAGAGGAGATGGCATTACACACTGTGTACTTCTCACTTCACCATCACAAGCGACACAAATGTGAACAAAACGTGTTGTTGTTTTTCGTTTACTCTGTTTGTGACCCAAACCTCTCTCACTGTCTGACCTCTTCCCCAGCTACAATGGTGTGGCTCGTCAACATGGCCGACACGGACAGGCCAAATAGGAATTCAGCAGAATCAGCTTCGCCTCAACAGGAGACTCCTCAAGCAGGTGAGCAGAGCGTCGGTGTCGGTGGAGCCTGGTTGCTCTTGGGACTTTGTGTGGTTGTTGTTGAGTCTGACCGGTGACTGTCTGTCGGCAGCCGTGGCGTCTCCCGATCCTTCCAGTCCATCACAGGACGACGGAGGGTTCACCCCCTCCTGGATCAACCAGCAGCAGCACCAGCTGGGACAACTCCAGTCCACCGAGGAAAGCAGACGGGAGATCCAGCAGATGCCCTCTGCTCGTCCTCCTGTTGAAGACGACGATGAGGAGAGTAAGTGCTGGCGGTCGTTGAGAAGTGAACATACTTTCTAAAACCGTCCAGATTCTCTGACTGGCTCTTCAGTGTGCAGTCATTTTCTCTAAAGTGAGAGCATACTGGAATGTGCCTCGTTTGGCTTCAGACTGCTTTTAGGAGCAAATTGGGAAACAATCTTTCACTGCAATGACTAGGTTTCACATCAGCACCTTCCGGGGGCCGGTGCTCTTTCTAACTTCAGGCTTCGGTAAATGCCAGGTCCGACCTCTTGTTTGTACCGTAATTACAGCCGAGTCGCGATTTCTCCAGCGTTGGGTTAAAAGTGAACGCCGTGTTTGAATTGACTCCACCCTGAATGCGGTGTCCTCCCTGTGTTTTCAGGAGGCGTCAAGTTGGGGCTTGGAGACTTCATCTTCTACAGCATGCTGGTGGGAAAGGCCTCGGCCAGCGGCGACTGGAACACCACGCTCGCCTGCTTTGTAGCCATCCTCATTGTGAGTGCCCGCCGCTGCTCCACCACCGCAGCGTGACACTTTACCTCCCAGTGTTGAGCCGCTTTTATTTGCAACTCCTCAACTCGCCGCTCTGTGCGTCTCTTCCCGCAGGGTCTTTGTCTGACGCTGCTCCTCCTCGCCATCTTCAAGAAGGCGCTCCCCGCTCTGCCCATCTCCATTTTCTTCGGGCTGGTCTTCTACTTCGCCACAGACAACCTGGTGCAGCCTTTCATGGACAAGCTGGCGCTGCACCAGTTCTACATTTAGCAGGACGCCGCCGTGACGACCCTCACCCATGTAGGTCTCTGGGTGACAACACGAGAGAGAGCGGTCGCGGCCGGGGAACAAAGGGCGACGCGAGCGCAGCTTCCGCCCGCACATCCCCTCCGAAGAACTCATGATGGGACACAACCTATTTAGTTTGCCTTTGTTTTTGGCAACCAAGAGATGGTCTTTTTTAAAAACTTTTATTTCCATTTTAAACCGAGAAGAAATCTCTTGCTTGATTTGGGACCTCCACTTTAAATTGCTTCTCCATCACCGGCCTCAGGCACAGTCCAACCAGTTAGTGGGAATATTAAACCTTTCATTTCTCCAGGAGTGGTTTACAAGAGATCGTCTACTCCGCCTCAGCAGCGCCCTGCTTCACATTTTTCAGTACAACCACAGTCTATTACAACTGGGGCTTTACAGTAGGTGCCTTGCTCAGGGACACCTTGGCAGTAGCTATTGAGCTTCACAGACATTTTTTCCAGTCATACGGTTATTTCCGTTACCTTTCACATGACTCACAAGTTTCAGTTGCCCTAAAACTAAGATTCCAAATGCCTTCAAGCGAATGGACACTCAGTGATGATATTGACTTTAGGTTATCGTGTAGGTTTGTGTGAGCTCAGCTTTTTTCCCACGCCGGTAAGACGTTCTAAGACATCTTCTTGTCCACAGTAGACACCAAAACACAGAGGCTTGGACATTCTAATCATTTTAGTGTGGAGACGTTAAACGTATGTTTAGAATATAAAATGTGAGTGTTGTTGCCACCAACACGAGAGAGTTCACTGTATTTTCTGCCCTTTATTTGAACTAGTCACGTCAGCATTCACAACATGCGGAGGGAGGAAAAGTCACATGCACACCCACACTGACATGCTCACACCTGAGACCTGCTCGGAGGTTCAGTGCCTTGCTAAAGGGCATTTCAGTTGTTGTTGTAGTTGTTGTTGTTGTTGTTGTTGTGGGACATCAACGTGTCTTTTTTTCTTTTCCCGTTTTATTTCCAACCTGTCCAGGGATTATAACCTGTGATCCTTTGGTCACAAACCGAACCTTTAGGCTGCTGCTGTCATGATGCTCGCCTGGTGCTGTCTTCAACTATGCTACATCAAAATCTCCAATAATTTTATCTAAACACCCAAAAGGTCGTGGTTTGTATGGCAGAGGAGACAAAAGGGTTAAAGAGAAACTGCACATTAGGAAAATCTATGAACCAAAAGGTTTGAGAGAACAAAATTGAGAATTATAAATGTAGGTAAATTTGATAATTGAATTTGTGATGGGTTTATTTAAAATATACTTTCCATTTTTAGCATTAAAGGGTGAGAAAACTGAAAATTTAACTCTGTACAAACCTGGTTTGGTGTGAAACACCGAGATATGTGAACCCAAACCCAGAGAGAAGACGAGCTGCACAGAGCTGTCATGTTGCAAAGAAGGAAACCCAGGGGGTGAAGAACAGAAAAGTATTTGTTCTGAGACTCGTTTTCCCCATTTTAGTACTTCGGGAATTGGTTGGTTGCTGGCTTATTTTCCATTCTTCACATGCATATGTGTGTTATGCAAGGTTATTCATTTCAGATTTGTTCTTTTTTTAATAAATAATGTCACTGAAGCATCTGTTTTGTTTAGATGTATATAGAGCATATGCAGGAGAAATCATCAGCCTCAACTCTGTACATTTAGTCAAAGGTTAATTACTAAAGAAGCCAAAACATCACAAAATGCAGATGACCTACACTGACTGCTGTCCCTGAACACACCCCAAGACTGAAGAATAGTTTTTAACCTGTCCTGCTTTGTATTCAAAATATGAATCGCCAAAAGGAAGTTGTAGATGTCAGATGAACATAGTATAAAAAAGTATAATACTCCCCTCAAAAGTAGTACAAGTACAAACCTGCAGCAGAAAATGCTTCATCAGCACTAATTTCGGAGAGAAAACCGTCACAGGAATTAACACAAAGCATTTCCCTGGACATTCCTCAGCTTGCTGATGCGCTGGCATCCCGTTCTAGACCAACTGGCCCACGGGCACCGCTGGCACGTCGCCTGGACCTCTGGGCGCATTAGCTGTCACCATGGCGACTGTTTGGCCTCATTGGGTCGGAGAGTGGCCCAGTATTTGGGTTTAATGTTTAAGCCTCGTACTGAGACTGACCCGAGCATCGGGGGGCCTTGTTCATGCACTTGTCTAATTCACTTTTCTTTTACTCTAAGCTTATTTGTAGACGAGTCAACCTTTTGACCTGGAGCAGGATGTACAGGAGATGCGGTAGCTGAGTGTCTCGCTCATGTGCATTCCCAGGATAGCTCTGCTAATGGGATTACTGGGCAGGGAGGGATGAGTAAGTGACTAAGGATTAAGACTAATCATTCTACTCAAGTAACAATTGTGCACAACAGCACAAACTGACTAAAGCTTGGACAAAAAGAACAGAAGCAGCTTTGGAAGAAGATGTCCAAGGACAAGCTGGAGAGCCTGGTGAAGCGCATGGAGGATACCCTCTCCGAGATGGAGCAGCTGAAGCTTCACTGTGGGAAGCAGAGCGAAGAGCTGAGCCAGCTGGTGGTGGAGCTGCGGAGAGAGAACCAGGAGCTGGTGGAGAAATACAACCAGCTCGCCGTGGAGATGAAGGAGGCCAAGGAGATAATAGAACAGCTACAGGATACGAAATATGCCTTCAACGCAAAGGAGCGGCAGGCCCAGAAACTCAGCAGGCAGCTCTGAAAGCCCAACTGTAGGCGTGACAGCTGGAAAAGCAGCTCGATGCCCACCAGACTGGGTGGGCATGAAGGCTAAGTGGGCCCAGCTGCTTGCATCAACCTATAGGACAAGTGTTTTCTTTCTGGCTGTTGCATGTTAGGTTTGGAAACGGCAGATGTGGAGCTTAGTAATTTCAATGTTAACTTAAATCCTGTGGCTTAGGTCTCCCGTTAAAGTCATGTCTAGACTTAACGGCCAGGATCAATAGAAGATCTCTCCATTGTGGAAAAGGAGCTTTTTAAAAGTGGCTAAAGATTATGCATCAGCCATCACTCATTAGGGTTCTGTTATTAAAACAAGGCCTGAAGCTCCGCTGCATTGCCCCGTAAAGGTTTTATTTGCCAGCAGCCGGCCGATGCTATTTGTAGTTGCACAGCGATCACAAGAAGTGGGTGGTCGCCTATTTTTGCTCTTTTTGGAGGTTACGTGCTAAAAATACCTGATTACCCCTTTGTGTGCTGAGATGTGTGGCCTGCATCCACACATCCAAGAAGACGGATGATTCCCAAACACGGCGGGACGTGGAATATTTGTGCACCAAAATAAAGAAACGCTCGACAAAACATCTCCTATGTGTTTTAGGCTTTTGCATCAACTTCAGCAATTTTCCTTGTGAAAGTTTATTGAAATTATTAAACCTGATCATAAAATCAGCTAATCAGCTTATTAATTGTTCCACCTAAATGTTATTTTGTCTGTCTAAAATGATAAACTATGGATTTTCCTTTGTCATGTGCTTTTATGTGGATTGGCAGAAAATAAATTTACAACAAAAAAATTATTTAATTAAGAAAAAGTTTAAAAGGTGAATGGTAAGAGTGTTTCATTTTAAAATACTGGACGTAAAACGTTGTTTTTTTATATTTAATTACAGGTTCTCGTTACCTGGAAAGTCAAGTGACTATATTTATACTTTACGTTTGCCTAATTCAAACTTTTACTTGCCTACGTTCTGAATAAGTCTCAGCCACACGTTAAACAGTAGAACAGTTAGCTGAAGAAAAGTATGCATTACACCCAGAATGTATTTTTACACCAGCCCACAACTACATAACTCTGCACAATTATAGTAGTTTTAGGTGGCGTTTTCTAAAACCTCACCCCCAAACGAGAGGAGAGAGAGGGGACGAAAATCTTTTTGGGAATCATGTCGGCAGATGTTTAAACATAGCTTTGGTCTTGGTGGTTTCCCCTTTAAATCCTAAAATAATCACGTTTTGGTGGTATTTCTATGTAATAGTAATCAGTTAAGATGATATATAGACGATATATAATTAGTACATTGTCCGTGTAGAGCTTTAGTTATATTGATGAAAGGAAAGAGGGAATCAATGGTTGCAGAACTGTTTCAAAACTTTCTGTGATAGAATGTAAGGCACTGAAGTCTGTGTCCTAGAATACAAACAGTTCTATCATTTCTAGCATCGTCCTCACGTTTACTTCCTCCTCCTGGCTCTTATTTTGTAGTCCCATAACCGCACTTCCTGTTTATTACTTTCGTCTTCCCTCAGCTTTACTAACACCACCAATCAGCCTCACCTGTGCTCATCACTGCTACTGCTAACATAAGGAGGTCGACAGCTGCTCTTCGTATATGTTTAAATATGTGGTTTTAGTTCTCGAAATAAATGACCTAATCGAAGCTCTAAGCAAGAATTTGGGGGATTACGGTATTAGCAAGTATTACGGTAATGCTGCACGTATTGCCTGGAAAGCTAATATTTTCTCAAATGAAAACCAAAACAAAAACTGATGACTTGATTAAATCCATAAGCCACGATCTTATTATTGGGTTTCCCCCATTATTTTCTTGCTGCTTCTCCATGAACTGTTCACCCTTTTAGCAGTTTTTAGCTCTACATTTGCTCAAAACACTAACGTTATGTTAACGTCAAACAAGCTAGCATTGAGTACACACGATAACGCTCGTCAAGAGAGAACACATGGGGTCAATTTTCAGCTAAAAATAATAAGCCTGGATGATAACCCTGGTATTACATGTACAGTGGAAGCGGTAATGACGCTTTGGTTTACGCAAAGAGGGAATAGACCTTTTAAGAGGCCTCGTCGTTGATAGCCGCTCTTATGAGACACGAACGCGCTGTTTAACTGTTATTTTTACAGTGTGAAATTACAGAGCGCGCGCGAAAGGTCCCCGTCGCTGTCACGACGGGCTGTAATTGCGCTGGATGCGCCGCTGCTTAAAAGGCGCCGCCGATGACGCCGCGGAGGAGGTTCGACCGGCAGGACTTTCCCCGCCGATTGTCGGTTTCCTGTGGGACAGAGACAGCGAGAGGCAGTGAGACAAAGGGGAGCAGCCCGACCTGCCTCCTCAAATATCCCGGACGCCCGAGCGCTGCTCAGACGCGCCTTCAAGTCCGAGAGTCGGATCGATAGAAACCCGTGTTCTCTCTGCGCGAGGATCCAGCGGCGGTTCGGGCTCCGAGGCGCCGCATTCAGAGCCGCAGATCAGGTGAGTGGCCCGCGTATCTCACTGAACTGCGACTCCGGTTGTTCAATATGACTTAAAGTGGCGGATATTTTTTTAATTGAGTACGTTTGTTTGAATGACGCCTCAGCGGAAAGTTATTATTAGGAGAAGCGGAATCAGATCAAGAAACCAACGCGCGCCACTGAGAAGTGATGATAAATGACTGAGTCCCTAAAGATTTGATTTATCGTGTTATTGAGGACTCTGAGCAGGTGCTTTTTTCTCCTTCCTCCTGGTTGTGGAGCTGCCTTCTTTGGTTTTATAACAGCAGGTCACGAGGCTGAAGGCTTTAAAGTTATAGCTGTTCTATAGTTGTGGTACAGTTATCATTTAAGCGTCTATGGAGCAAACATGGCTGAATACTGAGTGTGGTGGTCTCCAGAGGTGGTGGTCTTTGTTTGAAGTCAGCGTCTTCACTACAGGGGCATCAGACCTGCTGACTGCAGCCTCTCTCCTCTCTGATATGAGCATCTCCGTGGGGGGTTCACAGCTGCACGGTAGCTTTCCTCACTCTGGGGGCCGTGGTGACCATGGCTAGGAGGTCAGAGGTGCTTTGGCGGCCCCCCATCAACCCCCCATCTCTATTTCTCTCTCACTCTCTTCTTTCTTCCTCTCTCTTTTCTTCCTCTGTCCGTGTTGGGAAGTTCACGTCAGCATGGTTCTCCTGCCTCTGTGACTTAGACACAGTGACTAACACTGAGGGTTTTCGTCACCAGGCAACAATGAAGATGCTCCTGTGTCTGGCAGTCGTCCAGCTGCTCCTGGCCCCAGTGCTGATGGTAAAACTCTGGAGAAACATATTTGCATGCAAAATATCATTATGTTTTACATTTCATGCAAATTTCCCAATTTAATCACGTCAGATGAGGCAGCACAATGTCAGATTTCAGTTGGGAAAACTCTCAGCTCAAACTCTCCGCTCTGTTAGTGTTATTATATGGATTTTGCTGATTTATGTCACAGTGCCACTTATAAATCTCTGTTTTGGCTCCAGGTGCCCAGTGTGGATCACTGGGACTCATGGGGTCCATATGGGGAATGCAGTCGCAGCTGTGGCGGGGGTGTAACTACGAGAACCAGACGCTGCATCACTCACAGGTAATATATATTTTTTATTACATTTACATGCGGGTCAACGTGCCGACATCAAAGCCGGTGTTGTTCACCGGGAGGCGCTGCACACACAGGTACAAGGGGGTGGAGGCGCGTGGACTGGATCTTTAATTGTAGAGGAATGCCTTGAAGTCACACAGACGCGGGCTTGTCTCACCGTACGTCTGCAGCAGACGCAGGGAGGGGCCCTTCGACATTAAAAGGGCTGGGCTCTGCTGCAATGAATGCATAAGCATAATATCTGATTGAAGGGCTCAAAATGGAGTTTACACAATATGTTTGGGTTGTTGGAGGAGCACGAAGCAGCTAAGAGCGAGTCCTGTAAGCAGGGTCTGAGAGCAGCATACGAGTGAATGCTGCTGGTTCGATCCATCACTGTCTCTATTATGAATTTACCTCCAATTGAAGGTCGCTGCTGCTGATGGTTTTCTACCTGCAGGTTATCTGTCACTCATCAGCTGCTCAGCGTATCGGTGCGTCTCAGTAATGGGGAGCAAAGACGCCACCAGGCAGAACGCCGGCCTCTTAGCATGTTGAAACGGTTTCATGATTAATCTCCAGCTCAGAGCGTCACATTAAACGCTGGTAGAGGAGCGTGAGGTTCAATTCAATTCAATTCAATTCAATTCAATTCAATTCAATTCAATTCAATTCAATTCAATTCAATTCAATTCAATTCAATTCAATTCAATTCAATTCAATTCAATTCAATTCAACTCAATTCTATTCTATTCTATTCTATTCTATTCTATTCTATTCTATTCTATTCTATTCTATTCTATTCTATTTATATAGCACCAAATCACAACAAAGTTATCTCAAGGCACTTTACAAAGTAAGGTTTAAGACCTCACATAACTAAACCCAACAAATCCCACATACAGCAAGCATTTAATGTTGAAACCGTCAGTCCAGCCCCATGTTCCCACCCAGTCGTCACCGCTGCGTTCGCTGCTGGTTTCCAACATGTCCGTGCAGCCAGTCAGTGAGTCAGGCTGTTTCCTCCCTGCACCCGAATCCTTAATACCAGAGAAGAAGACCTGCCTACGATGGGCCTTGTCCTCCGCGAATCACACCCAAACACTGTAATTTACCAAGTTGAGTCATCATGCTCCTTACAGGAACTCACTCAGTGTAAACACTCCTGACCTTTTGAGTGACGGATGATTTAAAAATGTTATTGTAAGGCACCGGTGTTAGCTGTCTCCCCCCAGGGGGAAGCGGAGGCCCGGGTGCCGTTGCCAAGTGCGTTGCTTTCAGTTTTGGTGCCAGCAGGGGCACGTCCCGCTCCCAGGCTCCAGGGCAGGTACTTTTTGGAGGTGACCTAATCGCGGGTTCCCGGCACGACTGGAAGAACTCAGTTTTGCTTTACACATATGCAGATTAAAGAGGAGCTTGTTTAATGATTTGGGTTAAAGGTGCACGTTACTTTTTTTTGTTTACTGGTCATGAGAAGTTAACTCCCCAGTGAAGATGCTCTTCCTTCCTTCCATTGTGCTTGTGAGATCACATCATCTGTCATATTCATTCATTACTTTTCTACAAACAGGAGCGATGGAGGACACAACTGTGTGGGACCCGATAAGTCTTATCGCTCTTGCAACATCCAGGTGACCTCACGCTAAGATGTCTCACTAGTGTGCTTCCTCCTTTGTGTGACGTTTTTCTTTCTGACCTTTGACCCTCTGCCTCCCCCTCCTCCCAGGACTGTCCAGAGGGATCCAGAGACTTCCGTGAGGAGCAGTGCTCCCAGTTCGACGGGACTGACTTTCAGGGGAGGCGCTACAAGTGGCTCCCATATTACGGAGGTCAGAACCCAGCAGAAGTGAAGCCCCGTGGGCTCTGATCAGGGTCTCAGTGACATCATCTCCCTCCTCTGACAGCCGAGAACCCGTGCGAGCTGAACTGCATCCCAAGAGGGGAGAACTTTTATTACCGGCACCGCAGCGCCGTGGTGGACGGGACGCCCTGCCACCCGGGGCGGAGGGACGTGTGCGTGGCTGGAGTGTGCAAGGTAGTAATAAGTAGTGAGATGAACCCAGAGGCTCTGCTCTCTCAGTCTGTGCTCCAGATGAATTTAACCTTTGACCCCAGATTGCTGTTGTCTGCTACTCCTCCCTCCGTCACACCTTCTTAAATCAAACCTGGTATTGGTTCAGCCTTGAATTTTGATTTTAAACGTTGCAAACTCTGCATCTATGCAAAATTAATGTATGCATTTTTGATGCTCGTCCAGCGTCTGGGCTGCGACAACGTGTTGGAGTCTTCTCAGCAGGAGGATCCCTGCCTGCAGTGTGGAGGTAGCGGTCAGTCCTGCCACCTGGTCAAGAACAGCTTCACCGTCCCCAACCTGCAAACAGGTACCGGGCATATTCCAACCTATAATCACACAACATTAATCAACAGAACCGTGTGAGTGAAGGGAGTCTTGCTTTCATCTAGGCTACAACCAGATGTTCATCATCCCTGTTGGCGCCACCACCATCAGCATCAGAGAGACGGCGGCCACACGCAACTATATTGGTCGGTTTGTTTGACGTGGACGATGAATCAGGTCCATAATTCTCTAGTCTGTCCGGCGCCTAACGAACATGGATCTGTTGTGCAGCCATCAAGAACCTGCGTGGGGAGTACTACCTGAATGGCCACTGGGTGATTGAGTTCTCCAGGGCGACGCCCGTCGCCGGCACCGTGCTGTATTACCAGCGAGGCGCCGAGGGCGACAGCGTCCCTGAAACCATCATCGGCCGGGGCCCCACCACCGAGCCGCTTGTAGTCGAGGTGAGATCGCACGGATACGAGACGATTGCTGCATTCGCTGAGAGTCCCTGAGCACGAGCTCCGTGAATGTGATGTTTATGTGCGACCCTCGCAGCTGATCAGCCAGGAGCCCAACCAGGGGGTGGAGTACGAGTTCTACCTGCCCAACGGCCGCTCCAGACAGGGCTACTACTGGAGCTTCGGCTCCTGGTCGGCCTGCAGCAAGGACTGTGGATCAGGTGCGACTCTTAAAGCAGGCCGCCATCGAAACGTGACCTCTGACCTCTCCCTGCCTTGTGTAAAATGAGCCGTCCTCCTTCCCCAGGTTACCAGTCTCGCTCGGTCTTCTGCACCATCGATAACGAGGCCTACCCCGACTACCTCTGCGCGTCTTTGCCAAGGCCACAAACCAACCGCACCTGCAACCCCCATCCATGCCCACAGACCCACAGGTAGATAAGAGCTTCAGGTAGATAAGTAGATAAGATCCAGGCCGTGGTGTGACTGTCTGAAAGGATGGCGTACCTGTATCCACCACTGTTGTGGAGATCCTCACAAAGACCCAAAGCCTGTGTCTTCAGGTAACTCGGGCTCTGTGGTCGTAGTTAGCTGGACCAACATGGGGAGATCGGATCCACTGATTGGTCATTTCCTGAGCAGAATAGTTTTTAGTAATCTTCATAATCAATGTCTTGATGGTGATCGAATGTCCCTTACGAAGCCTTTCCTCTAGCTTCTACAGTATGTTTAGTACGAGCCTGTTCCTCTTGGCTCGGGGCAACGGTCCAGCTCAGCGTCAACCATCTGTCTTAGACACTATTTGTCCGCTCATGATTTGCTGCCACATTCCCTCCAGGGTTTTCCTCCTTTGTACCTGAGCAATGAGCCGGACTGCTGCCTGGTTACTGTAGTGAACTGTAAACCTCCCCTCCTGTGTCCCTTAATGGCTGTGAGGTGTTCGTAGGTGAAAGGTCGTGCCTCGTGGGGGGTTTGTGTGGGTCTCAATGGGACGTGACAGTAAAATGCCAGGACTTTGCTCAGTGACTCTGTGGTATTTCCTGCTTTTTTTTTTCTTTCCTGCTGCTTAAAAGCAGATGTTTAAGACGCTCTGCTCGCGTGATGCCAGTCTTCGAATCAAAGCCATAAAAACCTGTAGATGCTAAATTTGAGGGGAGCCTTGTTGTCTTCTAGTAATTACTGCTTCTAGTAATTAGCAGCAAACTAACTACATCACCAGGATTTCCACCAATCCTGCACTCTTTGTTTTTAGTTGTGAGATTGTCTACCTTTCCTAGATAGAAACTGCCTATTTATTGGACAAGTCGGTCTTTGTGTTGTGTTACTGTTACCCTCTCCCCCCTGACCTCTGGCTCCTGGTCCGTCTCCCAGCTGGACAACCGGCGAGTGGAACACCTGCTCGGTCACCTGTGGCGGCGGCTCCCAGGTGCGCAGCGTGCAGTGCGTCTCCCATGATGCCTCTGGGCCCCGGGTGGTGGAGGACGCCGTGTGCGCCGCCTACACGGAGGCCCCCGCCGCGCTGCAGACCTGCAACATGCAGCAGTGCGCGGAGTACCGCGTGAGCCGATGGAGCGCGGTGAGTAAAGCCAACGCCACGAGGCTCACGCCTCCCAAATGAATGCGCTCTGTTCGTCACGCTGCGTCGTGTGCTGGCGTCCGCAGTGCTCGGCGACCTGCGGCTCAGGTGAACAGACCAGAGACGTGACGTGTGTCGGCGCCAACGGTGCCAGGCTCGACGAGCAGTCCTGCGGCGGGTCGCTCCGCCCGGCCTCCGTCCAGCACTGCCAGGTGGCCGCCTGCTCCGAGCGGATCGGCTGGCGCGTCGGCGCGTGGGGCCTGGTGAGCGGCACCAGCAGCAACGGGCACAAACGGCAATGGACAGCGGCGCTGAATGCGGCGTCGTTCCTGTGCTTCCGTTCAAAGACTGTTGATCTGTTCCCCCGCAGTGCTCCAGGAGCTGCGGTTCCGGTTCTCGGGAGCGCCAGGTGACCTGCTCGGACCAGGAGGGCGTTCTGTACCCTGTGGACCAGTGCGGCGCCCACCCCAAACCCCCCGCTGTGGAGCGCTGCAACAGCCAGTCCTGCTACAGGCCACAGGGTGCGTGTCCTGAGGTTCTGGACTCAAGACCGTGAACTGAAACACACTCACGTTTGTCTGTGCTCTTTGTGCAGCGGTTCCCAGCATCCAGGACCCGCGAGGACACGAACACACCCAGACGGGCTTCCGGCCCTATGTGCCTGACCACGCAACAGGTAGGACCGGACAGAGGGCCTAACGTAATAATGTTCAGTCACTTTTAAAATCCATAAAAGTAAAAATATTTCATGGAGTTTTAGCATCATCAAAGTGAGAAACTCAGAAGGTTTGTAAATGTCCTGTGATTCCTGCTCCTCTCTCCCTCCAGCTACGGTCCCAACACTAATTATCCAGGCCTGAATGACGCCTGTGAGCATTGTGGGCCTGATTAAAATATTTCTGGAGCACTGGAGTGTGCTAGCGGTGGCGTTAGCGGCATGTTCCTGCGTTTTTTACCACCCTGCGCTGTCTTAGTGGTCAGGAATTGTTTATTCTGGACCCCAGTGTGTTTCAGCCTTTCCCTTGGTTGATATTCTTTCCATTCTCTCTGCGTGGCCTCGAGTACAATAGCTCAGACTGCTCCCTTTCTCTGCAGCTCGCAGGCCAGAGGCCGATCCGTCCGGCCCCGGCCCCCACTGCAGCCAGTCCTATTATGGCTGCTGCCCAGACGGAGGCACCTCGGCCCGGGGCCCCCAGGGCCTGGGCTGTCCACAGGCCCCGGTTCCCACCCCCGCCCAGCCGCCCTGCGTCCACACCAGGTATCTGCTCCCTGCGGTGGAGGCCTGTTTTGACATCTCTGCCTGGGTGTCACTCTCTCTGCGTTAACCACCAAGATATCATTTTGTGTTTCACCACAGTAATTACAGCCTTTAAGTACCGAGGGTGAGGTCGAGGCTTTCTTAGAAATGCTGAAGTTTGTTTTTGTTATTTCTGGCACAAACGTGGAGTATAAACAGTTTGATAGTTTAAACCTGCTCCCTTCTGTTTGTACAGTTATGGCTGCTGCCAAGATGGGACGACGGCTGCTCAGGGCCCCAACAAGGAAGGCTGCGTGGAGTACGTGGCCCCTGAACCTACTGTAAGCAAACAGCATGCTCATTATTATTGGATAGGATGTTTGAAGTGTTGTCTGCTCAGAAAAAAGATGAATATTATTTGAAATTAAATATTATTGGTGCAGGTTGCTCCTCTTCCTGCTGAGAATGCCGTGCAGTGCCGAACCACCACCTACGGCTGCTGCTACGACCGCAGCACTCCTGCAGGAGGACCCAGTGGGGAGGGCTGCCCCCACCCGCCAAACCACAGTAAGGAACCCAAGCTACACAACGTCTGGGAGAATGAGAGAAAGCACTTTGGTGCCGGTGGCGTCACCGCTTGTGTCTGTCTTGTAGTTGAGCGCTCCATCTGCTCCCTCCCCCGCGCCGCCGGCTCCTGCAGCAGCTGGGTGTCGCGCTACCACTACGACGTCGTCGCCTCGAAATGCATCCAGTTCTGGTACGGCGGTTGCCACGGCAACAGCAACAACTTCATGAGCCAAGCGGAGTGCCAGAGGGCATGTCAGGTACCTGCACAGAGCCAACCCGGCCCCCAGCCCGGCCCCCAGCCCGGCCCCCAGCCCGGCCCAGGCTCTGGAACAGAAACCACGCCTGGACGGGACAGCGAAGCGGGCTCCAGGGCGGGAGGCTCCACGGCCGGACAGTCGCGCAACATGGGGAGGGTTTTCACGGCCCCCGGCGGCTCCACCTCCACCAGCAGACAGGCCAGCAGCGCTGCCAGGCAGGCCCACAGAGGCAGAATGTACCTGCGGGTCCGCCGGCCTCTGCCCGCCACCGCCGCCCAGCACTCCGGCCCGGCCGCAAGGTAAGACCTCGACGTCCCAGAGAGCACGGCGGAACGCTGGCGCCTGGCTCCAGCCCCAGCACCACTGGCCTCATTATGCTGTCAAAGGGCTCCTCACCTCGCGAAAGGAGCCCAGTCCACTCCGGCCTGCTCTGACTGAGCAGGGCCAAAGAAAGGAGGAGAGAACAAACCCCCCAGAGACAAAGAACAGGCATCATTCACTCACATCCACACCAAGCTTTTCATCGTTCATCGTGTGTCTGCATAACAAACACCAGCTTCAGAATAATTTAGCAAAACCTGATCAGGGAGTCAATATTAAACTTGCAGCAGATGAATAAATAGCAGCAGAATAGCAAATGAAAACATAAATGTAAAGTTTATTTAACCTTTAACCTTTTGGTGACCTCTAGTGTACAAACATCTGTATTTCTGCAGTGTCACAGCTGGATGTGACTAAAGATGTGAGGGCGACTAATGCCAACTGACCTCAGCGCCCCCTGTTGTGCTTTAGCCCGTGCACCGTGCTCTCGCAGCCGCAGCTGCTTCTGGTTCTGCTTTCAAAGACTCTTAAATCCGGTCGCCTCACCTCATCTCTTGCTTCAGCCCCTGGGGAAGCTGGGAGCCTCCCAGCAGCTCCACACGGCTGGCGTGTGCGGCCCATTCTGACCAGTTCCTGTGTTTTGTGTGTTCACCAGACTAATAAAGGTTCTGCTGGGATGCTTCATGTCGGTGTGTCTTGTCTTTGTCCATCTTTGTGTTTCAGTGACATTCTTTGATTTGTTTGTGGTGTTTGGGTAAAATCATCTGTTTTGTGTCTCATCATCATCATCATCATCATCATCATCATCATCATCATCGTCACAGTTGAACATTCTGTTCTGTGGGTGCATCTGTCTGTCTCTTGTTGCATGTGCCAAAGGTTTCTCTTCTCTGGGCTTCGTCTGCTGCTGCCAGGTCGTGGCCGATCTTTATGCTTGCTTTGGTGACTACTAGCGCAGGTGCCAACAGCGGAGCATAAAGTGACTCTTCCCCTGTCATTGTTTCCCTCCTCCTGTCCTTCCTCCTCCTTCTTTTCCTCCCCCTGTGCTCGTGTCCCTCGTGTTTCCTCAGTTTGACCCTCAAAGGAGTCACAATCGATAAGAGCGACCCTCCCACCGTGGAGGCCTTGGTCGGCCAGACGGTGGTGCTGCCGTGCAGAGTCAGCCCTCCGCCGTCGTCCACGGTCCTCGTGGAGTGGAGGAGGGACGGGGTCCCCCTGTCCACGCAGAGGTGGGTGGAAGCACGCGCATGCAGTGGCGTCATAGGTCGGGATGAGTAGGAATGACCTCTACTTTTATTTACGTTACCTCCAGGCACCACCAGCAGCCCAACGGCTCCCTGCTGGTTGGTCCTGTCTCCAAGTCGGACTCTGGCTGGTTCTTATGCATCGCCACTCAGGAGCGAGAGCGAGATCACCGCTACGTTCACCTGTCTGTCTCAGGTGGTGTCATGCGTTACTTATCACATACATGTGTAGTAGTAGTGGTAACTAACTGGCCCCAGACTCAATAACCCTGAGATTGAAGCCTTCACTGATGATGTCAGACTCTATGTAACATCAATGTGATGCTTGCCCTGTGTGTCTCACAGAAGGATCCTCACAGCTGATTCCTCCATTGCTCCCCAAAGATGGTCCGTCCCCGAGGTTAGAGTCGTCTCCACCGCCTCGTGAATCGCCCACTCGTTGCCTTTCAGGAGGCAGATGTGTTCCGTTCTGTTTTCAGGTTCAGTATCGATCGGTCCAGCTCATCTCTGCTGCACATGCGAGCGGGACAAAGCGCGACCCTGCCCTGCACCGTGGTCCCGCCCTCGGCTCTCCAGTCCGTCAGGATCCAGTGGACCAAGGACGGACGACCCCTCACTGATTCCAGGTAGAACTCATTCAAATCTGATGTTGTCTATTACAGATGTTGGATTTAACTTGAGGCTGTGGGCTGTAGGTTCACTCAGGCTTCAGACGGCACCCTGATCATTGTCCCGCTGAGGTCCGACGACTCTGGCGTTTACACCTGTACGGCCTCCGGTCCGCAGCAGCTGGAGCAGCGGCAGCTGCAGCTCCGAGTCCGGGGTGAGTCTGAGTCCCATCGATCACATTCACTTTGACTTATTCACCACTAGAGGTCAGTATAGCTGAAAAACACATGCGCTGTAAAGGAGAGAAAAGAAAGTTTTTGTTATTTTGTTTTTTTGTGTCTTTCAGCGGATCTGAAGATAACAACTGCTCCAAATAACGTCCAGGTGTCTGAAGGCAGCACAGCCCTGCTGCCCTGTGTGGTCTCAGGAGACAATGTTAATATTGGCTGGTCCAGGTAGTAACAAACACTAAAGACTGGTTCTGAAACACGTTTAATTGTTGAGCATTTAACACTAAATGTATGAAATACATTTTTTAGGAGTGAAGTGTCTTGTGAAGTGAAGTGTACAGCTGTGGATGATGTGACCTGATGGCATTTTATTGTAGTAAAATCAATCAACAGTCTCACTGACGGTTCCGGTTCTGGTTCTGGTTCTGACCTGCTACAGGAACGGTGTACCGATCCGCCCGGACGGCCGTGACGTCCTTCAGTCCTCTGACGGCAGCCTGATCCTGAATAACGCGAAGCCGTCGGACGAGGGCACCTACACCTGCAACGCCTACACTGGCATCTACTCTGTGAGCGCCACGGCTGAAGTGAAGGTCATCAGAGACTCACAGCAAGGTAACACCAGTGATGCTCTGGAGCTGCTGTGGCATCTCTGGGTACCTGTTTCACCGTCAGACTTAAAATCTTTCGTTCTACTCATATTCTAAAAGTTAAAACTTCAAGCAGCCAATAAAAAGGAGCATTTCATGCCTCCATCTGACTGCTGGACGCACAGGAAGCAAACTGATGGAGGCTCTTTGCCCTTGGGCCCGCAGGCTCGGACGTGCCCCCTGAGTGCGTGGACCAGCCGGATCTGGCCAACTGCGAGCTGATCGTTTACGCCCGGCTCTGCTCCAACTCCTACTACTCCAGCTTCTGCTGCGCCAGCTGCACCAGGCACTCACAGCGGAGCCACAGGTCGGCGCAGCTCGGCTAAGGCCAAAACTATGGGATGGCGGGGCGCATGGAGGACTGGGGGGGGGGCATTAAACACTGAAGATGCAACCAGAGGTGGCAGAAGTACACAACGTCAGTAAAACTGAAAACACTCGCTTAAATCGAACCTCAGCTAAAAGTACAAGTTGAACTATGTTTGAAACGTTAAAGGACTATTTACATGCTACTACTAAAGTACCGTTGGTGAACATTTAAAACCTGTTGAATGTGATGAGAAAAACATTGTTTGCTTTTTATCATCCTAACAGTAAGTTATTAATCACTGGACCGTTTTATATATGTTTTCAAGAGAATCATGAATTTCTATTTCAGGTCATTTAAACGAAATGAAGCATGTTACACATATATTTCATATCTGCTCTAGTTTTAACCACTACACCATTTTAAATGTATATTTTATCTTTGACCAGAAGCTGTTTATTTTTTATATCATTATTTGATAATAAAAATATTATTTTCATTAAACATTTGCAGATATCTTGACTTTGCTCCACAAGGGGGCACTCAGCTGATGATTTGGTGTCTCCTTCAGGTTCCTGCAGCAGAACATAAGGCTTCAACTCATGTTACAGACAGTGAGAGCGTGTGGGTTTATACCAAATGTTTTCCCAGTAGCATGAATTATACTGATGATGAACAAAGTCTAAATTCAGGGTAAATGACATCTGGCCAAAGTGAGTCATTTCAGAAGTTCTATCTGCTTTAAAAGGAGTTTTGTATTTTATCTTATCTGTTAATTGGAATCTAGAGATACAACTTCAGACATCAGAAACTATTCAGATATTAGTCTGAATTTAATGATTTATAAAAAATACAACATGTAGTGAGCAAATGACTCTTTGATTTAAAGATTTGAGCTATTCCTTCTGTTAGTACATAAATAGACATAGAGTAACACACCTGCAAAAGAAGCAGTCAGTAAAACAAAAAAACAAATACAAAAACCACCTCCCTGATGGAAGCAATGATTAATTGAACTAAATGTTTGTGATCTTGTTAAAGGCTGGCATTGGTGCTATAAACTCTGCAACTTAAACAGTCTCGTAACGTAAACAGTAAGTACAGTCACTTTGAGCATTGTACACGCTTAACGTTTTTGAACTCAAATGTCAAATTTCACAATAACTCAAAATTGCTATTGTTTTTGATTGCTATGAAATAGGAATTTTGAGTTCAATATACTAAATGCAATGTTCATTTTACTCAAAATATTTAATAGTATGAATTTATCAGATAAACCAACTTTAAGTTTAGTGCACTAATTACCAAATACATTTAACTTACAATATTTATAGTGGCAACAATTATTCAATGGCTTCGCCAAAATCTTACCAATGTCACGATCTGGGTTTTGGTTTTGTTTATTGTTTCCTGTTCAACGCAGTAGCTCCTGTTTTCACTTTGTGTAACACCTCCGGATCCTGGTCATTGTGTTAGCTTCCGCTTTTATACTGAAAGTACTTCCTGTTTTCTCAGTTCAGTCCCCGGATCATGACACACCTGTTAGCAGTTAACTAATCACACCGGTATATAGCATCCACCCCTCACAGACTCCAGTTGCCAGATCGTTGTTTGTGTCTTACCGTTGTTCCAGTTCGTTGATCCTGTCGTAGTCCCGTTCGCTGACCTAGCCCCGCTGTAACCCGTGTATCCTGTTTGTTCGTTTACTCTGAGCCTGCCTTATCCCTGTCTGCCACGCCTGGATTATCTACTGTTACCTGTGTATGACTCCGACCGTTGTGACCTGAGTTCTGGAATTAAATACCACTTTCTCGCATCGCCTCGCCTCACGTCTCGTCGCTGTGCATGTGGGTCCGTTCATTGCCGCCCCCTGACAGAACGATCTGGCCAAACTTGGACCCAGCCAGCGCCAACCTGCACCCAGGTCTGTACGAGTTTTGTCCCTTGTTTTTCCCCGTTTTTTCCCTCTGTTCATCGGCTCCGCGTCTAACCCCGTACCGGAGCGATGGAATTTATTCCACCGGGCTTACCGGAGGACTTCCGCGGGGATCTCGAGAGGCTGGCCAGGGAATACACGGAAGCGCCCAGCCTTACGGCCCAGCTCCGAGCAGTCAAATTAGCCATCGAGATCCTGGAGGACGAATACTGGTGGCGTGAGTACCCCGGAGTGCAGGCGTTTTTCGATAGACTCCGGCTAATGCGGAGAAATCTGACACGCGCACGGCGCGCATCGGCTGGCCGCGGCTCCGCCTCCGCTCCGGCCGCCGCTCCGGTGGTTCGCGTCTCCAGCTCAGCCTCCAACCCAGTCGTGCTCTGTTCAGTCCCAGTCCAGTCGTGCTCTGTTCAGTCTCCAGTCCAGTCGAGCCCAGTTCAATCTCCAGTCCAGTCGAGCCCAGTTCAATCTCCAGTCCAGCCGAGCCCAGTTCAGTCTCCAGTCCAGCCGAGCCCAGTTCAGTCTCCAGTCCAGCCGAGCCCAGTTCAGTCTCCAGTCCAGCCGAGCCCAGTTCAGTCTCCAGTCCACGTCCTAGCCCAATCGAGCCCAGTCCCAGTCCAGTCGAGCCCAGTCCCAGTCCAGTCGAGCCCAGTCCCAGTCCAGTCGAGCTCAGCTCAGTCCAGGCCTCAGCCCAGTCCCAGTCCCAGTCCAGTCGAGCTCAGCTCAGTCCAGGCCTCAGCCCAGTCCCAGTCCAGTCGAGCTCAGCTCAGTCCAGGCCTCAGCCCAGTCGAGCTCAGTCCAGGTTCCAGCCCAGTCAAGCCCAGTCCAGTCGAGCCCAGTTCAGGTTCCAGCCCAGTTCAGGTTCCAGTACAGTCGAGTCACGCTCCTGTCCAGGTTCCAGTTCAGTCCAGTCACGCTCCTGTCCAGGTTCCAGTTCAGGCCAGTCACGTTCCTGTCCAGGTTCCAGTACAGTCGAGTCACGTTCCTGTCCAGGTTCCAGTTCAGTCGAGTCACGTTCCTGTCCAGGTTCCAGTTCAGTCCAGTCACGTTCCTGTCCCAGTTCAGTTCAGTCACGCGCAGGTCGTGTCCCTACCAGGGGGCACCACCTGTCGTACAGGTGCTATGCACACCCGATCAGGCCCGACGTCTGCTCCGTCGAGCTTGGCAGCGGCAAGTAGCCATGCCAGCTCCAGAGTAGATGCCGTTCCAGTTCCTGTCGGCCATGTCACGGCCGTTCCTGTCGGCCATGTTGAGGCCGTTCTAGTTCCTGTTCCTGTCCCTGTCGGCCAAGTAAATGCCGTCCCTGTCGGCCAAGTAGATGCCGTTCCTGTCGGCCAAGTAGATGCCGTTCCTGTCGGCCAAGTAGATGCCGTTCCTGTCGGCCAAGTAGATGCCGTTCCTGTCGGCCAAGTAGATGCCGTTCCTGTCCTTGTCGGCCAAATAGACGCCGTTCCTGTCCTTGTCGGCCAAGTAGACGCCGTTCTTGTCCCTGTTGGCCATGTTGCGGCCGTTCCAGTTCCTGTCCCAGTCCCTGTCGGCCATGTTGCGGCCGTTCCAGTTCCTGTCCCAGTCCCTGTCGGCCATGTTGCGGCCGTTCCAGTTCCTGTCACCCTCGGAGCCGCAGCTCCTGCGCACCTCCAGGAGGAGGTGGCGCCAGCTGCACTCTCTGCGCACCTCCAGGAGGAGGTGGCGCCAGCTGCACTCTCTGCGCACCTCCAGGAGGAGGTGGCGCCAGCTGCACTCTCTGCGCACCTCCAGGAGGAGGTGGCGCCAGCTGCACTCTCTGCGCACCTCCAGGAGGAGGTGGCGCCAGCGGCACTCTCTGCGCACCTCCAGGAGGAGGTGGCGCCTGCTGCAGTCCCTGCGCACCTCCAGGAGGAGGCCGCGCCTGCTGCAGTCCCTGCGCACCTCCAGGAGGAGGCCGCGCCTGCTGCAGTCCCTGCGCACCTCCAGGAGGAGGCCGCGCCTGCTGCAGTCCCTGCGCACCTCCAGGAGGAGGTGGCGCCTGCTGCAGTCCCTGCGCACCTCCAGGAGGAGGCCGCGCCTGCTGCAGTCCCTGCGCACCTCCAGGAGGAGGCCGCGCCTGCTGCAGTCCCTGCGCACCTCCAGGAGGAGGCCGCGCCTGCTGCAGTTCCCGCGCACCTCCAGGAGGAGGCCGCGCCTGCTGCAGTTCCCGCGCACCTCCAGGAGGAGGTCGCGCCTGCTGCAGTTCCCGCGCACCTCCAGGAGGGGGTCGCGCCAGTTGCAGTTCCCGCGCACCTCCAGGAGGGGGTCGCGCCAGCCGCAGTTCCCGCGCACCTCCAGGAGGAGGTCGCGCCAGCCGCAGTTCCCGCGCACCTCCAGGAGGAGGTCGCGCCAGCTGCAGTTCCCGCGCACCTCCAGGAGGAGGTCGCGCCAGCTGCAGTTCCCGCGCACCTCCAGGAGGAGGTCGCGCCAGCCGCAGTTCCCGCGCACCTCCAGGAGGAGGTCGCGCCAGCCGCAGTCCAGGCGGATCTCCAGGAGGGGGTCGCGCCAGCCGCAGTCCCGGCGGACCTCCAGGAGGGGGTCGCGCCAGCCGCAGTCCCGGCGGACCTCCAGGAGGGGGTCGCGCCAGCCGCAGTCCCGGCGGACCTCCAGGAGGGGGTCGCGCCAGCCGCAGTCCCGGCGGACCTCCAGGTAGGGGGTCGCGCCAGCCGCAGTCCCGGCTGACCTCCAGGAGGGGGGTCGCGCCAGCCGCAGTCCCGGCGGGACCTCCAGGAGGGGGTCGCGCCAGCCGCAGTCCCGGCGGACCTCCAGGAGGGGGTCGCCGCCAGCCGCAGTCCCGGCGGACCTCCGAGGAGGGGGTCGCGACCAGCCGCAGTCTCGGCGGACCTCCAGGAGGGGGTCGCGCCAGCCGCAGTCCCGGCGGACCTCCAGGAGGGGGTCGCGCCCGCCGCAGTCCCGGCGGACTCCAGGAGGGGGTCGCGCCCGTCGCAGTCCCGGCGGACCTCCAGGAGGGGTCGCGCCAGCGCAGTCCCGGCGGACCTCCAGGAGGGGGTCGCGCCCGCCGCAGTCCCGGCGGACCTCCAGGAGGGGGTCGTTCCCGTCGCAGCTCCCGCTGCACCTGCATCGGTTCCTGGCGGCTCGGCTCCGGCCGCACCTGCATCGGTTCCTGGCGGCTCGGCTCCGGCCGCACCTGCATCGGTTCCTGGCGGCTCGGCTCCGGCCGCACCTGCATCTGTTCCTGGCGGCTCGGCTCCGGCCGCACCTGCATCTGTTCCTGGCGGCTCGGCTCCGGCCGCACCTGCATCGGTTCCTGGCGGCCCGGCTCCGGCCGCCCCTGCATCGGTTCCTGCCTCGTCCTGGCCTCGGCTGCCGGACTGGTGGCCTCGCCCTCGGCTTCTCCTGGTGATTGGATGGCGCTGCCTCCTCCGGCGCCGTCCGCCTCGACTCCGCCACCGCCACGGCCGTTCGCCTGGGGTACGTCCCCTCCTGCCGCGACGATGGCGCGGTCTCTGCCGTCGTCGTCCGCCGCGATACTGGGATCCCCGGAGCATCTCCGTCGGGGAGGGGGCTGGGCTCAGCTCTGCTCTCCCGGACCTCGCCAGCCGTCGTGGTGGACTCTCCTGCCTCAGCGGCGGTTGAGCAGGATCTCGCCGCGTCCCCACCCTCTGTGAGGGACTCCCTGGACTCTGTTGTTTTCCTGGTTGGGGACTTTTGTTCTTGTTTTGTGGACATTCAGGTTGGGTTCTCTTGATGATGAGACTTGTTCTTTGTTTTTCTGGTCGGTCTGTGTTCGGGCGTGACTTCTGTTTGATGGGGGTTCCCGTTTTGCCCTCCCCCGGTCCGCCCTCCGCCCGCCCTGTCTGTGTCCTGTGAGGGTTGTTTTTGGTTCTGTCCCTCCGCCGGTCCTCCCTCCGCCCGCCCTGCTCGGGTTTGTTGTTTTTTTGGTCGTCTGGAATCCGCCCTTGGGAGGGGGGTACTGTCACGATCTGGGTTTTGGTTTTGTTTATTGTTTCCTGTTCAACGCAGTAGCTCCTGTTTTCACTTTGTGTAACACCTCCGGATCCTGGTCATTGTGTTAGCTTCCGCTTTTATACTGAAAGTACTTCCTGTTTTCTCAGTTCAGTCCCCGGATCATGACACACCTGTTAGCAGTTAACTAATCACACCGGTATATAGCATCCACCCCTCACAGACTCCAGTTGCCAGATCGTTGTTTGTGTCTTACCGTTGTTCCAGTTCGTTGATCCTGTCGTAGTCCCGTTCGCTGACCTAGCCCCGCTGTAACCCGTGTATCCTGTTTGTTCGTTTACTCTGAGCCTGCCTTATCCCTGTCTGCCACGCCTGGATTATCTACTGTTACCTGTGTATGACTCCGACCGTTGTGACCTGAGTTCTGGAATTAAATACCACTTTCTCGCATCGCCTCGCCTCACGTCTCGTCGCTGTGCATGTGGGTCCGTTCATTGCCGCCCCCTGACAACCAAACAGTTGTTTATCACGAACTAAGAACTAATATTCGCAGCATTATATTCTCTGCAGAACTATCATGTTTATTTATCAGTGTCAGAAAGATCTACAGGCAACTAGCCGTCAGTGAATTAAATGATACTGTGTTTATACCTTTATGCGTGTTGTTCATACAGTTTCGAAGCAGCCAATCATAAAGCTTCCAATCCTGTTTCAAAACTTACTGTTGCTTACTTAATTAGATAAAAAGTATCTAAATATATTAGTTGATATAATATATAAATATAAGTACACAATCATTAGTATAATGTACAAAAGGCAGATTCAGATTCAGTAGTTTGTTCATCCGGTTTTCCATCTACGTGTGATTCATTCGTGTGATTCCAGTCCTGTTGTTACTGTAAATGTGAGTAGATGATGGAGGTTTGAACCGTCACCGTGGAGTTGACTCCTCCATGTTTTGGCACATCTATCATCTAGGAGCTTTAAATAACCACAGGCTTTATTCCCCAACACACAAATATAACTGCTTGTTTCCTAACAGCGATGAAAACAGCAGCTCATAAATTTAGCTGAACGCTGGCAGTCCGGATAATAATCTCGCTCACAGGTGTCGGGCTCGTCGGCTTTCGGTTGCTGCGCCGCAAACGCTGCTTCCTGTTTATCTGCCGCATGCGAGCGTCAACATGTTTTTTCACAGAAGCAGCGCGCAGAGGTGACGTTCACACTTTGCTCTGCAGCGAACGGCTGCAGCGGCGCGTGCTGTTCGGTTGACCCAGAAATGCGCGCTCGCCAGATGTGCGCTCAGATGTGCGGCGTGGGAGTTGGTGCAGGGCTGCAGGTGCGCGCGGACGCGGAGGCTGCGGTGAAGCCGCGTGTCGGTGCAGAGCTGCAGGCTGCACCGCGACCACATCCGCCCTCTGAGCTCCTGCCTTCAGCTCCGCGTTGATCTCCATTGGAGCGCAACTGACAACGTTGGTTTTCTCACCTTTCAGTGACTGAGAGGGTTTGAACTGAAGCAGTATTTTTTTAGTTCAAGCTCAGATGCCAGAATAATTCAAGAATATGGAACCGATTTCCTAAAAAGGTCAAAATACAGGTTTGCTGATGCAGTTTAGTTTCAGGATTTCATGTAAACATCAAAGGTCAAACTCACTGGAAACTTCTAAATCTGAATGAATTTGCATGTGAGCTTTTGAGCGATGTTCCATCTCTGTGTGGGTGAACGAGTCGATTTCTCAGAAATCAAACTGTCGACGAGCTGCTGAAAACACGTCCGTGTCTGGAAGGAGTGAGTGTGAAGCGTGTTGGCGTGTTTCCAAATCAGTCATCGTGCTTTGATCATAGGTGCATGTAAATGTGGGTGACAGTAAGAGACGTCAAAGCACTTTTCCCAAAATCTGAAATATTTTATTGAAAGAACCTTTGCACAAGCATTTCACAGCGATGAAGTACAGTAACTATAAAAACTACAAACTGGAGACTGGAAAACGTTTCAGCATAAGAGTAAACACAGAACTGGATGAAGTTACTCCAACATTATAAGAATCCTTATTTACACGGCGTCACGTAGGGCTCAGCTCCCGGTGGTTCTACTTCCCTTTTGACCCCTGAAACCAGAAAGGACACGGTCTTAATGTCACACTCGGCGCCTTTGCCCGTGGACTCACGTGTTTCATGACAAACCTGGAGCTTCCACACCAGGAACACGATGAAGGCTCCGTACGCGCAGCTCTTCACGGTGATGACAACGTAGGAGAGTTTCATCTTATTTACCATCTTCAAATAGTTTTCTGCAGAGAGTTTGGACATTTAGACAAAAGGCATGAGTCTTAAACTCCATCAGCCGACAATGTGTGAAATGAATTAAATGAATGCATTGAGAAGCAACTGTACCATTTGTCCATACGCCTACATCAGGAGCTGAGGGAGAGGAAACAGATTAGAGCGGCTGAACATGAACATGACAGACAACCGTCAGATTCAGATGACGCCCGAACGCACCTTTCTCTCCAGTAATACTGGCCGTGTGATCTGTGTATTTTGAGCCGTTATAGAAGTTCACATTGCAGGTGAACTCGCTTTCCGTCTTGAACCACATCTTGATGGGGACCGTCAGCCTGCTGGTGATCCTGTAGAACTTGCCATCCCTTTCGGCGGCGGCGTCGGTGGCCACGCCGTCCGTCACCACCTCTCCGTTATGCAGCCAGGACACGGTGACGTGGTCCGGGTAGAAGTCGCTGGCCAAACACACCAGCGTCTTCTTCTTCTGCTTGTCTCTGTTATCCTTTAGACACTCTTTTTCCGAAGGTGAAAACAGGTTGACTTTTGGTGGAGTGATATCATGTCCTTCCTCTGCAGAGAAACAGGAAAATAAACGAGTTGAAATCCACAAATCTGCTGCACATTATTAGGCGTCAGCTCATCAAACCCTGGACGCATTCGACAAAAAACAAGCAAACACTGGGAGTTTGAAGCAACCCTCACCCAGAACTGTCAGCTTGGTCCCTTCTCCAAAATAAGCCGGATAGGAGCCGGAGCACACCGCTGGCTCACATGTTAAAAACGGGCTGCCTCAAACGCTACACCACCTTTTCGCCGCGTCTACTTTTCCAGACGGCACCTTAAACACACAAACCTTCGTGTGGAGCTGTAGGCATCACGTCGCACGCGCTGCTTACCCTGCACGGTGAGCCTGGTGCCCTGCCCGAAGTACGCTGGCTCGTAGTTATTCACACTGACGCGCGGCTGCAGATAAAGCTGCTCAGCCTGACGCCACCGAACCTCCTGCACCGGCGCCGGTGTCTTTGGCCACGAGCATTTTACACATCAGGCGACGCGAGAACAAGCTGAGGGAGAGGTTGAAGTCCTGATTTTAAAGCTCGTAAAGGACGATTTGACCAAAGCACCTCAGCTGTGACTTAGTGTCTGTCAGATCGTCCCCTTCGCCTGCGAAGCGTTACTCAGCAGCGCTCAGGCCTGCGTCTAGTAACAGCGGGTTCTTACCGAGGACGGTGAGTTTGGTCCCGGCTCCAAAGTGAGCTTCTGCCTGATTGCTCACAGCCTCTCAGCGCGCTGATAACAACCGGCTGACAGCGCGAGAGTCTGGGACCGGAGCCAAAGGTTCAACTGCTGCAGAGGCGGCAGCGAACGACGCGTCCACCTGCGCTCATCCTCTGGGTTGATTCAAGGGCAGCAAGCGGAGGTGAGAGGTCTTACCCAGAACCGTGAGTTCAGTCCCAGCTCCAAAGGACGCCTCAGCGTTGTAGCACAGAGACGCTGAGCCGGAACAGAACTCTCCCTCCTGCCTCGGCCTCCTTCACATCCACTCAGCTTCAGCGATATTAAACACGTTCCACGTGAGGCTCATACGCGGACGTGCCAGTCATTTCTTACCTACGACCGTTAACTTCGTGCCTCCACCAAAGTGGGCTTCTGCTCCGTATCCAGAGTCACAGCTCGCTCGGCCAGTGCTCAAACGCGTTAGTGGGTTCTAGCTTCTTACCTACAACAGTGAGTCTGGTCCCGGCTCCAAAGTAAGCCTCTCTGGTGTTGGAGCACAGAGGCTTCCAGCTGTGACAAAACTCTAGCTCTCAGACCCGGTTGTACTTCAAAACGTCTTACCCAAAACAGTGAGTCTGGTCCCGGCTCCAAAGTAGGCCTCATTATAGGAGCACAGAGGCTCCGAGCCGTAACGAAACTCTCCCTGCTCTGCTCTGCCATGATGTTTGACATCCACGGCTTCATTTAATGGGAATTAACCGGCGGTCAGCGGTTCTGAATGGTTTGAGTTTCAAAATAGGAGCGGTCTGTTACAGCGTCACTGATGCCAGCGCGATATTTGATGATGTTAATAAGCTATTTCTTACCCAACACGGTTAATTTAGTTCCTCCGCCAAAGTGAGCCTCTGCCAAACCACCAGTCACAGTGGCCTCCGCCGGTGCTCAAACGCAGCCGCTTTGCTTCCATTCACACTTTAGGTTCACATAGAACAGTAGCTTCTTACCTAAAACAGTGAGTTTAGTCCCAGCCCCGAAGTACGCCTCTGAGTTGAAGCACAGAGACGCTGAGCCGGAACAAAACTCTGCCTCTCTGCACCTGGATGCACCCGACGGCCCTCGCTTTCATCTACTCATTGCTGATTCTCCTGTCACGAGCGCTTTAACGTTAAGCCATTATGTTTAAACACGCGTTTTAAGAATTCCTTACCCAACACCGTTAGCTTGGTTCCTCCACCAAAGTGAGCTTCTGCTCCAGCACCGGAGTCACAGTGGACTCCGTCAGTGCTCAAACAGCTACTTCCTTCCTTTACTTTGCATTTTTAGTACTTTCTTACCTAGAACAGTGAGCCTGGTCCCGGATCCGAAGTAAGCTTCTCTATCGGAGCACAGAGACGCTGAGCCGGAACAAAACTCTGCCTCTGAACATCTGGACGTGCCGCTTCTACCACCTAATACACTTAACCCACGTCTTTCTAATGACTGAAGCAGTAATTTTACTTAGAACCTAATGACAGTGTCAGAACATTTCAGCAGATCCACGTCTGGGCCCCACTGGATCAGTGGATCAACAGATTTCTTACCTAAAACCGTCAGCTTTGTTCCTGCACCAAAATAAGCTTCTGTAGCAGAACCGCTGTCACAGTGACTTCTGTCAGTGCCTCAAGCGGCCCAGGACGCGGCTCCTGCTTTGCCTCGACCTCATTTCATTCGTTTTGCAGTGTTTTCTCACCTAGAACCGTTAACTTTGTTCCTCCACCGAAGTGAGCTTCTGATCCAGTGCCGTAGTCACAGTGAGCCCATCCGAGCTCAAAACGGCCCAAGAAGCTGCTGCTGCTGCTCGTTTCGTAGCAGTTTTCAATCAAACAAACATCTTGACTCGATCAGCTCCGTTCGGTCTCATTTCTTACCTAGAACGGTTAATTTGGTTCCACCACCGAAAGCAGGTTCATATCCACCGGTCACAGTGCGATTAGTCAGTGCTCAAACACTGCTCAAACCCACCTGCTGACGCCGTTCACCCTCAAACCTAAATCAATTTCAACAACACAGCTTCAATATTTAACTTTGGGTTTGTCTCACTCACCCAGAACAGTCAGTTTGGTTCCTTGGCCGAAATAAGCTTCGTACTGACACAGCGTCAGAGCTCCACATCAAAACGCTGTGAGCTGAGCCTCACATTCACTACGAGTTGCGTACGTTTGTCAGAGAATCTCACCCGATGAGAGATTTATCTACATGTTCCCATTTCAGCCATGAACCAAGTCCTGGCTGTAGAATCTGTCCAGCGCGGTTCTCACCTAGAACAGTTAACCTGGTTCCTCCACCGAAGTACGCTTCACTAGAACCAGTGTCACAGTGAATCCAACCAGTCCTCAGAGCGGCTCAACCTGCTCCTTCTGCTTCTCTCATCATTCACTCTTGTTTAATAAAACCTGACTCATGATTTATCGCCAAAGCGTTGATGATTTATGAGACGTTCTTACCTAAAACCGTTAACTTTGTTCCTCCACCAAAGAAAGCCTCGTATCCAGAGTCACAGTGAGTCTAGTCAGTGCTCATAAAGGCCTCCGCTTCCCTTCTGATGATTTTTTACCATAGACGTTCTTACCTAGAACCGTTACCTTCGTTCCTCCGCCGAAGTGAGCTTCAGATCCAGTGTCACAGTGAGTCTAGACAGTGCTCAGAACAGCAACACGCTGAGCATTTGCTGATCAATTCTGCGTTTGAACTAATCATTTATGTTCCCTGAGAAAAGTAATGACTTCAAATATTAAGAGTGTGCTTTTGAGCTGAGGACCAAGGATTTGGATTCTTCCTGAACTTGCTGGACTTGTGTCTTACCTAAAACAGTTAGTTTGGTTCCTCCACCGAACACGGCTTCAAATCCACTGCTCTCACAGTGGATTCAGTCAGCGCTCGAATCAACAGACCTGCTCTAACGTGTTTTACAGGGAGGTTGGAGGCTTTACTCACCCAGAACAGTCACTTTGGTCCCCTGGCCGAAATAAGCTTCGTAATTGGCACAGCGCTTCAGGTCGGCAGCAAAAAGCTGTGGCCTGAGCCTGTCCTACCTTATGTGTTATGAAGCCCGGTTCTTACCTAAAACCGTTAGTTTTGTTCCTCCACCGAAGTAAGCTTCACCAACACCAGAGTCACAGTGAACCTAATCAGGCCCCAAACAGCCCAGCGAGCCTCACTCTCGCGACAACCAGCATCAGCGCGACGCTTTACTCACCCACAACAGTCACTTTGGTTCCTGGGCCGAAATAGGCCTCGTTGACGTTCACAGTGCAGAGCCACCGAGCACGAAACTGTCCCAGCGTCATTTACACAAGCTGCTCACTCATGTTCCAACGTACAGTAAGACAAACTGGAATATTTACCCAAAACCGTGACTTTGGTCCCTCGGCCGAAATAAGCAGGTTCAGTGTAGGTCACAGTGTTCGCAGTTCAGCGCAATATGTCAACGCTTCACAGAGACGGGTTCTGATTTCACGCTCAAACCATTCATGCATGTGGAAGTTTGAGGCTGTAAACTGAAGATGTCGGGGCTGTTTCTTACCCAAGACGGTGAGTTTGGTTCCTTTTCCAAAGTAAGCTTCGCTTGCCTGGTTCACACTGACTGTCCCCACTGACAAGAAGTCTCCGAACCCTCCGTAATGAGCATGTTGAGAACCAAAGGAATAGTCCAGGAGCGGAGGGACGCGTCAGCGAGCAGGACGAGCTTCATGATGTCCAGATTGCTTAGTTTTACTCAGGGTTAGTTAATGAAGCATCCAAATGCATCATATTTGACTAAAACGTCATCAACAACAGGTTGTTTTGCTCAAATCCTCTCCTTTACATTGACATTAAACTGCTGAGAGGTGCTGCTGTTCCACCTCCTGCCCTAAAACTGGGGTTTCAGCTGCATAGTGTGTCCCAGGCCGCTCGCAGCACTCAACACAATGGGAGTTGGTGCGAGGAGGTTTTTGTACGGCGGCTCTATTGGGTTGTATCCACCGTGGCCCCCTGTCCCCACGGTGAAAAAGCATCACACAAAAACCCTTGTTTCTCTCTGTTCTCCTCCCCCCTCCCCACAACTCCGTATCTCAGCCTCCATCGCTCTGGGTGCCATGGCAGCTGTGCTGGTGCTGAACGGGAGCCAGCCCGACTGCTGCTATTTCAGTGACGGCTAAGAAAAGCAGCGAGAACTGAAGGAAGGAAGGGAGGAACTGGTTTTGTTTGTGTTGGAAGATCCTCAGAGGAAGTGACATCTCCGCTGGTCACACCTACTTGTCCACCAATGTAAAAAAGTCACTTGCTGCATTTAGTAAAAAATAAAAAATGAAGTAATTGTAAACATTTCATTTCTTTTTATTATTAATATTGTAATAAATACACTGTAAGCAGTTTTTTCAAACTGATTTTTTTCAAACTGAATTAGTTTTAATACTAATGTAATATGGTAAAATAATATGTTTACTATATTTATAAGTCACAGGTTGTAGTTATTCTATATAAAACCAACACAAACCTTTACTTTTCATTTTAAAGACATTCACTGTTTAGAGACTTCTATTCATTGCATTACTCTGATGACTGAAATGTTGTATGTGTAATCCCAGGTGGCTCCTGTAGAGGGCAGTGTGTGACTGCCTTCTGACAGTTCAAGGTTTCACCAGGTTTTAATATCTAAACATAAATGTTTGCTCTAATCTCTCAGAGTTCAGGAACATCTGACTCTCATCCCTCCTCCCTGTCATCTCCTCCTCTGAGGTTATTGTTGAGCTGCTGAGGTTTTGTGTGTTACTGTGCTAAACTGGCTGCACAGTAATACACAGCTGAGTCTCCAGGTTCAACAGTGAATATCTGCAGGGAGGACGTCAGCACTTCAGGCCGAGACATTTTGTGCTTGGACTCCTTAAAGGGAGCTTCAGTGCTTGCAATGTTTTTATTGATAGAATATGTGACCAGCTGCATTTCCCCTCTGCTGCTCTGTTTGTACCAGTACATGTAGTAGTATGTACTGTCATCCTGTTTGCACTGCAGAGTTACTGATGGCTCCTTAGCGCGGCTAATTACAAATGGAGCCTGGTCGATTTTCACACAGAAGCAGAAATCTGAAAAACAAGTAAACAAAAAACTTTAGCAAGAACAAACAAACAAACATCAGCTCAGTTTTTCTGCTGACTTTAAATCATCTCACCAGTGAAGATCAGAAGCAAAGCAAATTGCAGCTGCATCTTCACAGCCACTGTTCAGACTGATCAGCTCCAGGTGAAGCTTGGACCCTCCCTCCGCTTCCTGCTCTTTAAACTCCAGCCAGCTACAGTCTCCTGGTGTCAGTGAGACGCTACTGCAGGTTCAATTCCCTGATCATGAGCATTGGGACGTTGATGGATATATCAGATCTGCATATTCTACAACCATGCAGTCTGTTAAAATGGTTTCTGTTTGATTATTAGATAAGCAATTACAACACTTACAGTTCAGGCTTCTGGCCTTCACAGGTGCTGTTCTTGGTCTTGTTTGGTCTGGTGTGTGTGTGTGTGTGTGTGTGTGTGTTGTGGTGGAAATTTCCCATACAAAAGGCAGATGAGAGAGTTTTCTTTTGTGAGATTTATTATAAAAATAAAGGAAAATAAAAATGATGGGGAAAGCAAATCAAAAACATGGATGTTGATCGTGCACATCAACAAACCAAAAACCAGCTGGAGAGATTAATGCAAACATCATAAAGGTGTGATGCAAAGAGCCCCCAATCCTCAGGTTGCTTCTGCCTTTTAACCCCTTTCTCTGGCTCTGGTGGAATGTCTGTCTGGACCAATAGTATTGTTTGTGCCACCTTATCTCGCTGTGAGTGACTATGTTAACATTCTCACTTCTGCATCATTGTGTCTTATCAAAGGAAGGAACACCAACCTTCCAAGACAAGATGCATGGGGTTTTACAGCCTTGGGTCTGGTAGGGAGTCAGATAGGATGGAGCCAAAGACCGGGTGTAGAAGACAAACATATATCATAAACTATTAGTCAGTCAAACTAAACATCAGATGTTTAAACTTGATGTACGACACGGCACAAGAGATTAGTTGTTTATGTAACAAGGTTCAGTATTGCACCTAACCAGCACATGATGACTGTTTTCGATAAGAAAAAGCACAAAGGCACAATTTTTCCCATTACAGTGTGTGTGTGTGTGTGTGTGTGTGTTTGATGTCACTTCCTGTTTGGTTTACATTTATGTCACCAACACCTGCTGCCAGTATGAGAGGTGATCTTGTCATGTTGGTCAGTCGGTTTGTGTTTCTTCACTCAGATTTCCGGTCGTGTAAATTTTGCATATGCATATTTGAGACTCTAAATGAACTCAGAGTCTGAACAGCAGCTGTTATGACTTCGCACAGGAGAGTTTTGGTAAAGCAGCACCACTGAACCACATCACTGTGTGCTGGCTGCACAGTAATACACAGCTGAGTCTCCAGATTCAACCGTGACAATCTGAAGGGAGGATGTCAAGATTTCAGGCCGAGACATTTGGTACTTGGACTTGTCGAAAGGAGCCTCAGTGCTGGACGTGTCTTTAGCAGGAGAATATGTGACCAGCTGCATTTCCCCTCTGCTGCTCTGTTTGTACCAGTACATGTAGTAATATGTACTGTCATCCTGTTTGCACTGCAGAGTTACCGATGGCTCCTTAGCGCGGCTAATTACAAATGGAGCCTGGTCGATTTTCACACAGAAGCAGAAATCTGAAAAACAAGTAAACAAAAAACTTTAGCAAGAACAAACAAACAAACATCAGCTCAGTTTTTCTGCTGACTTTAAATCATCTCACCAGTGAAGATCAGAAGCAAAGCAAATTGCAGCTGCATCTTCACAGCCACTGTTCAGGGTGATCAGCTCCAGGTGAAGCTTGGACCCTCCCTCTGCTTCCTGCTCTTTAAACTCCAGCCAGCTACAGTCTCCTGGTGTCAGTGAGACGCTACTGCAGGTTCAATTCCTCTTCAGCTGTATCTACTAGAAAGCTGAAGAGCATTTAAAAAGGTCAAAGAAGATTTAAAATGTTCAGCTTTAACTACTTCAGCAAACTTTAGGCTACAGACCATTTAAACTACAAAACAATCTTCAACTATTTAATATATTTAAAGGTTTCTGAGTTAAAGCAGTTAAAGCATAGGGGGATTTTTGAGGAATTCTCAGATTTCCATTAGTGTGTATTGCATGAGCTAGTGTGCGTGATGTCAGAGCTAGAGAGTGAGGAGACATTTTTTTGGAGCCAGAACTTTTCTCTTTAACTCGTCACTACAGTCACAGTTTTGACTCTATGAAAATATTTTTTTCACTCAGTCGTAGTCATACTTGTCTTCTTTCTAAAAATGTGTGTCTGCCCTCAGAGCCATACTTTAGTCTGTAGCGGCCTCAAAGTGCAGAGAGTTCCAGAATTCCTCCCATAGACTTGGGACTCAAAGTAAATTTGCAATTGCAAAGTGCAATTTAGCTTCTCTACAACTGATTGAGCTGTTGATGTATGGAGTTTCCTGCCTTTGGAGAACCGTCCTCTTTATGATGATTGAGCTCAGCAACAGTTGAAGCTGAATGTCTTATTCGGGTATGATGATCTCTCTTATACGTGTGTGTGTGTGTGTGTGTGTGTGTATATATATATATATAAATAAAAAAACTCCCTTCTCACCCCACGCGGGTGGTCTCATCCGTTTTCCAAGCTCGGGTCCTCTACCAGAGGCCAAGGAGCTTGAGGGTTCTGCGCAGTATCTTACTGTTCCTAGGACTGCACTTTTCTGGACTGAGATGTCGGATGTTTTTCCAGGGATCTGTCGTAGCCACTCCTCCAATTTGGGGGTCACTGCCCCCAGTGCTCCGATCACCACAGGCAACCACTGTGGCATTCACCTTCCAAGCCTTCTCCAGTTCTTCTGAGCCCTTAGTATTTCTCTAGTTTCACAAATATATAATGGGTAATGCACCATAACAGAAACTGGTGTAAATCGGAGTGACCCTTGCAATGATTGGTGAATGACTTTTGCCTTAGACTCTTCACATTTGCATCAAAGTTGCACCTTATAATCTGTTGTAAATATCAGTTTTTTAATAATAGTCAGTAAATGTTGGCACCCTAAATGAAACTGGTGTGAGAAGGAGTGCCCCTTGAAATGACTGCTGCATGACTTTGTAATAAAATATTCACTTTATTTAGTGAAAAGGTCTAGGTTTACCCATTTTAAACTTTTATTATAACTTTCAAACCTTTATTGCATGTTGAAATTATAATATATTTACAAATTTGTTTCACTGTCTGGAGAAACCTTTTCAGCTTTGCCTCTCAGCTCTGTTAACCTATGATTGTTGGATGATTTTCTATTAGCACATTCACCTGCGCATCAAGTCTACTTTTAAACTATTGCAACCTTCAGCTTTGTTTGTTAAAGGAAAACATCACCGATTTCCAATGGGGATTGACCAACACAATCTCGAGTAGTATTTTAAGAATGAAGGGACACTCAGATTCCTCCATATTTTCTAAGAGCCTCTGAAGCAGGCCAGAGGCCTTTTTACCTTGGGCTCACATACTACAACTACTGTACTGCTACACAAATTATCCCTTCTCAACATGGTGGTGTTTTCATGACAAACCTAGAAAACCAGGATTATCTTAACTATGGCCTATTGTTCATGGCCACAAATGATCGTGAATCTTACAAGGTGGAAGATCAAACGCTGAGAACCAAAAGAGACGAAGGAGAGGTGGTCAGATCACTAATTAGAACAGAATGTGAAGTGGAAGAAGCTGCCGTGATGTTAATGTGGTTTTTTGGACATGTGGGAGGAGAGATGTGATGTACTCACTTTGTAGGGCCAAGAATGACCGGTGGTCTGATGATATGACCACATGTGTGCGGGTTCTTTGCCTTACCTTCTGATGGCTGCTGGTAATCTCCAGTTCCTGTGACAGCCCATTAGCAGGGATCTTCACTTTCTCTGCCCTGTGATGACCACAGATCTGGAAGGATCAAACACCGAGAACCAAAAGGGAGAGTTGCTCAGATCACAAATTAAGTGGGAGAAGCATGTTTAGCTGAAGTTGTTGTTGCGCGCGCGCACACACGCACACGCACACACACACACACGCACACACACACACACACACACACACACACACACACACACACACACACACACACACACACACACACACACACACACACACACACACCCCCTTTCAATGGTGGACTGCCTTCCACATGTGCACAACAATTCAAAGGTTTAATTATTACATGTCTGCATCAATATAAGAAGTAAGTTCTGACAGAGTTCATACCTAATGTAGGTTCTGGTGCTAAAAACCTGGAAAGTGATGTAGGCACCAACAGGACTCTTGCTGCACGCTGCAGATCTAATGTCACAAATTGCAGCACAGACCTCGGGAACGTGCTGGGGTCATGCACAAAACAGAGTTTCAAATGGTGAATTTTTTTTCACATGAAGTGCAGAAATGTGAATTGTTGTCAAACTCTGGGAAATTTGTGCAACAGTAGGCTTGAGAGCTGCCAGCACACATTTTCAACGTCATTGGAGGTGACTTCACCAAACAACCTGAAAAGAGAAGAAAACAGGATGTTCCTCATGCTGATCTGCATGTGGACAAAACCACTGTCTGTGCACCACAGCACCTTCATGTAGGCAACAAAGTGAAAGCATAAAACCATACACATCCTTAGGAGCATCTCCTGATGGTTCTTCATCATCATCATCATCATCATCATCATTATCATGATCAGGTGGTGGAGACCCTGATGCAGAGGTTGGATGGGGTCAAATATTTACACACACACACACACACACACACACACACACACACACACACACACACACACACACACCGTCACAGATATTAACAGATTTCGGTGACAACCAAATGTTTATTAGGTTGTTGAGGCATCACTCATCGTTTTGAATAATTAATGAGTTGATGATTGTAAATATTTGCTCTCTAATATAAAACGTAAGATTAACATTTGAAAAAAATTGTTTACTGTTTATTAAACACGTTAACATGAGTAAAGATTCAGGCAACAGTTTAAAGTGGGTCCAGATTCTTTGCTGCAGCAAAATAAGCAGCTCTGATGAGTTAAATATTACTGATACGCATGTGAGGACAAACAACGTGTACAGATACAGTCTCTTATTGGTTATGTGCTGTAACCATGACGAGATGGAATTCCCCTACCTACTAATAGGAGAAAGAGCTAGAAAAGTTCTTTTCCCGACCCAACAGAGACACTGAGAGGTAGGACATTTTACAGCCAAGCTAAATTGTGGATTTTACTTGTATTTTCCTGACCAGTCCAACTAAATTGTGCTCAGAAAGAAGTTTACTTACTTGACCTGCGTATTTCTGTCAAGTTTTTTTATAAGAATTTCTAATTAATATCAAACAAATTTTGTTTATGTTAAATGCCCGTTAGCATTAGCATGTTAGCTGGACGCTGTAGGTAGACTAGCAAGCTAGCTGGAAGCTGACGGTAGCATTATTCAGCTGCTAAAACACATCTATTTTGTCCCACTCACCTCTCAGACCTCCCTTCTCAGAGACACATTCTCTGGTGAACTGATCACGGCCTCAGTTTACAGTATGTGGCAGAATTCAAATGTCCAGACAAAGTCAGACAGTCTACATAGTGACAAAAATGTTTTTTTTAGGTTGTTAAAGCATCACTCATCATTTTGAATAATTAGTGAGGTGTGATGATGTAAATATTTTTCTCTCCTCATATAAAACGTAAGATTAACATTTGGAAAAAAAATTGTTTACCTGTTTTATTAAACCCGTTTAACATGAGTAAAGATTCAGGCAACAGTTTACAGTGGGTCCAGAATCTTTGCTGCAGCAAAATAAGCAGCTCTGATGAGTTAAATATTACTGTACACTGACGTTGTACAGAAACAGTCTCTGATTGGCCATAAGCTGTAACCATGACGAGATGGAATTCCCCTAGCTACTAATAGGAGAAAGAACTAGAAAGTTCTTTTCCCGACCCAACAGCGACACTGAGAGGTAGGACATTTTACAGCTAAGCTAAAATTGTGGATTTTTACTTGTATTTTCTGATCAGTCCAACTAAATTGTGCTCAGAAAGGGTTTACTTACTTTACCTGCATGTTTCTGTCAAGTTTTTTTTCTAAGAATTTCTAATTAATATCAAACAAATTGTTTTGTTTATGTTAAATGCCCGTTAGCATTAGCGTGTAGCTGACGCTGTAGGTAGACTTAGCAAGCTAGCTGGAAGCTGACGGTAGCATTATTCAGCTGCTAAAACACCATCTATTTTGTCCCACTCACCTCTCAGACCTCCCTTCTCAGGGACACATTCTCTGGTGAACTGATCACGGCCTCAGTTTACAGTATGTGGCAGAATTAAAATGTCCAGACAAAGTCAGACAGTCCACATACAGGAAACACTAGCCAGCAGCAGTTGTAAGTAGCAAAAGTAACAGTATTATCACTATTCTACTGCGTGGTTGCGTGAGTTACCTAAAAATGTGCATGATGCGTTAGAGGGAAAGCGTCTGTAAGTGATCGAGGCCGTCTAGTTGTGCGCGAGGAAAACAAGATGGCGGGCGGCCGCCTTTACTTACACAAGATGACGGCTAAGCCCAGCGCATAGGCGCATATCTTTGTTGTTTTGCAAACAAAGTGTTTTAGTACTAAATTTGGACAGAGGGGTTCGGGATAAAACCCAGCTCACAACCCCAAAAAGCTCTTAAACAAGAGCAATGCAATGAAAATCAGAAAGATCACGTTAACAAAGCAGATAACCATAAGATGTGCGGCGGCATAGTCACGTGACAATAACACAGCGATAGGTTAATTAGACCATTACACGGCTCGTACAGTCAGCGAAATAAAGGCGAATACTGCATTTACTGACCACCTATAAAGTCCTGAACGCCGCGCTCATATTTAAGGAAATCCCTCTCGTCTTACCGAGTTGTTAGTGCTGCTGGCGCGATCATCAGCGTGTCTGCTGTCGCTCCACGCGCTTGTTTGCGCTGTTTCACGCTGTGGCTCTCGCTGGCCGGTGATCAGCTGAGTCTCTGTCATAGACACGCCTTCCTCCATGTGCGCTGCTTCAGCGACCTGAAGAGGTTTAAACCCATCTGAGGCACAGTGTGGTCGGGCTCCCGTCTCATCGAAGTGGGGCAAACTGCGCCGATGAGCTGGACTGCTGTCATGTGTTATATTAGTTTTACTCTAATCAGCAATTTTAATGTGTTTGCTTCAGTCAACACTTTTTTGTGCTACGCACTAAATGAACAGTTTATGGCTTCATAATCTGAAAAGTGTAAAGGTTCAGCAGCAGGTTATTTTAAATACTAATTGTATATGATTTATTATTACTTGATTTAGTCAATTGAATTTGGATTTACTGCATGTAACATTTACTGCCTGGTGTGTGAGTAAGTTTAAATTAAAAGCGTCACTACTGACTTTGTCCCAACTTAAGTCCTGACTCTGAACATTAGCTATAGAGTTCTGCTGCTCACAAATAACATTTTATTTTAACCAATATTATTACTGCAGCATGATTTAAAACATAACGTATGTGTACACACAACAACATCTTTGAGTTTATAACATCATGTTTTCATAACTACATAAACTATTGAAGCTGAGTTGAACCTGACTCTTACTGACTCTTACTTTTTTAGGTTTTAAAGGTGTGTAAAACTTTCTGAGCACTAGTCAGCATTCAGCCTTTAACTGTGTAAATGTGAAGCCTCATTCTGTAACTGCTATTTTAGTCAAAATAACCTTGAATGTTATGTGTCATTACAGATTACAAACCACAAAGCGAAAGAATATACAGAGGATTGACAGAGATTGAAGGCTGAGGAGGAGGTGAGAGAAGAGAAGAGAAGAGAAGGTGAAGGCTGAGGAGGAGGCTGAAGAGAAGGTGAAGGCTGAGGAGGAGGTGAAGAGAAGGTGAAGGCTGAGGAGGAGGCTGAAGAAGAGAAGGTGAAGGCTGAGGAGGAGGAGAGAAGGTGAAGGCTGAGAAGGAGGCGGTGATGAAGAAGGCGAAGGTGGAGGAGGAGAAGCTGGAGGAGTTGGAGACGGAGCTGATTGCGGTGTTGGAGGCGGCGGCTAGAGGCGGGGTGGCGAAGCTGGAGGCGAAGCTGGAGGCGAAGCTGCAGGCGTCAGCGGAGGAGGTGGCGGAGGAGGAGGAGGCGGTGGCAAAAGGAGGAGCGGCGGGGAGGGAGATGGAGGAAGGAAGGGCGGAGGAGGAGTTGAAAGGAGGAAGACGGAGGCGGTGGCGAAGCTGGAGGGAGGAGGCGGGTGGAGGCGAAGTGGAGGCGAAGCTGGGGTGGCTGGAGGAGGAGGAGGTGGTGGAGGAGGAGGAGGAGAGGAGGAGGCGGGCGGCGGAGGAGGAGGAGGAGGCCAGTGGTGGAGATGGAGGAGGCAGCAGGGAGGAGGCAGGGTCAGAGAAGCCAGCAGAGGAGAAGCTGGGCAAGGCGAAGGTGGCAGAGGAGGTGGAGGCGGCAGACGAGGGGAAGGAGGCGGCGGCGACGGAGAAGGAGGCAGCAGGAGGAGGAGCCGGACAAGGCTCCGGTGGAGGAACTGGAGGAGGCGAGGAGGCAGCGGCAGAGGAGGAGGTGACGGAGGAGAGGATGAGACATAGACTGAAGGACCAGGTAAGGTTAAGGAAGTGGAGAGAAATGGAATGGATGAAGAGATATAGGGAGGTAGAAGAACAATGGAAGGAGGAAGATAGACAAATGAAGGAGAGTAACGAGAAGGAGATTAGAGAATTGAAACAACGTAAAAAGGAATGGATACGGATGGGAGAGGAGGAACAAAGACTACAGAAGAAAATTGAAAAGACAAAAAAAAGAAAGAAAGAAGAACAAAGAGAAAAGGAGGAGATAAAGTTGATGAAGTTAAGAGAAAATGAATGGAGGGAGAATAATAAGAAAAAATTAAAAGAATGGAAGGAAGAGAGAAAATATTGAATGTGAGTAACGAGGAGGAGATCAAGGAAATAAAGAACCTAAGAAAACAATGGATACAGATGATGAAGGAGGATGAAAACTACGGAAGGAGATTGGAAAGAAAAAGAAAGAAAGAAAAAAAGACAAGAGAGAAGGAGGAGGTGAGGTTGGCAAAGTTAAGAGAGAAGGAGTGAGGAGGGAGAATAGGAAGAAAAAAGAAGAAGAATGGAATGAGAGAGAGAAACAATTGAAGGAGAGTAACAAGGAGCTGCGTAAGATATCTACAGAACTAAGAAAACTCAGCATGCAGGATATAAAGGAGTTGAAAGAACTACTGATAAAGAAGGAGAAGAGAAACGAGAAAGCACTAAGACGAGAGATAAGGAGGAGGTGGGGTTGAAGTTAAGAAAAATGAAGAAGAAAATCCACCTGAAGAAAGTCGAAAAGACCAAAAAAGAAGAATAGAAAAGACAGAAAGTGGCAAAGTAAAAGGAGGAGGACAAGGAGGAAGAAAAAGGAGGAGGAGAAATAAATTGGAGGAGGAGGAGGAGGAGGAGAAGGAGGAGGAGAAATAAAGGTAAGAGGGAGGAGGAGGAGGAGGAGGCGGCACAGTAAAAGTAGAAGGTCCCAGAAGAGAGGTAGAAGGTAGAAGGAGGAGACGAGGAGCAGCCTGACAGCCTGGGCCACTCAATGTACTGTAGATGTGTGTGGCAGCTGCCTGACAACCACGTTACAAGCACCTGTTAACACCCACAACCACCACGGGTGACGTGGTGTGAGGTGGGTGGGGTGGTTTAGGAGCACGAAGCCTCAGAGCGAGTCCTTAAGCAGGGTCTGAGAGCAGCATCAACGAGTGAATGCTGCTGGTTCGATCCATCACTGCCCCCCCCCCCCCCCCGTCTCCTATTATGATTTACCTCCATTGAGGTCGCTGCTGCTGATGGTTTTTCTACCTGCAGTATCTTCACTCATCAGCTGCTCACGTATCGGTGCGTCTCAGTACTGGGGAGCAAAGACGCCACCAGGCAGAACGCCGGCCTCTTAGCATGTTGCAACGGTTTCCAGATTAATTTATCTCCAGCTCAGAGCCGTCAACATAAACTCGTGGTAGCGGGAGCGTGAGGTTCATTCAATTCATTCAAATTCATTCAATTCAATTCAATTCAATTCAATCAATTTCTAAATTCTATTCTTTCTATTCTATTCTAATTCTATTCTATTCTATTTTTCTATCGATTCTATCTATTCTATTCTATTATTTTATTTATATAGCACCAAATCACACAAGTTATCTAAGGCACTTAAAGAAGGTTAAGACCTCACATAACTAAACCCAACAATCCCACATACAGCAACATTTAATGTTTGAAACCGTCAGTCCAGCCCATGTTCCCAACCCGTCGTCACACGCTGCGTTTTCCATGCGGGGTTTCCAACATGTCTCTGCAGCCATCAGATGTTCAGGCTGTTTCCCTCCTGCACCGAAATCCTTATAACCAAGAAGAAAGACCTGGCCTACGATGGCCTTGTCCTCCGCGATCACACCCAAAACACTGTAATTACCAAGTGTGAGTCACATGCTCTTACAGGAACTCAACTCAGTGTAACACCTCCTTGACCTTTTGAGTGACGGATGATTTCAAAAATGTTATTGTAAGGCACCGGTGTTACTGTCTCCCCCCAGGGGGAAGTGGAGGCCCCGGGTGCGTTTGCCACATGCGTTGCTTTCAGTTTATTTGGTCCAGGCAGGGGCACGTCCGCGACTCCCAGGCTCCCAGGGCAGTGTACTTTTTGGAGGTGACCTAATCGCGGGTGTCCCGGCAACACTGGAAGAACTCGTTTTGCTTTACACATATATGCAGATTGAAGAGGCTTGTTTATGATTTGGGTTAAAGGGTGCACGTTACCTTTTTTTTGTTTAGCGTCTGAGAATTAACTCCCCAGTGAACGATGCTCTTCGTCCTTCCCATTGTGTCTTTGTGAGATCACACATCTGTCATACTTCATTCTAACTTTTCTACAAACAGGAGCGATTGGAGGACACACTGTGTGGGAACCCGATGAAGTCTTATCGTCTCTTGCAAACATCCAGGTGACCTCACGCTATAGATGTCTCAATAGTTGCTTCCTCCTTTGTTGACGGTTTTTCTTTTCTTGACCTTTGACCCTCTGCCTCCCCTCCTCCCAGGGACTGTCCCAGAGGGATCCAGGAGAATTCCGTGAGGAGCAGTGCTCCCATTCGCGGGACACCTGACTTCAGGGGAGGCGCTACAAGTGGCTCCCATAGTTACGGAGGTCGAACCCAGCAGCCGCTGAAAGCCCTGTGGGCTCTGCAGGGGTCTCCAGTGACATCACTCGCCTCCTCTGACAGAACGAGAACCAGTGCAAGCTGACTGCAATCCCAAAGAGGGGAGAACTTTTGAACTTTTATTGACCGGTCAACCACCCGCAGCGCGTGGTGGAACGAAGCACTAAACACGGGGCGGAGGGAGACGTTGCGTGGGGAGTGTGCAAGGTAGTAGAATAGTAGTGAGATGAAACCCAGCAGGACTCTGCTCTCTCAGTCTGGTGCTCCAGAATGAATATTTAAACCTTTGACCCAGAATTGCTATGTCTGCTATCTTCCTCCCTCCGTCCACACCTTCTTAAATCAAAACCTGGTATTGGTTCAGACCTGAATTTTTTGATTTTAACGTTGCAAACTCTGCATCTATGCACAAATTAATGTATGCATTTTTGATGCTCGTCCAGCGTCGTGGGCTGCGGAGGAACGTGTTTGGAGTCTTCTCAGTCAGGAGGAATCCCTGCCTGACAGGTGGAGGGTAGCGTCAGTCCTGCCACCTGGTCAAGAACGCTTACCGTCCCCACACTGACAACAGGGTTACCGGGGCATTATGCCAAACCTATTAATCACAACAACTATTTATCAAGCCAGAACCTGTAGTGAGTGAAGGGAGTCTTGCTTCATCTAGCTACACCAGATGTTCATACATCCCTTGTTGGACCGCCACCACTCAGTCTCTCAGAGAGACGGCGGCCACAACGCAAATATATTGGTCGGTTTTTTGACGTGGACGATGAATCAGGTCCATAATCTCTAAGTTCTGTCGGCGCCTACGAACATGGATCTGTTGTGCAGCCATCAAGAACTGCGTGGGACGTACTACCTGAATGGCCACTGGGTGATGAGTTCTCCAGGGACCGCCCGTCGCGGCACCGTGCTGTATTACCATCGAGGCCGCCGAGGGGCGACAGCGTCACCCTGAACACCATCATCGGCGGGATGCCCCACCACACCGCGCGCTTGTGTCGAGGTGAGAATCGCACGGATACGAGGAGATGCTGCATTCGCTGAGGTCCCTGGCACGAGCTCCGTGAATGTGATGTTTATGTGCGACCCTCGCAGCTGATCAGCCAGGAGCCCAACCAGGGGGGTGGAGTACGAGTTTCACCTGCCCACGGCGCTCCAGACAGGGCCGCTATACTGGAGCTCGGCTCCTGGTTGCCTGCGCAAGGACTGGTGGATCAGGTGCGATTTTTTTTTTATTTTTCTTTCTTTTTCTCTTAAGCAGGCCGCCATCGAAACGTGCTCTGACCTCTCCCTGATTGTTAAAATGAGCCTCCTCTTCCCCAGGTTTACCAGTCTCGCTCGGGTCTTCTGCCATTCTCTCAACGATAACAGGCCTTACCCGACTACCCTCTGCGCGTCTTTGCCAAGGACCCAAACACAACCGCCACCTGCAACCCCATCCATGCCCACAGCACCCACAGGTAGATAAGAGCTTCAGGTAGATAAGTATAATAAGATCCAGGCCCGTTGTGGGTGAACTGTCTGAAAGGATGGACGTACCTGTAATCCATCCACCACTGTTGTGGAGATCCCCACAAGAACCCAATAGCCTCTGTGTCTCAGGTAATCGGGGCCCTCTGTTGAGTCGTGTTAGTGGACCAACATGGGAGAATCTGACTCCACTGACTTGGTCATTTCCCTGAGCAGAATCTTTTTAGTAAATCTTCATAATCAATGTCTTGAATGGTGATCGAATGTCCCTGACGAAGCTTTCCTCTACTTCTACAGTATGTTTAGTACGAGCCTGTTCCTCTTGGCTTGCGTGGCAACGGTCCAGCTTCAGCGCCAACCATCTGTCTTAGCACTATTGTCCGCTCATATTTGCCTGCACATATCCTCCAGGGTTTTTTCCTCCTTTTACCTGAGCAATGAGCCGGAACTGCCTGCCCTGGGTTACGTAGTTGAAACTGTAAAAACCTCCCCTCCTGTGTCCTTAATGGGTTGATGCAGGTGTTCGGAGGTAAAGGTCAGTGCCCTGTGGGGGGTTTGTGTGGGTCGCAATGGGACGAGTGACAGTAAAAATGCCAGGACTTTGCTCAGTGACTCTGTGTGTATTTCCCTGCTTTTTTTTTTTTCTTCCTGCGACTTAAAAGTCCAGATGTTTTAAGACGCTCTGCTCGCGTGATGCCAATTCTTCGAATCAACAAGCCATAAAACCTGTGTAATGCTTACATTTGAGGGGGCCTTGTTTTTGCTTCTAGTTAATTACTTTACTGCTTCTAGGTAATTAGCACGCAAACAACTACATCACCCAGGATTTTCCAACACAATCCTGCACTCACTTTGTTTTTTAGTTGTGAGAGTTGTCAACCTTTCCTAGATAGAAAACTATAATCTTAATTGGACAAGTCGGTTCTTTGTGTGTTGTTTACTGTTACCCTCTCTCCCCCTGACCTCTGGCTCCTGCGTCCTCTCCTCCCAGCTGGAACCAACGCGCGAAGTTGGAACACCTTCTAGGTCAACCTTGTGGCGGCGGCTCCCAGGTGGCGCAGCGTGGCATGCGGTTCCCATGATGCCTCTGGGCCCCGGGTGGTGGAGGAGACCGTGTTTGCGCCGGCCTAACGGAGGCCCCGCCGCGCTGCAGACCTGCCAAATTGCAGCAGTTGGCCGCGGAGTACCCGCTGAGCGATGGAACGCGGTGAGTAAAGCCAACGCACGGCTCACGTCCCTCCCCATGAAATGCGCTCTGTTCGTTCACGCTGCGTGTGTGCTTGGCCGCAGTCCCCCGCGTGATCGGCGACCGTGCGGGCTCAGCGTGAAAAGACCAGAGACTTGACGTGTGTCGGCGCCAACGGTGCCCAGCTCGACGAGCAGTCCTGCGCGGGTCGCTCGCCCGGCACCGTCCGGCCAGACTGCCAGGGTGGCAGCCTGCTCCGAGCGGAATCGGCCTGGGCATCGGCGCGTGGGGCCTGGTTGAGCGGCACCAGCAGCAACGGCACAAACGGCAATGGATCAAGCGGCGCTGAATGGCGGCGTCGTTCCTGTGCTTCCGTTCAAAGACACTGTTGATCTTGTTCCCCCGCAGTGGCTCCAGGAGCTGGCTTGGGTTCGGTTTTCTCGGGGAGCGCAAGGTTGACCCTGCTCGGACCAGTGAGGCGTCCTGTACCCTGTGGACCAGTGGCGGCGGCCCACCCCAACCCCCCGCTGTGGAGCGCTGCAACAGCCATTCCGTGCTACAGGCCGAGGGGGCGTGGTCCCTGAGGTTCTGGGACCAAGACCGTGAACTGAAACACACTCCGGTTTTGTCTTGCTCTTTGTGCCAGCGTTCCCAGGCATCCAGGACCCCGAGGACACGAACACACCCAACGCTTCCGGCCCTTGTGCCCTGACCCGCAACAGTAGAGGAACCGGGACAGAGGGCCTAACGTATAATGTTCAGTCACCTTTTTAAAATCCTAACATAAAAAATATTTCATGGAGTTTTTTAGAATCATCAAGTGAGAAAATCAAAGGTTGTAAAGTCCTGTGATTCTCCGCTCCTCCTTCTCCTTCCAGCTTACGTCCCAACACATCAGATTATCAGGGCCTGAATGACGCCTGTGAGCATTGTTGGGCCTGATTAAATATTTCTGGAGCATGGAAGGTGGCTAGCTGTGGCGTTAGCGGCATTGTCCTTGGCGTTTTTTTTACAACTCGCGCTTGGTCTTAGTGGTACAGGAATTGTTTTTTTCTGGAACCCCAGTGTGGTTTTCATTTCAGCCTTTCCCTTGGTTGAAATTCTTCCATTCTCTCTGCGTGGCCTCGAGTAACAAGTAGCTCAGCTGCTCCCTTTCTTGCAGTCGCAGGCCAGAGGCCGATTCCGTCCGCCCACGGCCCCCACTTGCAGCCAGTCCCCTATTATGGCTGCTGCCCCAGAAGGAGGCCCTTTGGCCCGGGGCACCCAGGGCCTGGGGCGTCCCACAAGGCCCCCGGTTCCCACCCCCGCCCGAGCCCCCGCCCTGCGCCACACCAGGTAAATCTGCTCCCTGCGGTGGAGGCCTGGTTTTGACATTCTCTGCCTGGGTGTTCACTCTCTCTGCCGTACAACCACCAAGAATATCACTTTTTGTGTTTCACCACAGTAAATTACACGCCTTTAGACGAGGGTTGATGGTCCCGAAGGCTTTCTTAGAAATGCTGAAGTTGGTTTTTGTTATTTCTTTTCTGGCACAAAACGTGGAGTATAATACACAGTGTGATATTTAAAAAACCTGCTCCTTCTGTGTTTACGTTTTATGCTGCTTGCCCAAGAATGGGACGACGGCTTGCTCAGGGCCCCAACAAGGAAGGCTGCCGTGGAGTACGTCGACCCTCGAACTACTGTAAGCACAAACGCAATGCCATTATGTTTGATAGGATGTTGAAAAAAAGTGTTTGTCTGCTCAGGAAAAAAAGATGATATTATTTGAAATAATAATTATGGTGCAGGTTGCCTCCTTCCATGGGAGAATGCCGTGCAGTGCCGAACCACCACCTACGGCTGCTTGCTACGACCGCAGCACTTCCTGCAGAGGACCCAGTGGGGCAGGGCTGTCCCCCACCCGCCAAACCACAGTAAGAACCCAAGCGTACACAACGTATTGGGATAAGAGAGGAGAAAGCAACTTTGGAGTGCCGGTGGCGTCCACCGCTTGTGTCTCTTGTAAGTTGCGCGCTCCATCTGTCCCCTCCCCCGCGCCGCCGGCTCCTGCCAGCAGCTGGGTGTCGCGCTACACTACGACGTCCCGTCGCACTCGAAATGCGTCCAGTGCTGGTGTAACGGCCGCGTTGCCAACGGCAACAGCAAACAACTTTCAGGGCCAAGCGGAGTGCCAGAGGGCATGTCCGGTACCTGCACCGAGCAACCCGGCCCCAGCCCGGCCCCCAGCCCGGCCCCAGCCCGTCCCGGCTCTGGAAACAGAACCACCGCTGGACGGACAGCGACGAAAGCGGGCCTCAGGGCGGGAGGCGGGTCCACGGCCCGGACAGTCCGCACTATGGGGAGGTTTTTCACGGCCCCCGGCGGCTCCTTAACCTCACCAGGCAGGACACCAGCAGCGCTGCCAGGCAGGCCCACAGAGGCGAATGTAACCTGCGGGTCCCCGCCGCCTACTGCCCGCCAGCACGCGCCCAGCACCCGCGGCCCGGCCGCAAGGTGGTACCCGCTAGTCCCAGCCCCAGCAGTCACGTCGAACCTGGCGCCTGGGCTCCAGCCCCAGCACCACTGGCCTGCATTATGCTTCCAACCTCTGCGCCCCCATCACACTCGCGGAAAGGAGCCCCAGTCCCACTCGGCCTGCTCTGATGAGCAGGGCCAAGAAAGGGAAGGAGAGAGAACAAAACCCCCCAGAGACAAAGACAGGCATCATTTCACTCACATCCACACCAAGCTTTCATCGTTCATCGTGTGTTTCGCATAACAACACCAGCCTTCCAAGAATAATTTTAGCCAAAAACCTGATAGGGAGGTCATATTAAACTTGCAAGCAGCAGATGAATAAAGTAGCAGCAGAAGAGCAATGAAAACATAAATGTAAAGTTTTATAACCTTTAAAACCTTTTGGTGACCTCTAGTTTACAAACATCTGTATTTCTGCAGTGCCCCAGCTGGATGTGAACTCAAAGTGTTGAGGGCGACTAATGCCAACTGACCCTCAGCGCCCCGGTTGTGCGTTTAGCCCGGTGCACCGTGCCTCTCGCAGGCCGCAGTGCTTTCTGGTTCTGCTTCAAAGCCTCTTAAATCCGGTCGCCTCACCCCTCTTGCTTCAAGCCCCTGGGAGACTGGGAGCCCATCGCAGCTCCACCGGCGTGGGTGTGCGGCCCATTCTGACCAGTTCCCTGTGTTGTGTGTTCACCCAGACTAAATAAGGTTTGTGGGATTGATTCATGTCGGTGGGTGCTTGTCTTTGTCCATCTTTGTGTTTTCGTGGACATTCTTTGATTGTTTGTGGTGTTTGTGGAAAATCATCTGTTTTTGGGTCTCATCATCATGCATCCAATCATACTCATCATCATCGTCACAGTTGTCACATTCTGTCTGTGGGTGACATCTGTCTGTCCTCTTGTGCCATGTGCCAAAGGTTTCTCTATCTCTGGGCTTCGTCTGCTTGCTGCCAGGGTTCGTGGCCGGATTCTTATGCTTTGACTTGTGAACTGACCTATGCGCAGGTGCCAACAGCGGGCAGAAACGTGACCTATTCACCTGCTATTGTTTCCCTCCTCCTGTCCTTCCCCTCCTTCTTTCCTCCTCCCCTGTGCTCGTTGTCCCATCGTGTTCCATCAGTTTGACCCTCAAAGGAGTCAAATCGATAGAGCGGACCTCCACCCGTGGAGCCTTGGTCGGCCAGACGGGGGCTGTGCTGAGCCGTGCAGAGTCAGCCCTCCTCCGTTCGTCCACGGTCATCGTGGGAGTTGGAGGAGGGACGGGGGGTCCCCCTGTCCACGCAGAGGGTGGGGTGGAAGCACGCGCCAGCAGTGGCGCATATGGTTCGGGGATGAGTAGGAAAATGACCTCACTTTTTCCACGTATACCCGTCCCAGGCAACCACCAGCAAGCCCAAAGGCTTCCCTGCTGGTTGGTTCCCTGTTCTCCAAGTCGGACTCTCCTGGGCTGGTTTCTTATGCTACGCCATCAGGAGCGAAGAGCGAGATCACCCCCCGTAACGTTCCACTTGTCTGTCTCAGGTTGGTGTCCATGCGTTACTTATATCACATACCATGTGTAGTAGTAGTAGTGCTAACTAAACTGGGCCCCCAGACGCAATAACCCTGAGATTGAAGCTTCACTGATGATCCAGACTCTATGGTACATTCAATGTGAGGCTTTGCACTGTGTGTCCTCACAGAGGATCCTCACAGCGGATTCCTCCCATGTTCTCCCCCAAGAGTGGTCCGCGTCCCCGAGGTTAGAGTATGTCCACCGCTCGTGAATCGCCACCGTGTTGCCTTTAAGAGCAGAATGTGTGTCCGTTGCTGTTTTCAGTTCAGTAATCGATCGGTCCCCCAGGCTCATCTCTGCTGCAATGCGAGCGGGACAAAAGCGCCGAACCCTTGCCCGCACACCGTGGTCCCGCCTCGGGCTCTCAGTCCGTCAAGGAGATCCAGTTGGACCAGGACGACGGACCCCCTCACTGATTCCAGTGAATAGAACTCTTAAAATCTGATGTTGGTCCTGTTACAGATGTTGGATTTAACTTGAGGCTGTGGGTGTATGGCTGTAGGATTCACTCAGCCTCGTCAGACGGCACCCTGATCATTAGTCCCGCTGAGGGTCCGACGACTCTTGGCGTTTTACAACACTGTTACGGCCCTCCGGTCCCGCAGACAGCTGGAGCAGCGGCAGCTGCATCCGAGTCCGGGGTGTAATTTGAGTCCCATCATCACATTCACTTTGACTATTGCACCCTAAGGTTCAGTAATAGCTTGAAAAACACCATGCCGGCTTAAGGAGAGAAAGAAAGTTTTTGTTTATTTAGTTTTTTTGTGCTTTTCAGCGGATCTGAAGATAACAAACTGCTCCAAACACGCCAGTCCAGTGTCTGAAGCAGCACGCCCCTGCTGCCCTGTGGGGGTGGTGGTCTCAGGAGACCAATTTAATATTGGACATGTTCAGGGTAATAACAAAACACTAAAGAACTGGTTCTGAAACACGTTTAAATTGTTTTGAGCATTTAACACTACATGTATGAAATACATTTTTTAGGAGTGAAGTGGTCTTGGAAGTGAAGTGTACAGCTTGGATGATGTGACCTGATGGCACTTTTATTGTTAGTAAATCATCAAACATCCTCACTGACGGTTTTCGGTTCTGGTTCGGTTCTTGAACTGTACCAGGAAGGCGGTGTTTGGGCTGACCGTCCGCCCGACGGCCGGTGACGTCCTCAGTCCTCTGAACGGCCACAGCCTGAATCCTGGAATAACCGAAGACGTCGGACGGGGCACTACACCTTGCAACGTCCTCACGCATTGCCCTCTTTGTGAGCGCCACGCTGAAGTGAAGGTCCATCAGAGACTCACAGCAAGGGTAACAACAGTGGATGCTCTGAGCTGCTGTGGCATCATCTGGGTACTTTTTCACCGTCAGACTTAACTTAAATCTTCGTTCTACTCATATTCCTAAAGTTAAAACTCAAGCAGCAATAAAAAGGAGCATGTCATGCCTCCATTGAACTGCTTGGACGCCCAGGAGCAAACTAATGGAGGCTCTTTGCCCGTGGGCCGCAGGCTTCGGACGTGCCCCCTGAGTGCGTGGACCAGCCGGATCTGGTGACCAACTGCGAGCTGAATCGTTTACGCCCGATCTCTGCTCCAACTCCACTAACTACTCCAGCTTCGCTGCGCCAAGCTTGCACCAGGCACTCACAGCGGAGCCCACAGGTCGGGCGCCAGCTCGGCTAAGAGGCCAAAATATGGATGGCGGGGCGCATGGGGACTGGGGGGGGGGAATAAACCTGAAGATTGAACCAGAGGTGGCAGAGAAGTAACACAAACGTCAGTAAAACGAAAACCTCGGCTTTAAATCGCACCTCAGCTAAAAGTACAGTTGAACTATGTGAAACGGTAAGGACTATGTATCACTGCTATACTACTAAGTCCCGTTGGTGAACATTTAAACCTGTTTTGAAAGTGATGAGAAAAAACATTGTTTTGATTTTATCATCCTAACAGAAGTTATACATCACTGGGACCGTTTTTATATATGTTTTCAAGAGAATCAGAGAATGCTATTTCAGGTTCATTAACCCCCCCGAAATTTTGAAGCACATGTTACAATTATTTCATATGCTCTAGATTTAACACACACCATTTTAAAGGTTATTTCTACTTTGGACAGAAGCTGTTTATATTTGTTTTATATCAGTTATTTCATAATAAAATATTATTTTTCATTTAACATTTGCAGATTAATTCTTCGACTTTGCCCACAAGGGGGCACTCACTCGCTATGAATTTTGGTGTCTCCTTCAGGTTTTCCTGCAAGCAGAAAATAAGGCTTTTCAACTTCATGTTACAGACCAGTGGAGAGCGTGTGGGTTTATACAAAGGTTTTCCAAGTAGCAATGAATTATTCTGATGATGTAAAAAGTTCCAAATTCAAGCGGTAAATGACATCTGGCCAAAGTGAGTCCCATTCAGAAGTTTTACGCTTTAAAAAGGAAGTTTTGTCATTTTATCTAATCTGTTTAATTGGAATTCTAGAGATACAACTTCAGACATCAGATATAATGATATTAGTCCTGAATTTAATGATGTTATATAAAAAAATACAACATGTAGGTGAGCAAATGACTCTGTTGGATTTTAAAGATTTGAGCTTATTCTTCTGTTAGTACAAACATCAATGAATAGATAGTAAAACACCAGCAAAAGAAGCAGTCATAAAACAAAAAAACAAACAAAAACCAAAACACCTCCCTGATGAAGCAATGATAATTGAACTAAATGTTTGTGATATTGTTAAAAGGCTGGCATTGGTTGCTATAAACCCTCTGCAACTTAAACAGTCTCGTAACGTTAAAACAGTATACGTACAGCACTTTGAGCATTAGTTAACACGCTTAAGTTTTTTGAACTCAAATGTCAAATTTCTCACAATAACTCAAAATTGGCTTATTGTTTTTTTGATTCTATGTGAAATAGAATTTGAGTTCAATATACTAAATGCATGTTCATTTTACTCAAAATATTTTAATAAGTATGGAAATTTATCAGATCAGATTAAACCAAACCTTTAAGTTTAGTGCCTAATTCCAAATACAAACTTACTAATAGTTTTATAGTGGGCAACAATTATTTCAATGCGTTCGCCAAAATCTTACCAAACAGTTGGTCATCACGTAACTAAGAACAATATCGCAGCATTATATTTCCTGCAGAACTATCCATGTTTTATTTTCAGTGTGTCAGAAAAGATCTACAGGCAACTACCCGTCAGTGATTAAATAATACTGTGTTTTTCTACCTTTATGCGTGTTGTTCATTAACAGTTTCATGTCCCATCCTGTTTCAAAACTTACTGGTTGCTTACTTAATTAGATAAAAAGTATCTAATATAATTAGTTTGATATAATATATAAATTAAGTACACAATCATTAGTATAATGTACAAAGGCGATTCGATTCAGTAGTTGGTTCATCCGGTTTTCCATCTACGTTGATTCATTCGTGTGATCCAGTCCTGTTGTTACTGTAACTGTGAGTAGATGATGGAGGTTTGAACCGTCACCGTGGAGTTGTGACTCCTCCATGTTTTTGGCACATGTATCATCTAGGAGCTTTAAATAACACAGGCTTTATTCCCCAACACACAAATATAACTGGGTTTTTCCTAACAGCGATGAAAACAGCAGCTAGCTCATAAATTAGCTGAACGCTGGCAGTCCGGATAATAATCTCGCTCACAGTGTTCGGGCTCGTCGGCTTCGGTTGCTGGCGCGCAAACGCTGCTTCCTGTTATCTGCCGCATGCGAGCGTCAACATGTTTTTCACAGAAGCAAGCGCGCAGAGGTGACGTTCACACTTTGCTCTGCGCGAACGGCTGCAGCGGCGCGTGCCTGTTCGGTTGACCCAGAAATGCGCGCTCGCCAGATTGCTCTCAGATGTGCGGCGTGGGAGTTTGTGCAGGGCTGCAGGTGCGCGCGGACGCGAAGGCTGCGGTGAAGCCGTGTGTCGGTGCAGAGCTGCAGGCTGCACCGCGACCACATCCCCCTCTGAGCGCTTGCCTTCAGCTCCGCGTTGATCCCATTGGAGCGCAAACTGAACACCGTTTGGTTTTCTCACCTTGTCAGTGACTGGAGGGTTTGAACTGAAGCATATTTTTTTGTTAATTCAAGCTCAGATGCCAGTATAATCAAGATATGGAATTGATTTTTCCTAAAGGTCAAAATAAACAGGTTTGCTCATGCAGTTTTAGTGTCAGGATTTCATGTAAAAGCGTCAAAGGTCAAACTCACTGGAAACTCCTTCTAAATCTGAATGAATTTGCATGTGAGCTTTTGAGCGATGTCCATCTCTGTGTGGTGAAAACGTTCGATTTCTCAGAAATCAAACTGTCGACGGTCTGCTGAAAAACACGTCCGTGTCTGGAAGGAGTGAGTGTGAAGCGTGTTTGCGTGTTTTTTTCCAAATCAGTCATCGTGCTTGATATCATAGGTGCATGTAAATTGGGGTGACGTAAGAGACGTCAAAGCACTTTCCCCAATCTGAAATATTTATTGAAAGAACCTTTGCACAAGCATTTCACAGCGATGAAGTCAGTAACTATAAAAACTACTCAACTGGAAAGACTGGAAACGTTTCAAGCATAAGAGTAAACACAGAACTGGATGAAGTACTCCAACATTATAAGAATCCTTATTTACCACGGCGTCACGTGGGCTCAGCTCCGGTGGTTCTACTTCCCTTTGACCCCTGAAACCAGAAGGGACACGGTCTTAATGTCACACTCGGCGCTTTTTGCCCTGGACTCACGTGTTTTCATGACAAACCTGGAGCTTCCACAACCAGGAACACGATGAAGGCTCCGTACGCGCAGCTCTTCACGTTGGATACACAACGTAGGAGAGTTTCATCTTATTTACCATCTTCAAATAGTTTTTCTGCAAGACAGTTTTGACATTTAGACAAAAAGGCATGAGTCTAAACTCCATCACCAGCCGACAATGGTTGAAAATGAATTAAATGAATGCATTGAGAAGCAACTGTACCATTTGTCCATAGCCTACCAATCAGGAGCTGAGGGAGAGGAAACAGATTAGAGCGGCTAACATGAACTGACAGACAACCTCAGATTCAAGTGACGCCGAACGCACCTTCTCTCCAGTAATACTGGCCGTGTTGATCTGTGTATTTTGAGCCGTTTAGAAGTTCACATGCAGGTGAACTCGCTTTCCGTCTGAACCACATCTTGATGGGGAACCGTCAGCCTGCTGGTGATCCTGTATAACTTGCCTCCTTTTCCGGGGCGGCCGGCGTCGGTGCCACGCCGTCCGTCACCACCTCTTCTTGTTATGCAGCCAGGACACGGTGACGTGGTCCGGGTAGAAGTCGCTGGCCAACACACCAGCGTTTCTTCTCTTCTGCTTGTCTCTGTTATCCTTTAGACACTTTTTTTTCCGAAGGGTGAAAACAGGTTGACTTTTGGTGGAGTTGATTCTTATGTCCTTCTTCTGTCTGCAGAGAACAGAAATAAACGAGTTGAAATCCACAACATCTGCTGCACATTTTGGCGTCAGCTCATCAAACCCTGGACGCCATTCGACAAAAAACAAGCAAACACTGGGAGTTTTGAAGCAACTCTCACCCAGAACTGTCCTTGGTCCTTTCTCCAAAATAGCCGGATAGGAGCCGGAGCACACCGCTGGCTCACATTTAAAAAACGGGCCTGCCTCAAACGCTACACCACCTTTTCGCGCGCGTCTACTTTTCCAAACGGCACGTTAAACACACAAACCTTCGTGTGGAGCTTGTAGGCATCAACGTCGCACGCGCTGCTTACCCTGCACGGTGGACCCTGGTGCCCTGCCCGAAGTACGCTGGCTCGTAGTTTATTCACACTGCCGCGCGGCTGCAGATAAAGCTGCTCAGCCTGACGCCACCGAACCTCCTCACCGGCGCCGGTGTCTTTGGGCCACGAGCATTTTACACATCATCGACGCGAGAACAAGCTGAGGGAGAGGTTGAAGTCCTGATTTTAAAGCTCGTAAAGGACGATTTGACCAAGCACCTCAGCTGTGACTTAGTGTCTGTCAGATCGTCCCCTTCGCCTGCGAACGTACTCAGCGCGCTCAGGCCTGCGTCTAATAACAGCGGGTTTCTTCCGAGGACGGTGAGTTTGGTCCCGGCTCCAAAGTGAGCTTCTTGCCTGATGCCACACAGCCTTCTCAGCGCGCTGATAACAACCGGCTGACACAGCCCCGCGAGAGTCTGGGAACCGGGAGCAAAGGTTCAACTGCTGCAGAGGCGCAGCGAACGACGCGTCCACCATGCGCCTCATCCTCTGGTTGATTCAAGGGCAGCAACCGGAGGTGAGAGGTCTTACAACCAGAAACAGTTGATTTTTCAGTCCCAGCTCCAAGGACGCCTCAGCGTTGTAGCACAGAGACCGCTGAGCGGAACAGAACTCTCCCCCTGCCTCGGCCTCCTTCAACATCCACTCAGCTCCAGCGATATTAAACACGTTCCACGTGAGGCTCTACGCGACGTGCCAGTCATTTCTTACCTACGACCGTTACTTCGTGCCTCCTCCACCAAAGTGGGCTTCTGCTCCGTATCCAGAGTCACAACGCTCGCTCGCCAGTGCTCAAACGCGTTAGTTGGTTCTAGCTTTCTACCTACAACAGTGAGTCTCTGGTCCCCGGCTCCAAAGTAAGCCTCTACTGGTGTTTGGAGCCAGAGGCTTCCAGCTGTGCAAAACTCTAGCTCTCAGACCCGGTTGTTACTTCAAAACGTCTTACCAAACAGTGAGTCTGGTCCCGTCCTCAAAGAAGGCCTCATTATAGGAGCACAGAGGCTCGACCGTAACGAAACTCGTCCCTGCTCTGCTCTGCCATGATGTTTTTGACATCCCGGCTTTCATTTAATGGGAATTAAAACCGGCGGTCAGGCCAGCGGTTCTGAATTGTTGAGTTTTCAAAATAGGAGCGGTCTGTTACAGCGTCACTGATCCAGCGCGATATTTGGTGATGTTAATAAGCTATTTCTTACCCACCACGGTTAATTTGTTCCTCCGCCAAGTGAGCCTCTGCCCAAACCACCAGTCAACAGTGGCCTCCGCCTGCTCAACCGCAGCCGCTTTGCTTCCATTCACACTTTAGGTTCACATAGAACAGTAGCTTCTTACCTAAACAGTGGAGTTTTAGTCCCCGCCCCGAAGGTACGCCTCTGAGTTGAAGCACAGAGACGCTGAGCCGGAACAAAACTCTGCTCTCTGCACCTGGATGCACCCACGGCCCTCGCTTTCATCACTCTGCTATTCTCTCTGTTCCCGAGCGCTTTAACGTTAAGCCATTATGTTTAAACACGCTTTTTTTTAAGAATTCCTTACCACACACCGTTAGCTTGGTTCCTCCACCAAAGTGAGCTTCTGCTCCGCACCGGAGTCACAGTGGACTCCGTCAGTGCTCAACAAGCTACTTCCTTCCTTTACTTTGCATTTTTAGTACTTTCTTACCTAGAACAGTGAGCTTGGTCCCGGATCCGAAGTAAGCTTCTCTATCGGAGCACAAGAGACGCTGAGCGCTTGGAACAAAACTCTGCCTCTGAACATCTGGACGTGCCGCTTCTATCCCACCGAATCACTTAACCCCCTTTCTAATGACTGAAGCAAGTAATTTTACTTAGAACCTAATGACAGTGTCGAACATTTCAGCAAATCCACGTCTGGGCCCCACTGGATCAGTGGATCAACAGATTTCTTACCTAAAACCGTCAGCTTGTTCTCCTGCACCAAAATAAGCTTCTGCAGTCAGAAACCGCTGCCCAGTGACTTCTGTCAGTGCCTCAACGGCCCAGGAACGCGGGCTTCCTCTTTTGCCTCGACCTCATTTCATTCGTTTTTGGCAGTGTTTTATCTCACCTAGAACCCGTTAACTTTGTTCCTCCTCCACCGAAGTGATCTTCCTGAACCAGTGGCCGTAGTCACAGTGAGCCCATCCGAGCTTCAAAACGGCCCAAGAAGCTGCTGCTGCTGCTCGTTTCGTAGCAGTTTTTTCAATCAACAACACTCTGACTCGATCACTCCGTTCGGTCCTCATTTCTTACCTAGAAACGGTATTTGGTTCCCACCAACCGAAAGCAGGTTCATATCCAGCGGTCCACATGCGTAGAGTCAGTGCTCAAACACGGCTCAAACCCACCTGCTGACGCCGTTCCACCCTCAAACCTAATCAATTTCAACAACACCAGCTTTCAATATTTTAACTTTGGGTTTGTCTCACTCACCAGAACAGTCAGTTGGTTCCTTGCCGAATAAGGCTTCGTACTGACACAGCGTCAGACTCCACATCAAACGCTGTGAGCTGTGCCTCACATTCACACTACGAGTTGCGTACGTTTGTCAGAGAATCTCACCCGATGAGAGATTTATCTACATGTTCCCCCATTTCCAGCCATGAACCAAGTCCTGGCGTAGAATCTGTCAGCCGGTTCTCACCTAGAACAGTTAACCTGGTTCCCTCCACCGAAGTACGCTTCACTAGAACCAGTGTCACAGTGATCCAACCAGTCCTCAGACGGCTCAACCTGCTCTTCTCTTCTCTCTCTCACATCATTCACTGTTTGTTAATAAAACCTGACTCATGATTTATCGCCAAAGCGTTGATGATTTATGAGACGGTCTCTACCTAAAACAGTTAAACTTTGTTTCCTCCACACCAAAGAAGCCTCGTATCCAGAGTCACAGTGAGTCTAGTAGTGTCAAAGGCCTCGCTCCCTTCTACCAGCTCCTTGGTTTTCCCTTCTTCTCTTAAACTACTGATGATTTTTTCCATAGACGTTCTTACCCTAGACCCGTTACCCCGTTCGTTCCTCCCCCGCCGAAGTGAGCTTCAGATCCAGTGTCACAGTGGAGTCTAGACAGTGCTCAGTAACGCAAACACCGCGGTAGCATTTTGCTGATCAATTCTGCGTTTGACTAATCATTTATGTTCCCTGATAAAAAGTAATGACTTCAAATATTAAGAGTGTGCTTTTGAGCTGAGGACCAAGGATTTGGATTCTTCCCTGAACTTGCTGGACTTGTGGTCTTAACCTAAAACAGTTAGTTTGGTTCTCCACCGACCACGGGCTTCAATCCACTGCTCTCACAGTGGATTCAGTTCAGCTCGAATCAACAGACCTGCTCTACGGTTTTTACAGGGAGGTTGGAGGCTTTACTCACCCAGAACAGTCACTTTGGTCCCCTGGCCGAAATAAGCTTCGTAATTGGCACAGCCTCAGGTCGGCAGCAAAAAGCTGTGGCCTGAGCCTGTCCCTACTTTATGTGTTATGAAGCCCGGTTTTCTTCCATAAACCGTTAGTTTTTTGTTCCTCCACCGAAGTAAGCTTCACCAACAACCAGAGTCCCGTGAACTAATCAGGCCCCCCAACGCCCAAGCGAGCCTCACTCTCGCGACAACCAGCATCAGCGCGACCTTTACTCACCCACAACAGTCACTTTGGTTCCTGGGCCGAAATAGGCCTCGTTGACGTTCACAGTGCAGAGCCACCGAGCACGAAACTGTCCAGCATCATTTACACAAGCTGCTCAACCGTCATGTTCCAACGTACAGTAAGACGAACTGGAATATTTACCCAAAACCGTGACTTTGGGTCCCTCGGCCGAAATAAAGCAGGTTCAGTGTAGGTCACAGTGTTCGCAGTTCAGCGCAATATGTCAACGCTTCACAGAGGCGGGTTCTGATTTCACGCTCAAACCTTCATGCTGTGGAAGTTTGAGGCTGTAAAACTGAAGATGTCCGGGCGTTTTTCTTACCCAAGACGGTGAGTTTTGGTCCCTTTTCCCAAAGTAAGCTTCGCTTGACCTGGTTTCACACACTGACTGTCCCCACTGACAAGAAGTCCTCCGAACCCTCCGTAATGGCATGTTGAGAACCAAGGAAATAGTCCAGGAGCGGAGGGACTTCGTCAGCGAGCAGGACGAGCTTCATGATGTCCAGATTGCTTAGTTTACTCAGGTTTTAGTTAATGAAGCATCCAAATGCATCATATTTGACTAAAACGTCATCAACAACAGGTTTTTTTTTTGTTTCAATCCTCATCCTCTCCTTTACATTGACATAAAACTGCTTGAAGGTCTGCTGTTCCACCTCCTGCCCTAAAACTGGGGTTTCAGCTGCATAGTGTGTCCCAGGCCGCTTCGCCTCAACTCACAAATGGGAGTTGGTGCGAGGAGTTTTTTGTACGCGGCTCTATTGGGTTGTATCAAACCGTGGCCCCCTGTCCCCCCACGGTGAAAGCTCACCAAAAACCCTTGTTTCTCTGTTCTCCTCCCCCCTCCCCACAACTCCGTAATCTCTCAGCCTCCTCGCTCTGGGTGCCATGGCAGCTGTGGCTGGTGCTGAACGGGAGAGCCACCGACTGCTGCTATTTTCAGTGACGGCTAGAAAAGCAGCGAGAACTGAAGGAAGGAGGGAGGAACTGGTTTTGTTTTTTGTGTTGGAAGATCCTCAGAGGAAGTGACATCTCCGCTGGTCACACCTACTTGTCCACCATGTAAAAAAGTCACTTGCTCATTTAGTAAAAAATAAAAAATGAAGTAATTTGTAAACATTTCATTTCTTTTTATTATTAATATTGTAATAAATAACCTGTAAGCAGTTTTTTCAACTGATTTTTTTTCAAACTAATTAGTTTTAATACTAAGTAATATGGTAAATAATATGTTTATAATTTATAACTCCAGTTGTAGTTATTCTATATAAAACCAACACAAACCTTTACTTTTCATTTTAGATAATAGTCTTTGAGACCATCATTGCAATACTGATGATGTTCCTGAATTATTTGTGATGTGAAGTCACAGGTGTGCTTTGATTAGGTTGATAAGCACAACAATTTCCTGTTCATCTTGTAGGGGGCCTTCTGGTCTCCGTTTTAAGACTCCTGTGGTTAGAGATTTTTCATTCATACTTGCACGAACGTTGTGTGACGTGTGCAGTAGAGGGAGTGTGTATCCTTTGCAGTTCTCAAGTTTTCACTCTAAGTTTTGATCTAAACATAAAGTTGCTTAGTCTCTCAGGGAGTTCAGGCATTGGCTCTTCACCTCCTCCTGTCATCTCCTCCTATGAGGTTATTGTTGAGATCGACCTGTAGGTTTTGTGTTACTGTGCTAACTCTGCCACGAAATACACACGCGAAGTCCTGCCAGGTTTCACAGTGAATATCTGCCAGGCGAGGACGTTAGCACTTAAGCCGGACATTTTGTGGCTTGGCATCCTTAAAGGGAGCTTCAGTGCCTTGCAAGTTTTTTATAGTATAGAATATGTTAACCAGCTGCATTTCCCCCTGCTGCTGCTCTGTTGTCACCATAACTTGTAAGTAGTCAATGTCACGGGTACCTGTTTTGCACACTGCAAGAGTTACTGATGTCTCCCTAGCGCGGCTAAATTACAAATGAGCCTGGTCGATTTTCAACACAGAAGCAGAAACTGAAAACAAGTAAACAAAAAACTTTACAAGAACCAACAAACAAACATCAGCTCAGTTTTTTTCTGCTGACTTTAAATCATCGTAACCCCAGTGAAGATCAGAAGCCAAAAGCAAGATGGTTGCCAGAGTGGCCGGGATGTTCAACTAGCCCAAACGTTGTTGTTTCATTGGAGGTGATGATCAGCTCCAGGTGAAGGCTTTTGGACCCTCCCTCTGCTTCCCTGCTCTTTAAAACTCCAGCCAGCTGTACATGTCTCTGTCTGGTGTAGTCAGTGAGACGCTTCGATGCAGGTTTCAATCCTCTTCTAGCTGTAGTCTCTAGAAAGCTGAAAAAGCATTTTAAAAAAGGTCAAGAAGATTTAAAAAGTTCAGCTTTTAACTACCTTCACCCCCCCCCCCAGAACTTTAGGCTACAGCACCATTTAAACTACAAACACAATCTTCACCTATTAATATATTTAAAGTGTTTCCTGAGTTAAAGCAGTAAAGCATAGGGGGATGATAGATTTGGAAGTTGGAATTTCTCAGATTTCCATTAGTGTGTGATTGCTTGAGCTAGTCAGTGTCGGAATTGTCAGAGCTAAAGAGTGGAGACATTTTTTTTTGAGCCAGAACTTTTCTTTTAACCTCGCACTACAGTCACAGTTTTTGACATAAATGAAAACGTGTAGTTTTATCACTGACAGTCGTGTAATTTCCATACTTGTCTCTCTTCTAAAACAGTGTGTGGTCTGCCCTCGTAGCATACTTTAGTCTTCTGTAGCGGCACTCAAAGTGCAGAAGAGCAGTTCCAATATTCCTTCCCCTATCGAGTTGATGGGACTCAAAGTAAATTTGCAATTGCCAAAGTCGCAATAGCTCTCTAGTACAACTGATTGAGCCTAATGTTTGATGTATGGATTTTCCTGCCTTTGGAGAACCGTCCTCATTATGACTGATTTGAGCTCAGCAACAGTTTGAAGCCTGATGTCTTATCGGGTATCAATGAATCTCTCTTATTACGTGTGTCGTGTTGTGGGTAGTGTGGTTGTATTATTATATATAATAAAAAAACTTAACCCCTTCTCAACCCCACGACGCGGGTGGTTCTCATCCGTTGTGGAAGAATTCGCAAGCTCGGGGTACTCTACGCAGGGCAAGGAGCTTGAGGGTTCCGCAGTATCTGTACTGTTCCTAGGAACTGCACTTTTTCTGGGACTGAGATGTCGGATGTTTTTACAGGAACTCTGTTCGTAGCCCACTCCTCCAATTTGGGGTCACTTGCCCCCGTGCTTGCTTATGCCGATATCACCACAGGTGGCACGGGGGGGGGACCTGTGGCAATTCACCTTCCAAGCCGTTCTCCAGTTCTTCTGAGCCCTTAGTATTTCTCCTAGTTTTCACAAATATATAATGGGTAATGCACCATAACAGACACTGGTTGTAAATCGGAGTGAAACCTTGCATGATGGTGAATGACTTTTTGCCTTAGACTCTTTCCATTTGCATCAAAGTGCACCTTATAATCTGGTTGTAAATATCAGTTTTTTAATAATCAGTCAGTACATGTTGGCAACCCTAAATGATAGAAACTGGTGTGCGATAAGGAGTGCCCATTTGAAATGATGCCTGCATGACTTTGTAAAAAATTCACTTTATTTAGTGAAAATTTGTCTAGGTTTTTACCATTTAAAACTTTTATATATAACTTTCACATCCAACCTTTATGCATGTTTGAAATTATAATATTATTACAAATTTGTTTTCACGTTCCTGGAGAGAAACCTTTTTCAGCTTTCCTCTACAGGCTCTGTTTTAACCTAGATTGTTGGATGTATTTTATGCTATTAGCATTCACTGCGATACAAGTCTATTTTAAAACTATTGCAAACCTCAGCTTTGTTGTTCTTGAAGGAAACATCACCGATTCCAATGGGGATTGACCAACACAATTCTCGAGTAGTATTTTTAAGAATGAAGGGGCACTCAGATCCCTCCATATTTTCTAAAGAGCCTCTGAAGCAGCCAGAAGGCCTTTTCACTTTGGGACTCACATACTACAACTCACTGTTAACTCTACAAACACACTTATCCCTTCTCAACATCGGTGGCTGTTTTCATGCCACAAAACCTAGAAAACAGGATTATCTTAACATGGGCTATGGGTTCCTGGCCACAAATGATCGTGAATCTTAACAAGGTGGAAAGATCAACGCTGGAGAACTAAAGAGAACGAAGGCGAGATGGTGGTAGATCACTAATTAGAACAGAATGTGAAGTGGAAGAAGCTGCCGTGATGTGTAATGTGGTATTTTTTGGACATGTGGGGGAGGAGAGATTGATGTAACTCACTTTGTAGGGCAAGAATTGACCGGTGGTTCTGAGATATTGACACATGTGTGTGGGGTTCTTTGCTTCTTACCTATTGACTGAGGCTTGCTGGTAATCTTTATGCCAGTTTTCCTGTGACAGCCCATATAGACAGGGATCTCACTTGCTCGCCCTGGTGGAACCACAGAACTTCTGGAAGGATTAACCACACCGGAGAACCAAAAGGGAGAGTTGCTCAGATCAAACACAATTAAGTGGGGAGAAGCATGTTTAGCGAAGTTGTTGGAAACATCGGGCGCGCGGACACATAAACGAACGCAACACACAGCACACCGCCACACCACAACACACCACCCACACTAGCACATGCACACACACCGCACCACACCACACACACAAACACCACACACCACCCACACACACACCACCTTTCAAATGGTGGACTGCACTTCCCACATGGTGCACACAATCAAAGGTTTAATTTATTACATGTTCTGCAATCCCCAAAATTTATTTTTAAAAGAGTAAGTTCTGACAGAGTTTTTCAGTACCTAATGTAGGTTTTTCTGGCATAAAACCTGGAAAGTTGCTGTTAGGCCACCAACAGGACCCTTTGGCTGCACCGTGCAGATCTATGGTCAAAAATTGCACCAGACAGACCCCGGGAACGTTGCTGGGGGTCATGCACACCACACGAGTGAGTATGTTCAAATTGGTCAATTTTTTTTTCAACATGAAGTTGGCACAAGAAATGGAATGATAAAAATGTCAAACCTCTGGGAAATTTGTGGCACCGGGGCTGGAGCTGCCACACACATGTTTCACACGTAAATTGGAGGGTGAACTTCACCAAAGCCCTAGAAAAGAGAAGAAACAGGATGTTCACTCATGCTGATCTGCACTGTGGACCAACCACTGTCTGTGCACCACAGCACCTGTTACATGTAGGCACAACGTGAAGCATAAAACCATACCACCTTAGGAGCATCTCCTGATGGTTCTTCTCATCATCATCATCATCACATCATTTCATAATCAGGTGGTGGAGACCCTGAGTGCAGAGGTTTGGATGGGGTCAAATATTTACACACACACACACACACACACCACACACCAGCACACACACACACACACACACACACAACACCGTCACAGATATTCAGATTTCTGGTGAAAACCAATTGTTTATTAGGTTTGAGGCCAATCACTCATCGTTTTGAATAATATATGAAGTTGATGAATGTAAATTATTTTGTCTCTAATATAAAACGTAGATTAAAATTGGAAAAAATTGTTTTACCGTTTATTAAACACGTTTTTTTAACATGAGTTAAAGATTCCAGGCACAGTTTTTTAAAGTGGGGGTCACAGATTCTTGCTGCAGCAAAAATAAGCAGCTCTGATGAGTTAATATATGATACGCATGTGAGTGACAACGTGTAGCAGATACAGTCTTTCTTTGGGTTATGTGCTTGTAACCATGAACGAGAAGGAAGTTCCCCCACTCTACTAAATAGGAGAATTTTAAAGAAGTAGAAGTTCTTTTTCTCCTCGACCCAACAGAGACACTGAGAGGTAGACATTTTTACAGCCCAAGCTAAAAATTGTGGATTTTTTACGTTGTTATTTTCTACCAGTCCAACTAATTTGTGCTCAGAACGAAGTTTAACTTACTTGACCTGCGTATTCTTGTCAAGTTTTTTTTTTATAAGAATTTCTAGTTAATATCAAAACAATTATTGTTGTGATTGGTTGACTATGACCGTTTAAGCATTAAGCATCTTGTCTAGCCTGGACGCGCTTGTGTGGTCTGAGATCTGTGCCAAGCTCGCTGATTAAGCTGATCGGCTCGTGTTAGTCTTAGTACATATCTAAATTCTCCCTAGTGTGCCAACTGGGACATCACCAATCTACGTTCTCTTGTGATCGCGTGTTTGCCGCTATGGCTCACAACAATACCTCATGTGTTGTGGCCACACCTCGCATAGGGGGGTTTTTGTTTTGTTGCTTTCGGGTGTTCTAGGTGGTGACGGGCGTTCTCTGGATGAAGATCAGGGCCCTCATTTACAGTAATGTGGCAGAATTCAAATGTCCCGACAAGTCACAGTTACATAGTGACAAAAATGTTTTTTTTTTAGGTGTTAAAGCTTCACTCATCATTTTGAATAATTAAGTGAGTCTTGATTGTAATATTTTTCTCTCCTCATGATAAAAAGTAAGATTAGAACATTGTGAAAAAAAATTGTTTTACCTGTTATTTTTTTTTAAACCCGTTTGTTTTAACTGGAGTAAGATTTCAGGCAACAGTTACAGTGGGTTCCAGAATCTTTGCGCAAGCAAAATAAAGCAGCTTGCAGTGAGTTAATATTATGGTACACTGACGTATTTCAGAACAGTTCTCCTGAATTGGCCATAAGCCTGTAAACCATGACGAGATGGAATTTCCCCCTAGCCTACTAAAGGAGAAGAACTAAGAAAGTTCTTTTTCCCGACCCAACAGCGACACTGAGAGGTAGGACATTTTACACCCTTAAGCTATAAAATTGTGATTTTTACTATTGTATTTTCTGATCCAGTCCAAACTAAATTGTGCTCACTCAGGAAAAGGGTGTTTACTAACTTTAATGTCATGTTTCTAGTCCAGTTATTTTTTTCTAAGATTTCTAATTAATATCAACAATTGTGGTAGGGTGGTGTTTGGGTGGGGTTGGTTGGGGGTGTGGTGGTGTTTTTCGAGTCTGTGAAGTCGGCGTCGGTGGTGTGTGGTGAGCGCGCCTTGCGCTTTTGGTTGGCTGTGCTCGTGGGTGGGTGGTGGACTTGGCATTTTTACTAGGTTTTAGTTTGGTTGATGAGGGGGTAGCAAAGAGGACTAGCTGGAAGCTGACTGTAGCATTATTCCAGCTGTCTTAAAACATCCATCTATTTTGTCCCCACTCACCTCCTCATCCCTTCCCCTTCTCAGGGCACACTTCTCTGGTGAAACTGATCTCGAGGCCTCAGTTTTTACAGTAATGTGGCAAAGGAAAAGGGTCCCCAGAACAAAGTCAACAGCCACAGACAGGAAACACTCGTGGTCCGGCGTGCCTGCAATGGGGTAGTGCAAAAGTGGTCTGTGGTTTGTGGTTTAAGGTGTTCAAACTGAGGCGGCGAAGACGACTTATTTACTGCGGGGGGTGCGCTGAGTGACCTAAAAGGTGCATGAAATGGTTTAGAAGGGAAAGTCGGCGGTGGTGTGGTGGTGTGTGTGCTCAGTTCGCTAGATATATCTGTTCTAGTGGTTCGAAGGCCGTCTAGTTGTGCGCGAGGGAGGAAAACAAGAGGGCGGCGGCTGGGCCCGTGGTTGTGGGCCCGCCCTTTTTTAGCTGGAGTGGACCAAGATGGAACGCGAAGCCATGGGTTTGTGGGTGTTGCGCAGGGCGCAGGCCTTTGTTGTTATTTGCAAACAAAGTGTGGTTGTTAGTACTAAAGGGTTGGACAGGAGGGGGGGGTTCGGGATAAAAACCACAGCTCACAACCCCCAAAAGCGTCTTCAGACACAGAGCACTGGTAGCGGATCCGGGAAACGTATCACGTCACAAATTCAGCCCCAGGAGAAGCGGGGGGGAGGGCGGCGGCAGGGCACCGGGAACAGAGTAACACACAGCGAGAGGTTGAATTGCGAGTGCCTGCCCGTGAGAAGAAACAACACAGAAAATACACGGCTCGTAACAGTCACGAAAGAAAGGGCGAATGGGACTGCAATTGACTGACACCTAGGTAGGGCAAGTCTGAACGCCGTGCGGGTCAGAATTTGAAAGGACGGAAAAGCCCTGGCTGATGGGAGTAGGGCTCGACCGGGTAGTGAGGGGGGTGTTAAGTTGGGCTCTGGGGGCGGGGTGGGGCGGAATCATCAAGCGTGCCTGATTGCTTGTCCATGGCAGTGTCTGGGCACGCTGGTCGGGGTGGGTTTGGTGGTTGTTTTGGGGCCGCTGTGTTGTCGTCACGCGTGGCTCGCGCTGGCCGGTGATCACTTGAGTCTCTGTCATAGACCACGCCTTCCTCCATGGTTCGCCTGCTCAGCGCTGAAAGCCGGTTTTACCCATCTGAGCAACAGTGGTGGGTCGGGGCTTTCCCTCCCGTCCCTCGTCCCAAGTGGGGCAAACTGCGGGGCGCCGATGAAGCTGGGACCTGCTGTCATGTGTTATATTCTTGTTTACTCTCATTCAGCAATTTTAATGTGTTTTGGTTTCAGTCCAACACTTGTGTCCTAGAATACAAACAGTTCTATCATTTCTAGCATCGTCCTCACGTTTACTTCCTCCTCCTGGCTCTTATTTTGTAGTCCCATAACCGCACTTCCTGTTTATTACTTTCGTCTTCCCTCAGCTTTACTAACACCACCAATCAGCCTCACCTGTGCTCATCACTGCTACTGCTAACATAAGGAGGTCGACAGCTGCTCTTCGTATATGTTTAAATATGTGGTTTTAGTTCTCGAAATAAATGACCTAATCGAAGCTCTAAGCAAGAATTTGGGGGATTACGGTATTAGCAAGTATTACGGTAATGCTGCACGTATTGCCTGGAAAGCTAATATTTTCTCAAATGAAAACCAAAACAAAAACTGATGACTTGATTAAATCCATAAGCCACGATCTTATTATTGGGTTTCCCCCATTATTTTCTTGCTGCTTCTCCATGAACTGTTCACCCTTTTAGCAGTTTTTAGCTCTACATTTGCTCAAAACACTAACGTTATGTTAACGTCAAACAAGCTAACATTGAGTACACACGATAACGCTCGTCAAGAGAGAACACATGGGGTCAATTTTCAGCTAAAAATAATAAGCCTGGATGATAACCCTGGTATTACATGTACAGTGGAAGCGGTAATGACGCTTTGGTTTACGCAAAGAGGGAATAGACCTTTTAAGAGGCCTCGTCGTTGATAGCCGCTCTTATGTGACACGAACGCGCTGTTTAACTGTTATTTTTACAGTGTGAAATTACAGAGCGCGCGCGAAAGGTCCCCGTCGCTGTCACGACGGGCTGTAATTGCGCTGGATGCGCCGCTGCTTAAAAGGCGCCGCCGGTGACGCCGCGGAGGAGGTTCGACCGGCAGGACTTTCCCCGCCGATTGTCGGTTTCCTGTGGGACAGAGACAGCGAGAGGCAGTGAGACAAAGGGGAGCAGCCCGACCTGCCTCCTCAAATATCCCGGACGCCCGAGCGCTGCTCAGACGCGCCTTCAAGTCCGAGAGTCGGATCGATAGAAACCCGTGTTCTCTCTGCGCGAGGATCCAGCGGCGGTTCGGGCTCCGAGGCGCCGCATTCAGAGCCGCAGATCAGGTGAGTGGCCCGCGTATCTCACTGAACTGCGACTCCGGTTGTTCAATATGACTTAAAGTGGCGGATATTTTTTTAATTGAGTACGTTTGTTTGAATGACGCCTCAGCGGAAAGTTATTATTAGGAGAAGCGGAATCAGATCAAGAAACCAACGCGCGCCACTGAGAAGTGATGATAAATGACTGAGTCCCTAAAGATTTGATTTATCGTGTTATTGAGGACTCTGAGCAGGTGCTTTTTTCTCCTTCCTCCTGGTTGTGGAGCTGCCTCTTTGGTTTTATAACAGCAGGTCACGAGGCTGAAGGCTTTAAAGTTATAGCTGTTCTATAGTTGTGGTACAGTTATCATTTAAGCGTCTATGGAGCAAACATGGCTGAATACTGAGTGTGGTGGTCTCCAGAGGTGGTGGTCTTTGTTTGAAGTCAGCGTCTTCACTACAGGGGCATCAGACCTGCTGACTGCAGCCTCTCTCCTCTCTGATATGAGCATCTCCGTGGGGGGTTCACAGCTGCACGGTAGCTTTTCCTCACTCTGGGGGCCGTGGTGACCATGGCTAGGAGGTCAGAGGTGCTTTGGCGGCCCCCCCCATCAACCCCCCATCTCTATTTCTCCTCTCACTCTCTTCTTTCTTCCTCTCTCTTTTCTTTCCTCTGTCCGTGTTGGGAAGTTCACGTCAGCATGGTTCTCCTGCCTCTGTGACTTAGACACAGTGACTAACACTGAGGGTTTTCGTCACCAGGCAACAATGAAGATGCTCCTGTGTCTGGCAGTCGTCCAGCTGCTCCTGGCCCCAGTGCTGATGGTAAAACTCTGGAGAAACATATTTGCATGCAAAATATCATTATGTTTTACATTTCATGCAAATTTCCCAATTTAATCACGTCAGATGAGGCAGCACAATGTCAGATTTCAGTTGGGAAAACTCTCAGCTCAAACCTCTCCGCTCTGTTAGTGTTATTATATGGATTTTGCTGATTTATGTCACAGTGCCACTTATAAATCTCTGTTTTGGCTCCAGGTGCCCAGTGTGATCACTGGGACTCATGGGGTCCATATGGGGAATGCAGTCGCAGCTGTGGCGGGGGTGTAACTACGAGAACCAGACGCTGCATCACTCACAAGGTAATATATATTTTTTATTACATTTACATGCGGGTCAACGTGCCGACATCAAAGCCGGTGTTGTTCACCGGGAGGCGCTGCACACACAGGTACAAGGGGGTGGAGGCGCGTGGACTGGATCTTTAATTGTAGAGGAATGCCTTGAAGTCACACAGACGCGGGCTTGTCTCACCGTACGTCTGCAGCAGACGCAGGGAGGGGCCCTTCGACATTAAAAGGGCTGGGCTCTGCTGCAATGAATGCATAAGCATAATATCTGATTGAAGGGCTCAAAATGGAGTTTACACAATATGTTTGGGTTGTTGGAGGAGCACGAAGCAGCTAAGAGCGAGTCCTGTAAGCAGGGTCTGAGAGCAGCATACGAGTGAATGCTGCTGGTTCGATCCATCACTGTCTCTATTATGAATTTACCTCCAATTGAAGGTCGCTGCTGCTGATGGTTTTCTACCTGCAGGTTATCTGTCACTCATCAGCTGCTCAGCGTATCGGTGCGTCTCAGTAATGGGGAGCAAAGACGCCACCAGGCAGAACGCCGGCCTCTTAGCATGTTGAAACGGTTTCATGATTAATCTCCAGCTCAGAGCGTCACATTAAACGCTGGTAGAGGAGCGTGAGGTTCAATTCAATTCAATTCAATTCAATTCAATTCAATTCAATTCAATTCAATTCAATTCTATTCTATTCTATTCTATTCTATTCTATTCTATTCTATTCTATTCTATTCTATTCTATTCTATTCTATTCTATTCTATTCTATTTTATTTATATAGCACCAAATCACAACAAAGTTATCTCAAGGCACTTTACAAAGTAAGGTTTAAGACCTCACATAACTAAACCCAACAAATCCCACATACAGCAAGCATTTAATGTTGAAACCGTCAGTCCAGCCCCATGTTCCCAACCCGTCGTCACCGCTGCGTTCGCTGCTGGTTTCCAACATGTCCGTGCAGCCAGTCAGTGAGTCAGGCTGTTTCCTCCCTGCACCCGAATCCTTAATACCAGAGAAGAAGACCTGCCTACGATGGGCCTTGTCCTCCGCGAATCACACCCAAACACTGTAATTTACCAAGTTGAGTCATCATGCTCCTTACAGGAACTCACTCAGTGTAAACACTCCTGACCTTTTGAGTGACGGATGATTTAAAAATGTTATTGTAAGGCACCGGTGTTAGCTGTCTCCCCCCAGGGGGAAGTGGAGGCCCGGGTGCCGTTGCCAAGTGCGTTGCTTTCAGTTTTGGTGCCAGCAGGGGCACGTCCCGCTCCCAGGCTCCAGGGCAGGTACTTTTTGGAGGTGACCTAATCGCGGGTTCCCGGCACGACTGGAAGAACTCAGTTTTGCTTTACACATATGCAGATTAAAGAGGAGCTTGTTTAATGATTTGGGTTAAAGGTGCACGTTACTTTTTTTTGTTTACTGGTCATGAGAAGTAACTCCCCAGTGAAGATGCTCTTCCTTCCTTCCATTGTGCTTGTGAGATCACATCATCTGTCATATTCATTCATTACTTTTCTACAAACAGGAGCGATGGAGGACACAACTGTGTGGGACCCGATAAGTCTTATCGCTCTTGCAACATCCAGGTGACCTCACGCTAAGATGTCTCACTAGTGTGCTTCCTCCTTTGTGTGACGTTTTTCTTTCTGACCTTTGACCCTCTGCCTCCCCCTCCTCCCAGGACTGTCCAGAGGGATCCAGAGACTTCCGTGAGGAGCAGTGCTCCCAGTTCGACGGGACTGACTTTCAGGGGAGGCGCTACAAGTGGCTCCCATATTACGGAGGTCAGAACCCAGCAGAAGTGAAGCCCTGTGGGCTCTGATCAGGGTCTCAGTGACATCATCTCCCTCCTCTGACAGCCGAGAACCCGTGCGAGCTGAACTGCATCCCAAGAGGGGAGAACTTTTATTACCGGCACCGCAGCGCCGTGGTGGACGGGACGCCCTGCCACCCGGGGCGGAGGGACGTGTGCGTTGCTGGAGTGTGCAAGGTAGTAATGAGTAGTGAGATGAACCCAGAGGCTCTGCTCTCTCAGTCTGTGCTCCAGATGAATTTAACCTTTGACCCCAGATTGCTATTGTCTGCTACTCCTCCCTCCGTCACACCTTCTTAAATCAAACCTGGTATTGGTTCAGCCTTGAATTTTGATTTTAAACGTTGCAAACTCTGCATCTATGCAAAATTAATGTATGCATTTTTGATGCTCGTCCAGCGTCTGGGCTGCGACAACGTGTTGGAGTCTTCTCAGCAGGAGGATCCCTGCCTGCAGTGTGGAGGTAGCGGTCAGTCCTGCCACCTGGTCAAGAACAGCTTCACCGTCCCCAACCTGCAAACAGGTACCGGGCATATTCCAACCTATAATCACACAACATTAATCAACAGAACTGTGTGAGTGAAGGGAGTCTTGCTTTCATCTAGGCTACAACCAGATGTTCATCATCCCTGTTGGCGCCACCACCATCAGCATCAGAGAGACGGCGGCCACACGCAACTATATTGGTCGGTTTGTTTGACGTGGACGATGAATCAGGTCCATAATTCTCTAGTCTGTCCGGCGCCTAACGAACATGGATCTGTTGTGCAGCCATCAAGAACCTGCGTGGGGAGTACTACCTGAATGGCCACTGGGTGATTGAGTTCTCCAGGGCGACGCCCGTCGCCGGCACCGTGCTGTATTACCAGCGAGGCGCCGAGGGCGACAGCGTCCCTGAAACCATCATCGGCCGGGGCCCCACCACCGAGCCGCTTGTAGTCGAGGTGAGATCGCACGGATACGAGACGATTGCTGCATTCGCTGAGAGTCCCTGAGCACGAGCTCCGTGAATGTGATGTTTATGTGCGACCCTCGCAGCTGATCAGCCAGGAGCCCAACCAGGGGGTGGAGTACGAGTTCTACCTGCCCAACGGCCGCTCCAGACAGGGCTACTACTGGAGCTTCGGCTCCTGGTCTGCCTGCAGCAAGGACTGTGGATCAGGTGCGACTCTTAAAGCAGGCCGCCATCGAAACGTGACCTCTGACCTCTCCCTGCCTTGTGTAAAATGAGCCGTCCTCCTTCCCCAGGTTACCAGTCTCGCTCGGTCTTCTGCACCATCGATAACGAGGCCTACCCCGACTACCTCTGCGCGTCTTTGCCAAGGCCACAAACCAACCGCACCTGCAACCCCCATCCATGCCCACAGACCCACAGGTAGATAAGAGCTTCAGGTAGATAAGTAGATAAGATCCAGGCCGTGGTGTGACTGTCTGAAAGGATGGCGTACCTGTATCCACCACTGTTGTGGAGATCCTCACAAAGACCCAAAGCCTGTGTCTTCAGGTAACTCGGGCTCTGTGGTCGTAGTTAGCTGGACCAACATGGGGAGATCGGATCCACTGATTGGTCATTTCCTGAGCAGAATAGTTTTTAGTAATCTTCATAATCAATGTCTTGATGGTGATCGAATGTCCCTTACGAAGCCTTTCCTCTAGCTTCTACAGTATGTTTAGTACGAGCCTGTTCCTCTTGGCTCGGGGCAACGGTCCAGCTCAGCGTCAACCATCTGTCTTAGACACTATTTGTCCGCTCATGATTTGCTGCCACATTCCCTCCAGGGTTTTCCTCCTTTGTACCTGAGCAATGAGCCGGACTGCTGCCTGGTTACTGTAGTGAACTGTAAACCTCCCCTCCTGTGTCCCTTAATGGCTGTGAGGTGTTCGTAGGTGAAAGGTCGTGCCTCGTGGGGGGTTTGTGTGGGTCTCAATGGGACGTGACAGTAAAATGCCAGGACTTTGCTCAGTGACTCTGTGGTATTTCCTGCTTTTTTTTTTCTTTCCTGCTGCTTAAAAGCAGATGTTTAAGACGCTCTGCTCGCGTGATGCCAGTCTTCGAATCAAAGCCATAAAAACCTGTAGATGCTAAATTTGAGGGGAGCCTTGTTGTCTTCTAGTAATTACTGCTTCTAGTAATTAGCAGCAAACTAACTACATCACCAGGATTTCCACCAATCCTGCACTCTTTGTTTTTAGTTGTGAGATTGTCTACCTTTCCTAGATAGAAACTGCCTATTTATTGGACAAGTCGGTCTTTGTGTTGTGTTACTGTTACCCTCTCCCCCCTGACCTCTGGCTCCTGGTCCGTCTCCCAGCTGGACAACCGGCGAGTGGAAACACCTGCTCGGTCACCTGTGGCGGCGGCTCCCAGGTGCGCAGCGTGCAGTGCGTCTCCCATGATGCCTCTGGGCCCCGGGTGGTGGAGGACGCCGTGTGCGCCGCCTACACGGAGGCCCCCGCCGCGCTGCAGACCTGCAACATGCAGCAGTGCGCGGAGTACCGCGTGAAGCCGATGGAGCGCGGTGAGTAAAGCCAACGCCACGAGGCTCACGCCTCCCAAATGAATGCGCTCTGTTCGTCACGCTGCGTCGTGTGCTGGCGTCCGCAGTGCTCGGCGACCTGCGGCTCAGGTGAACAGACCAGAGACGTGACGTGTGTCGGCGCCAACGGTGCCAGGCTCGACGAGCAGTCCTGCGGCGGGTCGCTCCGCCCGGCCTCCGTCCAGCACTGCCAGGTGGCCGCCTGCTCCGAGCGGATCGGCTGGCGCGTCGGCGCGTGGGGCCTGGTGAGCGGCACCAGCAGCAACGGGCACAAACGGCAATGGACAGCGGCGCTGAATGCGGCGTCGTTCCTGTGCTTCCGTTCAAAGACTGTTGATCTGTTCCCCCGCAGTGCTCCAGGAGCTGCGGTTCCGGTTCTCGGGAGCGCCAGGTGACCTGCTCGGACCAGGAGGGCGTCCTGTACCCTGTGGACCAGTGCGGCGCCCACCCCAAACCCCCCGCTGTGGAGCGCTGCAACAGCCAGTCCTGCTACAGGCCGCAGGGTGCGTGTCCTGAGGTTCTGGACTCAAGACCGTGAACTGAAACACACTCACGTTTGTCTGTGCTCTTTGTGCAGCGGTTCCCAGCATCCAGGACCCGCGAGGACACGAACACACCCAGACGGGCTTCCGGCCCTATGTGCCTGACCACGCAACAGGTAGGACCGGACAGAGGGCCTAACGTAATAATGTTCAGTCACTTTTAAAATCCATAAAAGTAAAAATATTTCATGGAGTTTTAGCATCATCAAAGTGAGAAACTCAGAAGGTTTGTAAATGTCCTGTGATTCCTGCTCCTCTCTCCCTCCAGCTACGGTCCCAACACTAATTATCCAGGCCTGAATGACGCCTGTGAGCATTGTGGGCCTGATTAAAATATTTCTGGAGCACTGGAGTGTGCTAGCTGTGGCGTTAGCGGCATGTTCCTGCGTTTTTTACCACCCTGCGCTGTCTTAGTGGTCAGGAATTGTTTTTTCTGGACCCCAGTGTGTTTCAGCCTTTCCCTTGGTTGATATTCTTTCCATTCTCTCTGCGTGGCCTCGAGTACAATAGCTCAGACTGCTCCCTTTCTCTGCAGCTCGCAGGCCAGAGGCCGATCCGTCCGGCCCCGGCCCCCACTGCAGCCAGTCCTATTATGGCTGCTGCCCAGACGGAGGCACCTTGGCCCGGGGCCCCCAGGGCCTGGGCTGTCCACAGGCCCCGGTTCCCACCCCCGCCCAGCCGCCCTGCGTCCACACCAGGTATCTGCTCCCTGCGGTGGAGGCCTGTTTTGACATCTCTGCCTGGGTGTCACTCTCTCTGCGTTAACCACCAAGATATCATTTTGTGTTTCACCACAGTAATTACAGCCTTTAAGTACCGAGGGTGAGGTCGAGGCTTTCTTAGAAATGCTGAAGTTTGTTTTTGTTATTTCTGGCACAAACGTGGAGTATAAACAGTTTGATAGTTTAAACCTGCTCCCTTCTGTTTGTACAGTTATGGCTGCTGCCAAGATGGGACGACGGCTGCTCAGGGCCCCAACAAGGAAGGCTGCGTGGAGTACGTGGCCCCTGAACCTACTGTAAGCAAACAGCATGCTCATTATTATTGGATAGGATGTTTGAAGTGTTGTCTGCTCAGAAAAAAGATGAATATTATTTGAAATTAAATATTATTGGTGCAGGTTGCTCCTCTTCCTGCTGAGAATGCCGTGCAGTGCCGAACCACCACCTACGGCTGCTGCTACGACCGCAGCACTCCTGCAGGAGGACCCAGTGGGGAGGGCTGCCCCCACCCGCCAAACCACAGTAAGGAACCCAAGCTACACAACGTCTGGGAGAATGAGAGAAAGCACTTTGGTGCCGGTGGCGTCACCGCTTGTGTCTGTCTTGTAGTTGAGCGCTCCATCTGCTCCCTCCCCCGCGCCGCCGGCTCCTGCAGCAGCTGGGTGTCGCGCTACCACTACGACGTCGTCGCCTCGAAATGCGTCCAGTTCTGGTACGGCGGTTGCCACGGCAACAGCAACAACTTCATGAGCCAAGCGGAGTGCCAGAGGGCATGTCAGGTACCTGCACAGAGCCAACCCGGCCCCCAGCCCGGCCCCCAGCCCGGCCCCCAGCCCGGCCCAGGCTCTGGAACAGAAACCACGCCTGGACGGGACAGCGAAGCGGGCTCCAGGGCGGGAGGGCTCCACGGCCGGACAGTCGCGCAACATGGGGAGGGTTTTCACGGCCCCCGGCGGCTCCACCTCCACCAGCAGACAGGCCAGCAGCGCTGCCAGGCAGGCCCACAGAGGCAGAATGTACCTGCGGGTCCGCCGGCCTCTGCCCGCCACCGCCGCCCAGCACTCCGGCCCGGCCGCAAGGTAAGACCTCGACGTCCCAGAGAGCACGGCGGAACGCTGGCGCCTGGCTCCAGCCCCAGCACCACTGGCCTCATTATGCTGTCAAAGGGCTCCTCACCTCGCGAAAGGAGCCCAGTCCACTCCGGCCTGCTCTGACTGAGCAGGGCCAAAGAAAGGAGGAGAGAACAAACCCCCCAGAGACAAAGAAACAGGCATCATTCACTCACATCCACACCAAGCTTTTCATCGTTCATCGTGTGTCTGCATAACAAACACCAGCTTCAGAATAATTTAGCAAAACCTGATCAGGGAGTCAATATTAAACTTGCAGCAGATGAATAAATAGCAGCAGAATAGCAAATGAAAACATAAATGTAAAGTTTATTTAACCTTTAACCTTTTGGTGACCTCTAGTGTACAAACATCTGTATTTCTGCAGTGTCACAGCTGGATGTGACTAAAGATGTGAGGGCGACTAATGCCAACTGACCTCAGCGCCCCCTGTTGTGCTTTAGCCCGTGCACCGTGCTCTCGCAGCCGCAGCTGCTTCTGGTTCTGCTTTCAAAGACTCTTAAATCCGGTCGCCTCACCTCATCTCTTGCTTCAGCCCCTGGGGAAGCTGGGAGCCTCCCAGCAGCTCCACACGGCTGGCGTGTGCGGCCCATTCTGACCAGTTCCTGTGTTTTGTGTGTTCACCAGACTAATAAAGGTTCTGCTGGGATGCTTCATGTCGGTGTGTCTTGTCTTTGTCCATCTTTGTGTTTCAGTGACATTCTTTGATTTGTTTGTGGTGTTTGGGTAAAATCATCTGTTTTGTGTCTCATCATCATCATCATCATCATCATCATCATCGTCACAGTTGAACATTCTGTTCTGTGGGTGCATCTGTCTGTCTCTTGTTGCATGTGCCAAAGGTTTCTCTTCTCTGGGCTTCGTCTGCTGCTGCCAGGTCGTGGCCGATCTTTATGCTTGCTTTGGTGACTACTAGCGCAGGTGCCAACAGCGGAGCATAAAGTGACTCTTCCCCTGTCATTGTTTCCCTCCTCCTGTCCTTCCTCCTCCTTCTTTTCCTCCCCCTGTGCTCGTGTCCCTCGTGTTTCCTCAGTTTGACCCTCAAAGGAGTCACAATCGATAAGAGCGACCCTCCCACCGTGGAGGCCTTGGTCGGCCAGACGGTGGTGCTGCCGTGCAGAGTCAGCCCTCCGCCGTCGTCCACGGTCCTCGTGGAGTGGAGGAGGGACGGGGTCCCCCTGTCCACGCAGAGGTGGGTGGAAGCACGCGCATGCAGTGGCGTCATAGGTCGGGATGAGTAGGAATGACCTCTACTTTTATTCACGTTACCTCCAGGCACCACCAGCAGCCCAACGGCTCCCTGCTGGTTGGTCCTGTCTCCAAGTCGGACTCTGGCTGGTTCTTATGCATCGCCACTCAGGAGCGAGAGCGAGATCACCGCTACGTTCACCTGTCTGTCTCAGGTGGTGTCATGCGTTACTTATCACATACATGTGTAGTAGTAGTGGTAACTAACTGGCCCCAGACGCAATAACCCTGAGATTGAAGCCTTCACTGATGATGTCAGACTCTATGTAACATCAATGTGATGCTTGCCCTGTGTGTCTCACAGAAGGATCCTCACAGCTGATTCCTCCATTGCTCCCCAAAGATGGTCCGTCCCCGAGGTTAGAGTCGTCTCCACCGCCTCGTGAATCGCCCACTCGTTGCCTTTCAGGAGGCAGATGTGTTCCGTTCTGTTTTCAGGTTCAGTATCGATCGGTCCAGCTCATCTCTGCTGCACATGCGAGCGGGACAAAGCGCGACCCTGCCCTGCACCGTGGTCCCGCCCTCGGCTCTCCAGTCCGTCAGGATCCAGTGGACCAAGGACGGACGACCCCTCACTGATTCCAGGTAGAACTCATTCAAATCTGATGTTGTCTGTTACAGATGTTGGATTTAACTTGAGGCTGTGGGCTGTAGGTTCACTCAGGCTTCAGACGGCACCCTGATCATTGTCCCGCTGAGGTCCGACGACTCTGGCGTTTACACCTGTACGGCCTCCGGTCCGCAGCAGCTGGAGCAGCGGCAGCTGCAGCTCCGAGTCCGGGGTGAGTCTGAGTCCCATCAATCACATTCACTTTGACTTATTCACCACTAGAGGTCAGTATAGCTGAAAAACACATGCGCTGTAAAGGAGAGAAAAGAAAGTTTTTGTTATTTTGTTTTTTTGTGTCTTTCAGCGGATCTGAAGATAACAACTGCTCCAAATAACGTCCAGGTGTCTGAAGGCAGCACAGCCCTGCTGCCCTGTGTGGTCTCAGGAGACAATGTTAATATTGGCTGGTCCAGGTAGTAACAAACACTAAAGACTGGTTCTGAAACACGTTTAATTGTTGAGCATTTAACACTAAATGTATGAAATACATTTTTTAGGAGTGAAGTGTCTTGTGAAGTGAAGTGTACAGCTGTGGATGATGTGACCTGATGGCATTTTATTGTAGTAAAATCAATCAACAGTCTCACTGACGGTTCCGGTTCTGGTTCTGGTTCTGACCTGCTACAGGAACGGTGTACCGATCCGCCCGGACGGCCGTGACGTCCTTCAGTCCTCTGACGGCAGCCTGATCCTGAATAACGCGAAGCCGTCGGACGAGGGCACCTACACCTGCAACGCCTACACTGGCATCTACTCTGTGAGCGCCACGGCTGAAGTGAAGGTCATCAGAGACTCACAGCAAGGTAACACCAGTGATGCTCTGGAGCTGCTGTGGCATCTCTGGGTACCTGTTTCACCGTCAGACTTAAAATCTTTCGTTCTACTCATATTCTAAAAGTTAAAACTTCAAGCAGCCAATAAAAAGGAGCATTTCATGCCTCCATCTGACTGCTGGACGCACAGGAAGCAAACTAATGGAGGCTCTTTGCCCTTGGGCCCGCAGGCTCGGACGTGCCCCCTGAGTGCGTGGACCAGCCGGATCTGGCCAACTGCGAGCTGATCGTTTACGCCCGGCTCTGCTCCAACTCCTACTACTCCAGCTTCTGCTGCGCCAGCTGCACCAGGCACTCACAGCGGAGGCCACAGGTCGGCGCAGCTCGGCTAAGGCCAAAACTATGGGATGGCGGGGCGCATGGAGGACTGGGGGGGGGGCATTAAACACTGAAGATGCAACCAGAGGTGGCAGAAGTACACAACGTCAGTAAAACTGAAAACACTCGCTTAAATCGAACCTCAGCTAAAAGTACAAGTTGAACTATGTTTGAAACGTTAAAGGACTATTTACATGCTACTACTAAAGTACCGTTGGTGAACATTTAAAACCTGTTGAATGTGATGAGAAAAACATTGTTTGCTTTTTATCATCCTAACAGTAAGTTATTAATCACTGGACCGTTTTATATATGTTTTCAAGAGAATCATGAATTTCTATTTCAGGTCATTTAAACGAAATGAAGCATGTTACACATATATTTCATATCTGCTCTAGTTTTAACCACTACACCATTTTAAATGTATATTTTATCTTTGACCAGAAGCTGTTTATTTTTTATATCATTATTTCATAATAAAAATATTATTTTCATTAAACATTTGCAGATATCTTGACTTTGCTCCACAAGGGGGCACTCAGCTGATGATTTGGTGTCTCCTTCAGGTTCCTGCAGCAGAACATAAGGCTTCAACTCATGTTACAGACAGTGAGAGCGTGTGGGTTTATACCAAATGTTTTCCCAGTAGCATGAATTATACTGATGATGAACAAAGTCTAAATTCAGGGTAAATGACATCTGGCCAAAGTGAGTCATTTCAGAAGTTCTATCTGCTTTAAAAGGAGTTTTGTATTTTATCTTATCTGTTAATTGGAATCTAGAGATACAACTTCAGACATCAGAAACTATTCAGATATTAGTCTGAATTTAATGATTTATAAAAAATACAACATGTAGTGAGCAAATGACTCTTTGATTTAAAGATTTGAGCTATTCCTTCTGTTAGTACATAAATAGACATAGAGTAACACACCTGCAAAAGAAGCAGTCAGTAAAACAAAAAAACAAATACAAAAACCACCTCCCTGATGGAAGCAATGATTAATTGAACTAAATGTTTGTGATATTGTTAAAGGCTGGCATTGGTGCTATAAACTCTGCAACTTAAACAGTCTCGTAACGTAAACAGTAAGTACAGTCACTTTGAGCATTGTACACGCTTAACGTTTTTGAACTCAAATGTCAAATTTCACAATAACTCAAAATTGCTATTGTTTTTGATTGCTATGAAATAGGAATTTTGAGTTCAATATACTAAATGCAATGTTCATTTTACTCAAAATATTTAATAGTATGAATTTATCAGATAAACCAACTTTAAGTTTAGTGCACTAATTACCAAATACATTTAACTTACAATATTTATAGTGGCAACAATTATTCAATGGCTTCGCCAAAATCTTACCAGACAGTTGTTCATCACGAACTAAGAACTAATATTCGCAGCATTATATTCTCTGCAGAACTATCATGTTTATTTATCAGTGTCAGAAAGATCTACAGGCAACTAGCCGTCAGTGAATTAAATGATACTGTGTTTATACCTTTATGCGTGTTGTTCATACAGTTTCATGTCCAATCCTGTTTCAAAACTTACTGTTGCTTACTTAATTAGATAAAAAGTATCTAAATATATTAGTTGATATAATATATAAATATAAGTACACAATCATTAGTATAATGTACAAAAGGCAGATTCAGATTCAGTAGTTTGTTCATCCGGTTTTCCATCTACGTGTGATTCATTCGTGTGATTCCAGTCCTGTTGTTACTGTAAATGTGAGTAGATGATGGAGGTTTGAACCGTCACCGTGGAGTTGACTCCTCCATGTTTTGGCACATCTATCATCTAGGAGCTTTAAATAACCACAGGCTTTATTCCCCAACACACAAATATAACTGCTTGTTTCCTAACAGCGATGAAAACAGCAGCTCATAAATTTAGCTGAACGCTGGCAGTCCGGATAATAATCTCGCTCACAGGTGTCGGGCTCGTCGGCTTTCGGTTGCTGCGCCGCAAACGCTGCTTCCTGTTTATCTGCCGCATGCGAGCGTCAACATGTTTTTTCACAGAAGCAGCGCGCAGAGGTGACGTTCACACTTTGCTCTGCAGCGAACGGCTGCAGCGGCGCGTGCTGTTCGGTTGACCCAGAAATGCGCGCTCGCCAGATGTGCGCTCAGATGTGCGGCGTGGGAGTTGGTGCAGGGCTGCAGGTGCGCGCGGACGCGGAGGCTGCGGTGAAGCCGTGTGTCGGTGCAGAGCTGCAGGCTGCACCGCGACCACATCCGCCCTCTGAGCGCCTGCCTTCAGCTCCGCGTTGATCTCCATTGGAGCGCAACTGACAACGTTGGTTTTCTCACCTTTCAGTGACTGAGAGGGTTTGAACTGAAGCAGTATTTTTTTAATTCAAGCTCAGATGCCAGAATAATTCAAGAATATGGAATTGATTTCCTAAAAAGGTCAAAATACAGGTTTGCTCATGCAGTTTAGTGTCAGGATTTCATGTAAGCGTCAAAGGTCAAACTCACTGGAAACTCTTCTAAATCTGAATGAATTTGCATGTGAGCTTTTGAGCGATGCTCCATCTCTGTGTGGGTGAACGGGTCGATTTCTCAGAAATCAAACTGTCGACGAGCTGCTGAAAACACGTCCGTGTCTGGAAGGAGTGAGTGTGAAGCGTGTTGGCGTGTTTCCAAATCAGTCATCGTGCTTTGATCATAGGTGCATGTAAATGTGGGTGACAGTAAGAGACGTCAAAGCACTTTTCCCAAAATCTGAAATATTTTATTGAAAGAACCTTTGCACAAGCATTTCACAGCGATGAAGTACAGTAACTATAAAAACTACAAACTGGAGACTGGAAAACGTTTCAGCATAAGAGTAAACACAGAACTGGATGAAGTTACTCCAACATTATAAGAATCCTTATTTACACGGCGTCACGTAGGGCTCAGCTCCCGGTGGTTCTACTTCCCTTTTGACCCCTGAAACCAGAAAGGACACGGTCTTAATGTCACACTCGGCGCCTTTGCCCGTGGACTCACGTGTTTCATGACAAACCTGGAGCTTCCACACCAGGAACACGATGAAGGCTCCGTACGCGCAGCTCTTCACGGTGATGACAACGTAGGAGAGTTTCATCTTATTTACCATCTTCAAATAGTTTTCTGCAGAGAGTTTGGACATTTAGACAAAAGGCATGAGTCTTAAACTCCATCAGCCGACAATGTGTGAAATGAATTAAATGAATGCATTGAGAAGCAACTGTACCATTTGTCCATACGCCTACATCAGGAGCTGAGGGAGAGGAAACAGATTAGAGCGGCTGAACATGAACATGACAGACAACCGTCAGATTCAGATGACGCCCGAACGCACCTTTCTCTCCAGTAATACTGGCCGTGTGATCTGTGTATTTTGAGCCGTTATAGAAGTTCACATTGCAGGTGAACTCGCTTTCCGTCTTGAACCACATCTTGATGGGGACCGTCAGCCTGCTGGTGATCCTGTAGAACTTGCCATCCCTTTCGGCGGCGGCGTCGGTGGCCACGCCGTCCGTCACCACCTCTCTGTTATGCAGCCAGGACACGGTGACGTGGTCCGGGTAGAAGTCGCTGGCCAAACACACCAGCGTCTTCTTCTTCTGCTTGTCTCTGTTATCCTTTAGACACTCTTTTTCCGAAGGTGAAAACAGGTTGACTTTTGGTGGAGTGATCTTATGTCCTTCTTCTGCAGAGAAACAGGAAAATAAACGAGTTGAAATCCACAAATCTGCTGCACATTATTAGGCGTCAGCTCATCAAACCCTGGACGCATTCGACAAAAAACAAGCAAACACTGGGAGTTTGAAGCAACTCTCACCCAGAACTGTCAGCTTGGTCCCTTCTCCAAAATAAGCCGGATAGGAGCCGGAGCACACCGCTGGCTCACATGTTAAAAACGGGCTGCCTCAAACGCTACACCACCTTTTCGCCGCGTCTACTTTTCCAGACGGCACCGTAAACACACAAACCTTCGTGTGGAGCTGTAGGCATCACGTCGCACGCGCTGCTTACCCTGCACGGTGAGCCTGGTGCCCTGCCCGAAGTACGCTGGCTCGTAGTTATTCACACTGACGCGCGGCTGCAGATAAAGCTGCTCAGCCTGACGCCACCGAACCTCCTGCACCGGCGCCGGTGTCTTTGGCCACGAGCATTTTACACATCAGGCGACGCGAGAACAAGCTGAGGGAGAGGTTGAAGTCCTGATTTTAAAGCTCGTAAAGGACGATTTGACCAAAGCACCTCAGCTGTGACTTAGTGTCTGTCAGATCGTCCCCTTCGCCTGCGAAGCGTTACTCAGCAGCGCTCAGGCCTGCGTCTAATAACAGCGGGTTCTTACCGAGGACGGTGAGTTTGGTCCCGGCTCCAAAGTGAGCTTCTGCCTGATTGCTCACAGCCTCTCAGCGCGCTGATAACAACCGGCTGACAGCGCGAGAGTCTGGGGACCGGAGCCAAAGGTTCAACTGCTGCAGAGGCGGCAGCGAACGACGCGTCCACCTGCGCTCATCCTCTGGGTTGATTCAAGGGCAGCAAGCGGAGGTGAGAGGTCTTACCCAGAACCGTGAGTTCAGTCCCAGCTCCAAAGGACGCCTCAGCGTTGTAGCACAGAGACGCTGAGCCGGAACAGAACTCTCCCTCCTGCCTCGGCCTCCTTCACATCCACTCAGCTTCAGCGATATTAAACACGTTCCACGTGAGGCTCATACGCGGACGTGCCAGTCATTTCTTACCTACGACCGTTAACTTCGTGCCTCCACCAAAGTGGGCTTCTGCTCCGTATCCAGAGTCACAGCTCGCTCGGCCAGTGCTCAAACGCGTTAGTGGGTTCTAGCTTCTTACCTACAACAGTGAGTCTGGTCCCGGCTCCAAAGTAAGCCTCTCTGGTGTTGGAGCACAGAGGCTTCCAGCTGTGACAAAACTCTAGCTCTCAGACCCGGTTGTACTTCAAAACGTCTTACCCAAAACAGTGAGTCTGGTCCCGGCTCCAAAGAAGGCCTCATTATAGGAGCACAGAGGCTCCGAGCCGTAACGAAACTCTCCCTGCTCTGCTCTGCCATGATGTTTGACATCCACGGCTTCATTTAATGGGAATTAACCGGCGGTCAGCGGTTCTGAATGGTTTGAGTTTCAAAATAGGAGCGGTCTGTTACAGCGTCACTGATGCCAGCGCGATATTTGGTGATGTTAATAAGCTATTTCTTACCCAACACGGTTAATTTAGTTCCTCCGCCAAAGTGAGCCTCTGCCAAACCACCAGTCACAGTGGCCTCCGCCGGTGCTCAAACGCAGCCGCTTTGCTTCCATTCACACTTTAGGTTCACATAGAACAGTAGCTTCTTACCTAAAACAGTGAGTTTAGTCCCAGCCCCGAAGTACGCCTCTGAGTTGAAGCACAGAGACGCTGAGCCGGAACAAAACTCTGCCTCTCTGCACCTGGATGCACCCGACGGCCCTCGCTTTCATCTACTCATTGCTGATTCTCCTGTCACGAGCGCTTTAACGTTAAGCCATTATGTTTAAACACGCGTTTTAAGAATTCCTTACCCAACACCGTTAGCTTGGTTCCTCCACCAAAGTGAGCTTCTGCTCCAGCACCGGAGTCACAGTGGACTCCGTCAGTGCTCAAACAGCTACTTCCTTCCTTTACTTTGCATTTTTAGTACTTTCTTACCTAGAACAGTGAGCTTGGTCCCGGATCCGAAGTAAGCTTCTCTATCGGAGCACAGAGACGCTGAGCTGGAACAAAACTCTGCCTCTGAACATCTGGACGTGCCGCTTCTACCACCTAATACACTTAACCCACGTCTTTCTAATGACTGAAGCAGTAATTTTACTTAGAACCTAATGACAGTGTCAGAACATTTCAGCAGATCCACGTCTGGGCCCCACTGGATCAGTGGATCAACAGATTTCTTACCTAAAACCGTCAGCTTTGTTCCTGCACCAAAATAAGCTTCTGCAGCAGAACCGCTGTCACAGTGACTTCTGTCAGTGCCTCAAGCGGCCCAGGACGCGGCTCCTGCTTTGCCTCGACCTCATTTCATTCGTTTTGCAGTGTTTTCTCACCTAGAACCGTTAACTTTGTTCCTCCACCGAAGTGAGCTTCTGATCCAGTGCCGTAGTCACAGTGAGCCCATCCGAGCTCAAAACGGCCCAAGAAGCTGCTGCTGCTGCTCGTTTCGTAGCAGTTTTCAATCAAACAAACATCTTGACTCGATCAGCTCCGTTCGGTCTCATTTCTTACCTAGAACGGTTAATTTGGTTCCACCACCGAAAGCAGGTTCATATCCAGCGGTCACAGTGCGATTAGTCAGTGCTCAAACACTGCTCAAACCCACCTGCTGACGCCGTTCACCCTCAAACCTAAATCAATTTCAACAACACAGCTTCAATATTTAACTTTGGGTTTGTCTCACTCACCCAGAACAGTCAGTTTGGTTCCTTGGCCGAAATAAGCTTCGTACTGACACAGCGTCAGAGCTCCACATCAAAACGCTGTGAGCTGAGCCTCACATTCACTACGAGTTGCGTACGTTTGTCAGAGAATCTCACCCGATGAGAGATTTATCTACATGTTCCCATTTCAGCCATGAACCAAGTCCTGGCTGTAGAATCTGTCCAGCGCGGTTCTCACCTAGAACAGTTAACCTGGTTCCTCCACCGAAGTACGCTTCACTAGAACCAGTGTCACAGTGAATCCAACCAGTCCTCAGAGCGGCTCAACCTGCTCCTTCTGCTTCTCTCATCATTCACTGTTGTTTAATAAAACCTGACTCATGATTTATCGCCAAAGCGTTGATGATTTATGAGACGTTCTTACCTAAAACCGTTAACTTTGTTCCTCCACCAAAGAAAGCCTCGTATCCAGAGTCACAGTGAGTCTAGTCAGTGCTCATAAAGGCCTCCGCTTCCCTTCTCACCAGCTCCTTGGTTTTCCCTCTTCTCTTAAACCTGACTGATGATTTTTCACCATAGACGTTCTTACCTAGAACCGTTACCTTCGTTCCTCCGCCGAAGTGAGCTTCAGATCCAGTGTCACAGTGAGTCTAGACAGTGCTCAGAACAGCAACACGCTGAGCATTTGCTGATCAATTCTGCGTTTGAACTAATCATTTATGTTCCCTGAGAAAAGTAATGACTTCAAATATTAAGAGTGTGCTTTTGAGCTGAGGACCAAGGATTTGGATTCTTCCTGAACTTGCTGGACTTGTGTCTTACCTAAAACAGTTAGTTTGGTTCCTCCACCGAACACGGCTTCAAATCCACTGCTCTCACAGTGGATTCAGTCAGCGCTCGAATCAACAGACCTGCTCTAACGTGTTTTACAGGGAGGTTGGAGGCTTTACTCACCCAGAACAGTCACTTTGGTCCCCTGGCCGAAATAAGCTTCGTAATTGGCACAGCGCTTCAGGTCGGCAGCAAAAAGCTGTGGCCTGAGCCTGTCCTACTTTATGTGTTATGAAGCCCGGTTCTTACCTAAAACCGTTAGTTTTGTTCCTCCACCGAAGTAAGCTTCACCAACACCAGAGTCACAGTGAACCTAATCAGGCCCCAAACAGCCCAGCGAGCCTCACTCTCGCGACAACCAGCATCAGCGCGACGCTTTACTCACCCACAACAGTCACTTTGGTTCCTGGGCCGAAATAGGCCTCGTTGACGTTCACAGTGCAGAGCCACCGAGCACGAAACTGTCCCAGCATCATTTACACAAGCTGCTCACTCATGTTCCAACGTACAGTAAGACGAACTGGAATATTTACCCAAAACCGTGACTTTGGTCCCTCGGCCGAAATAAGCAGGTTCAGTGTAGGTCACAGTGTTCGCAGTTCAGCGCAATATGTCAACGCTTCACAGAGACGGGTTCTGATTTCACGCTCAAACCATTCATGCATGTGGAAGTTTGAGGCTGTAAACTGAAGATGTCGGGGCTGTTTCTTACCCAAGACGGTGAGTTTGGTCCCTTTTCCAAAGTAAGCTTCGCTTGCCTGGTTCACACTGACTGTCCCCACTGACAAGAAGTCTCCGAACCCTCCGTAATGAGCATGTTGAGAACCAAAGGAATAGTCCAGGAGCGGAGGGACGCGTCAGCGAGCAGGACGAGCTTCATGATGTCCAGATTGCTTAGTTTTACTCAGGGTTAGTTAATGAAGCATCCAAATGCATCATATTTGACTAAAACGTCATCAACAACAGGTTGTTTTGTTCAAATCCTCTCCTTTACATTGACATTAAACTGCTGAGAGGTGCTGCTGTTCCACCTCCTGCCCTAAAACTGGGGTTTCAGCTGCATAGTGTGTCCCAGGCCGCTCGCAGCACTCAACACAATGGGAGTTGGTGCGAGGAGGTTTTTGTACGGCGGCTCTATTGGGTTGTATCACCGTGGCCCCCTGTCCCCACGGTGAAAAAGCATCACACAAAAACCCTTGTTTCTCTCTGTTCTCCTCCCCCCTCCCCACAACTCCGTATCTCAGCCTCCATCGCTCTGGGTGCCATGGCAGCTGTGCTGGTGCTGAACGGGAGCCAGCCCGACTGCTGCTATTTCAGTGACGGCTAAGAAAAGCAGCGAGAACTGAAGGAAGGAAGGGAGGAACTGGTTTTGTTTGTGTTGGAAGATCCTCAGAGGAAGTGACATCTCCGCTGGTCACACCTACTTGTCCACCAATGTAAAAAAGTCACTTGCTGCATTTAGTAAAAAATAAAAAATGAAGTAATTGTAAACATTTCATTTCTTTTTATTATTAATATTGTAATAAATACACTGTAAGCAGTTTTTTCAAACTGATTTTTTTCAAACTGAATTAGTTTTAATACTAATGTAATATGGTAAAATAATATGTTTACTATATTTATAAGTCACAGGTTGTAGTTATTCTATATAAAACCAACACAAACCTTTACTTTTCATTTTAAAGACATTCACTGTTTAGAGACTTCTATTCATTGCATTACTCTGATGACTGAAATGTTGTATGTGTAATCCCAGGTGGCTCCTGTAGAGGGCAGTGTGTGACTGCCTTCTGACAGTTCAAGGTTTCACCAGGTTTTAATATCTAAACATAAATGTTTGCTCTAATCTCTCAGAGTTCAGGAACATCTGGCTCTCATCCCTCCTCCCTGTCATCTCCTCCTCTGAGGTTATTGTTGAGCTGCTGAGGTTTTGTGTGTTACTGTGCTAAACTGGCTGCACAGTAATACACAGCTGAGTCTCCAGGTTCAACAGTGAATATCTGCAGGGAGGACGTTAGCACTTCAGGCCGAGACATTTTGTGCTTGGACTCCTTAAAGGGAGCTTCAGTGCTTGCAATGTTTTTATTGATAGAATATGTGACCAGCTGCATTTCCCCTCTGCTGCTCTGTTTGTACCAGTACATGTAGTAGTATGTACTGTCATCCTGTTTGCACTGCAGAGTTACTGATGGCTCCTTAGCGCGGCTAATTACAAATGGAGCCTGGTCGATTTTCACACAGAAGCAGAAATCTGAAAAACAAGTAAACAAAAAACTTTAGCAAGAACAAACAAACAAACATCAGCTCAGTTTTTCTGCTGACTTTAAATCATCTCACCAGTGAAGATCAGAAGCAAAGCAAATTGCAGCTGCATCTTCACAGCCACTGTTCAGGGTGATCAGCTCCAGGTGAAGCTTGGACCCTCCCTCTGCTTCCTGCTCTTTAAACTCCAGCCAGCTACAGTCTCCTGGTGTCAGTGAGACGCTACTGCAGGTTCAATTCCTCTTCAGCTGTATCTACTAGAAAGCTGAAGAGCATTTAAAAAGGTCAAAGAAGATTTAAAATGTTCAGCTTTAACTACTTCAGCAAACTTTAGGCTACAGACCATTTAAACTACAAAACAATCTTCAACTATTTAATATATTTAAAGGTTTCTGAGTTAAAGCAGTTAAAGCATAGGGGGATTTTTGAGGAATTCTCAGATTTCCATTAGTGTGTATTGCATGAGCTAGTGTGCGTGATGTCAGAGCTAGAGAGTGAGGAGACATTTTTTTGGAGCCAGAACTTTTCTCTTTAACTCGTCACTACAGTCACAGTTTTGACTCTATGAAAATATTTTTTTCACTCAGTCGTAGTCATACTTGTCTTCTTTCTAAAAATGTGTGTCTGCCCTCAGAGCCATACTTTAGTCTGTAGCGGCCTCAAAGTGCAGAGAGTTCCAGAATTCCTCCCATAGACTTGGGACTCAAAGTAAATTTGCAATTGCAAAGTGCAATTTAGCTTCTCTACAACTGATTGAGCTGTTGATGTATGGAGTTTCCTGCCTTTGGAGAACCGTCCTCATTATGATGATTGAGCTCAGCAACAGTTGAAGCTGAATGTCTTATTCGGGTATGATGATCTCTCTTATACGTGTGTGTGTGTGTGTGTGTGTGTGTATATATATATATATAAATAAAAAAACTCCCTTCTCACCCCACGCGGGTGGTCTCATCCGTTTTCCAAGCTCGGGTCCTCTACCAGAGGCCAAGGAGCTTGAGGGTTCTGCGCAGTATCTTACTGTTCCTAGGACTGCACTTTTCTGGACTGAGATGTCGGATGTTTTTCCAGGGATCTGTCGTAGCCACTCCTCCAATTTGGGGGTCACTGCCCCCAGTGCTCCGATCACCACAGGCACCACTGTGGCATTCACCTTCCAAGCCTTCTCCAGTTCTTCTGAGCCCTTAGTATTTCTCTAGTTTCACAAATATATAATGGGTAATGCACCATAACAGAAACTGGTGTAAATCGGAGTGACCCTTGCAATGATTGGTGAATGACTTTTGCCTTAGACTCTTCACATTTGCATCAAAGTTGCACCTTATAATCTGTTGTAAATATCAGTTTTTTAATAATAGTCAGTAAATGTTGGCACCCTAAATGAAACTGGTGTGAGAAGGAGTGCCCCTTGAAATGACTGCTGCATGACTTTGTAATAAAATATTCACTTTATTTAGTGAAAAGGTCTAGGTTTACCCATTTTAAACTTTTATTATAACTTTCAAACCTTTATTGCATGTTGAAATTATAATATATTTACAAATTTGTTTCACTGTCTGGAGAAACCTTTTCAGCTTTGCCTCTCAGCTCTGTTAACCTATGATTGTTGGATGATTTTCTATTAGCACATTCACCTGCGCATCAAGTCTACTTTTAAACTATTGCAACCTTCAGCTTTGTTTGTTAAAGGAAAACATCACCGATTTCCAATGGGGATTGACCAACACAATCTCGAGTAGTATTTTAAGAATGAAGGGACACTCAGATTCCTCCATATTTTCTAAAGAGCCTCTGAAGCAGGCCAGAGGCCTTTTTACCTTGGGCTCACATACTACAACTACTGTACTGCTACACAAATTATCCCTTCTCAACATGGTGGTGTTTTCATGACAAAACCTAGAAAACCAGGATTATCTTAACTATGGCCTATTGTTCATGGCCACAAATGATCGTGAATCTTACAAGGTGGAAGATCAAACGCTGAGAACCAAAAGAGACGAAGGAGAGGTGGTCAGATCACTAATTAGAACAGAATGTGAAGTGGAAGAAGCTGCCGTGATGTTAATGTGGTTTTTTGGACATGTGGGAGGAGAGATGTGATGTAACTCACTTTGTAGGGCCAAGAATGACCGGTGGTCTGATGATATGACCACATGTGTGCGGGTTCTTTGCCTTACCTTCTGATGGCTGCTGGTAATCTCCAGTTCCTGTGACAGCCCATTAGCAGGGATCTTCACTTTCTCTGCCCTGTGATGACCACAGATCTGGAAGGATCAAACACCGAGAACCAAAAGGGAGAGTTGCTCAGATCACAAATTAAGTGGGAGAAGCATGTTTTAGCTGAAGTTGTTGTTGCGCGCGCGCACACACGCACACGCACACACACGCACACGCACACACACACACACACACACACACACACACACACACACACACACACACACACACACACACACACACACACACACACACACACACCCCTTTCAATGGTGGACTGCCTTCCACATGTGCACAACAATTCAAAGGTTTAATTATTACATGTCTGCATCAATATAAGAAGTAAGTTCTGACAGAGTTCATACCTAATGTAGGTTCTGGTGCTAAAAACCTGGAAAGTGATGTAGGCACCAACAGGACTCTTGCTGCACGCTGCAGATCTAATGTCACAAATTGCAGCACAGACCTCGGGAACGTGCTGGGGTCATGCACAAAAACAGAGTTTCAAATGGTGAATTTTTTTTCACATGAAGTGCAGAAATGTGAATTGTTGTCAAACTCTGGGAAATTTGTGCAACAGTGGGCTTGAGAGCTGCCAGCACACATTTTCAACGTCATTGGAGGTGACTTCACCAAACAACCTGAAAAGAGAAGAAAACAGGATGTTCCTCATGCTGATCTGCATGTGGACAAAACCACTGTCTGTGCACCACAGCACCTTCATGTAGGCAACAAAGTGAAAGCATAAAACCATACACATCCTTAGGAGCATCTCCTGATGGTTCTTCATCATCATCATCATCATCATCATCATTATCATGATCAGGTGGTGGAGACCTGATGCAGAGGTTGGATGGGGTCAAATATTTACACACACACACACACACACACACACACACACACACACACACACACACACACACACACACACACCGTCACAGATATTAACAGATTTCGGTGACAACCAAATGTTTATTAGGTTGTTGAGGCATCACTCATCGTTTTGAATAATTAATGAGTTGATGATGTAAATATTTTGCTCTCTAATATAAAACGTAAGATTAACATTTGAAAAAAATTGTTTACCTGTTTATTAAACACGTTTAACATGAGTAAAGATTCAGGCAACAGTTTAAAGTGGGTCCAGATTCTTTGCTGCAGCAAAATAAGCAGCTCTGATGAGTTAAATATTACTGATACGCATGTGAGGACAACAACGTGTACAGATACAGTCTCTTATTGGTTATGTGCTGTAACCATGACGAGATGGAATTCCCCTACCTACTAATAGGAGAAAGAGCTAGAAAGTTCTTTTCCCGACCCAACAGAGACACTGAGAGGTAGGACATTTTACAGCCAAGCTAAAATTGTGGATTTTACTTGTATTTTCTGACCAGTCCAACTAAATTGTGCTCAGAAAGAAGTTTACTTACTTGACCTGCGTATTTCTGTCAAGTTTTTTTATAAGAATTTCTAATTAATATCAAACAAATTTTGTTTATGTTAAATGCCCGTTAGCATTAGCATGTTAGCTGGACGCTGTAGGTAGACTTAGCAAGCTAGCTGGAAGCTGACGGTAGCATTATTCAGCTGCTAAAACACCATCTATTTTGTCCCACTCACCTCTCAGACCTCCCTTCTCAGGGACACATTCTCTGGTGAACTGATCACGGCCTCAGTTTACAGTATGTGGCAGAATTCAAATGTCCAGACAAAGTCAGACAGTCTACATAGTGACAAAAATGTTTTTTTTAGGTTGTTAAAGCATCACTCATCATTTTGAATAATTAGTGAGTTGATGATGTAAATATTTTTCTCTCCTCATATAAAACGTAAGATTAACATTTGGAAAAAAATTGTTTACCTGTTTATTAAACCCGTTTAACATGAGTAAAGATTCAGGCAACAGTTTACAGTGGGTCCAGAATCTTTGCTGCAGCAAAATAAGCAGCTCTGATGAGTTAAATATTACTGTACACTGACGTGTACAGAAACAGTCTCTGATTGGCCATAAGCTGTAACCATGACGAGATGGAATTCCCCTAGCTACTAATAGGAGAAAGAACTAGAAAGTTCTTTTCCCGACCCAACAGCGACACTGAGAGGTAGGACATTTTACAGCTAAGCTAAAATTGTGGATTTTACTTGTATTTTCTGATCAGTCCAACTAAATTGTGCTCAGAAAAGGGTTTACTTACTTTACCTGCATGTTTCTGTCAAGTTTTTTTTCTAAGAATTTCTAATTAATATCAAACAAATTGTTTTGTTTATGTTAAATGCCCGTTAGCATTAGCGTGTTAGCTGGACGCTGTAGGTAGACTTAGCAAGCTAGCTGGAAGCTGACGGTAGCATTATTCAGCTGCTAAAACACCATCTATTTTGTCCCACTCACCTCTCAGACCTCCCTTCTCAGGGACACATTCTCTGGTGAACTGATCACGGCCTCAGTTTACAGTATGTGGCAGAATTAAAATGTCCAGACAAAGTCAGACAGTCCACATACAGGAAACACTAGCCAGCAGCAGTTGTAGTAGCAAAAGTAACAGTATTATCACTATTCTACTGCGTGGTTGCGTGAGTTACCTAAAATGTGCATGATGTGTTAGAGGGAAAGCGTCTGTAAGTGATCGAGGCCGTCTAGTTGTGCGCGAGGAAAACAAGATGGCGGCGGCCGCCTTTACTTACACAAGATGACGGCTAAGCCCAGCGCATAGGCGCATATCTTTGTTGTTTGCAAACAAAGTGTTTTAGTACTAAATTTGGACAGAGGGGTTCGGGATAAAACCCAGCTCACAACCCCAAAAGCTCTTAAACACAGAGCAATGAAAATCAGAAAGATCACGTCAACAAAGCAGATAACCATAAGATGTGCGGCGGCATAGTCACGTGACAATAACACAGCGATAGGTTAATTAGACCTTACACGGCTCGTACAGTCAGCGAAATAAAAGGCGAATACTGCATTTACTGACCACCTATAAAGTCCTGAACGCCGTGCTCATATTTAAGGAAATCCCTCTCGTCTTACCGAGTTGTTAGTGCTGCTGGCGCGATCATCAGCGTGCCTGCTGTCCGCTCCACGCGCTTGTTTGCGCTGTTTCACGCTGTGGCTCTCGCTGGCCGGTGATCAGCTGAGTCTCTGTCATAGACACGCCTTCCTCCATGTGCGCTGCTTCAGCGACCTGAAGCAGGTTTAACCCATCTGAGCACAGTGTGGTCGGGCTCCCGTCTCGTCCCAAGTGGGGCAAACTGCGCCGATGAGCTGGACTGCTGTCATGTGTTATATTAGTTTTACTCTAATCAGCAATTTTAATGTGTTTGGTTCAGTCAACACTTTTTTTTTGCTACTGCACTAAATGAACAGTTATGGCTTCATAATCTGAAAAGTGTAAAGGTTCAGCAGCAGGTTATTTTAAATACTAATTGTATATGATTTATTATTACTTGATTTAGTCAATTGAATTTGGATTTACTGCATGTAACATTTACTGCCTGGTGTGTGATTAAGTTTATAAATTAAAAGCGTCACTACTGACTTTGTCCCAACTTAAGTCCTGACTCTGAACATTAGCTATAGAGTTCTGCTGCTCACAAATAACATTTATTTAACCAATATTATTACTGCAGCATGATTTAAACATAAGTATGTGTACACACAACAACATCTTTGAGTTTATAACATCATGTTTTCATAACTACTTAAACTATTGAAGCTGAGTTGAACATGCTTTTTCCTGACTCTTACTTATCCAGGTTTTTAAAGGTGTGTAAAACTTTCTGAGCACTAGTCAGCATTCAGCCTTTAACTGTGTAAATGTGAAGCTTCATTCTGTAACTACTATTTTAGTCAAATAACCTTTAATGTTATGTGTCATTACAGATTACAAACCACAAAGCGAAAGAATATACAGAGGATTGACAGAGATTGAAGGCTGAGAAGGAGGTGAAGAGAACAGAAGAGAAGGTAAAGGCTGAGGAGGAGGCTGAAGAGAAGGTGAAGGCTGAGGAGGAGGTGGAGGAGAAGGTGAAGGCTGAGGAGGAGGCTGAAGAGAAGGTGAAGGCTGAGGAGGAGGTGGAGGAGAAGGTGAAGGCTGAGAAGGAGGCGGTGATGAAGAAGGCGAAGGTGGAGGACGTGACGGCGGCGATGAAGGAGGCGAAGGTGGAGGACGGGAAGGCGGAGGAGGAGAAGCTGGAGGAGTTGGAGGCGGAGCTGATTGCGGTGTTGGAGGCGGCGCTAGAGGCGGTGGCGAAGCTGGAGGCGAAGCTGGAGGCGAAGCTGCACGCGTCAGCGGAGGAGGAGGAGGCGGTGGCAAAGGAGGAGGCGGTGGCAAAGGAGGAGGCGGCGGAGGAGATGGAGGAAGTGGCGGAGGAGGAGTTGAACAGGGCGGCAGCGGTGGCGAAGCTGGAGGCGAAGCTGGAGGTGCTGGAGGTGGAGCTGAAGGCGAAGCTGGAGGCGAAGCTGCAGGTGGCGGTGGCGGAGGAGGAGGAGGAGGAGGTGGTGGAGGAGGCGGCGGCGGAGGAGGCAGGGTCAGAGGAGCCAGCAGTGGAGGAGGAGCCGGACAAGGCTCCGGTGGAGGAACTGGAGGAGGCGGCAGACGAGGAGGAGAAGGAGGAGAAGGAGGCAGAACCGGAGGAGAAGGTGAACAAGGAGGAGGAGGCTGCGGAGGAGGAGGCGAACAAGGCAGCGGCGGAGGAGGAGGCAGCAGAGGAGGAGGAGCCGGACAAGGCTCCGGTGGAGGAACTGGAGGAGGCGACAGAGGCAGCAGAGGAGGAGGTGACGGAGGAGAGGATGAGAGATAGACTGAAGGACCAGGTAAGGTTAAGGAAGTGGAGAGAAATGGAATGGATGAAGAGATATAGGGAGGTAGAAGAACAATGGAAGGAGGAAGATAGACAAATGAAGGAGAGTAACGAGAAGGAGATTAGAGAATTGAAACAACGTAAAAAGGAATGGATACGGATGGGAGAGGAGGAACAAAGACTACAGAAGAAAATTGAAAAGACAAAAAAGAAAGAAGAACAGAAAAGAGAAAAGGAGGAGATAAAGTTGATGAAGTTAAGAGAAAATGAATGGAGGGAGAATAATAAGAAAAAATTAAAAGAATGGAAGGAAAGAGAGAAAATATTGAATGTGAGTAACGAGGAGGAGATCAAGGAAATAAAGAACCTAAGAAAACAATGGATACAGATGATGAAGGAGGATGAAAAACTACGGAAGGAGATTGAAAAAGAAAGAAAGAAAGAAAAAAAGACAAGAGAGAAGGAGGAGGTGAGGTTGGCAAAGTTAAGAGAGAAGGAGTGGAGGGAGAATAGGAAGAAAAAAGAAGAAGAATGGAATGAGAGAGAGAAACAATTGAAGGAGAGTAACAAGGAGCTGCGTAAGATATCTACAGAACTAAGAAAACTCAGCATGCAGGATATAAAGGAGTTGAAAGAACTACTGATAAAGAAGGAGAAGAGAAACGAGAAAGCACTAAGACGAGAGATAAGGAGGAGGTGGGGTTGAAGTTAAGAAAAATGAAGAAGAAAATCCACCTGAAGAAAGTCGAAAGACCAAAAAGAAGAATAGAAAGACAGAAAGTGGCAAAGTAAAAGGAGGAGGACAAGGAGGAAGAAAAAGGAGGAGGAGAAATAAATTGGAGGAGGAGGAGGAGGAGGAGAAATAAAGGTAAGAGGGAGGAGGAGGGGAAACAAAGGGAGGAGGAGGAGGAGGAGGCGGCACAGTGAAAGTAGAAGGTCCCAGAAGAGAGGTAGAAGGTAGAAGGAGGAGACGAGGAGCAGCCTGACAGCCTGGGCCACTCAATATACTGTAGATGTGTGTGGCAGCTGCCTGACAACCACGTTACAAGCACCTGTTAACACCCACAACCACCACGGGTGACGTGGTGTGAGGTGGGTGAAGGGGGAGGAGGGGAGAGGGGTCTGTGTTGGGGGCGGAGCCAAAACCAGTCTCTAGCTGCTGGTGGTGAGGCGTAAACACGGCAGGCTGGTTCGCCGATGACGGGTCAGACCCGGAGGCACAGTCACGACTGTTTGACGCCAGAAACAAGCTGCTCTGGACTCGAGCTGACGTGTCCTTGGGAAAGACACTGAAAGTGTGTGAATGTGTGTTTTTGTCAAAGCTCTGTATGAGCCACACTGACCTCACTGTCACCACAAGCTGAGGCCCTCTCACCAGACACCTCCAAAAACGTTACCGCGGCACTACCACCTCTGGGTGGTGATGTCAAGGTGACGTCAGTGGTGTCTGTGTTGGAGGAGGAGCCAACAACAGCCTCTGAGCTGCTGGTGGTGCAAACATGGAAGGCTGGTTCGCCTATGACGGGTAAGATCCCACCTACAAACCCGGGACGACCTAAGGCAGGCACAGTCACGATTGTTTGAGGTCAGAGCTGCTGAGCAGCTGAGCTGAAGAAAAGCTGGGACTACAGCCGCTGGTTCCATACCCGGCTTGACTTAAAGTTGTCCCCAGCGTATGAATGTGTGTAAAGCTCCATATGAGTCCACTCAGTGACCACCGCTACTGGTTTGGAAGGCTGGTTCGCCTGTGACGGGTAAGATCCCACCTAATACCCAGAGGCACAGTCACGATAACCTGAGGCTGGTACCTGCCCCCCCCCAGCCTGCACCCGCCCACCCCCCCATTAGAGTGCATGTGTGTGTGTGTGTGTGTGTGTGTGGTAGTGTTGGGTGTCATCAGGTGGTTGCCAACGTGTTGTCAGGTGTCTGCCACACGCATTTATACTGGAAACCTTTAACTACAATAAGGCTGCTCCTGAACTGAGTTAAGAAATTTTCAATTTAATTCAACTTTGTTTACAAAGAGCCGATACATAATAGAGTGATCTCAAGGCCCTTTACAAGGGCCCACACATTGATGACATTTTTCAGTGCTGCCTCACAGCAAAGATGCGGGTTCGATTCCCGCGTGGCCCAGGTGCTTTTCTCTGAGGAGTTTGCATGTTCTCCTCATATCACTGTGTTTCCTCCCACAGTCCAAAGACATGCAGTCATTTCACTGGCTCTAGTGATAGTTAGTTCCTCTCTGTGTATGTGGTTCTGTGATGGATGGAGAGCGGTCCAGCGTAAACGCTGCCTCTCACCCAGATACACACATAGAAAGATATTATTAACTCACACAATCCAGCAGAACCACAGTCTGAGGACAAATGACAGCTGGGATCGGCTCCAGCAGCTGTGCCCCAACATCCCCCCCCCTCCCCCATTGTGAGCTCCTCCTCCTCCCTCCACATTTACAGCCCTCACCTTAGCACCACATTTACCTCCGTTGAGTCATCGGCTCACCGGGTCGTCACCTGTGTTGTTCGAGTCATGGGAGTCACGGTCTGAACATAAAGGTGTCAGGTTCCTGGGATGAGTTGTACAGACTGTACATGAGTGGAGGCCAGTGGTGTCTTAGACCTCTCTGTTTGGTACGTCCGCGTGGTTTGGTCTAGAAGCTTGTTGCTAGAGGTTGATGGCGAGCTGGGCTCGCGTGTTGGCAGCATAAATAATGTAGTTACAGCAGGTTATCAAGCTACGTCAGGTCGTCATACACGATGTACGAAGTTCGTACTGAAAAATGATGATTTGGCAAATGTCAATCATCATGTTTGTATTTTTTACGTTTAATCAATTAGTCTTTTATTATGAGGATGTATTATGTTTATATTAGTAGTTTATATCAGTATATCAGTAGTTTATGTTTATATCAGTAGTTTATATCAGTAGTTTGTGTTTATATTTGATAGGTTGTGTTTTATCAGAAGGTTGTATTTTATTGTACAGTAGTAATAAAATACAACCTTTTTGTTGAGTTACCAAACAGAGCGGTCAAAGACAGACTTCAAATTCTAAATTCATGTCTAAATTTGACCTGACATAGGTATTTATTGACTTATTCACCTTCCATTTTCCAAATTAACACCTACATCTGGATGTGATGCACAACTTAGAAGATAGCACCTTTGTTTTGACCCACACACATATCAACTATAGTTGCCATACATTAGCCAGATTAAAGTCATTAACACATTAACACATACAGTATGTAGTTGAAATATGTATTTGCAATAACTGCATTAAGCCTGTGACCCACTGGCATCACCAGACTTAACTTTATCTGCTTGTGATGCTTTTCCAGGCTTTGACCGTAACTTCTTGCAGTTTCTTTATTTTACTCCCTTTAGCCTTTATGGCTTTAGAACAACATCAGTCACATCTTAATTAACTTACTTTATACTTTAATGTCCCCAAGAGTAAATCTTATGCACAAACACTTGTTTGTTGGACTTTCACGACCTGTAGTTCTGACACAACGTGGTATCTTCTAAGTTCTGCATCAGATTCAGATGTAAATATCTGGAGATATGATAAAAAGACATGACCTGGTAATTGTGATTGGGCTTAATTAATGAATTAAGTGAATTGGAAGAATCAGCTTCACTGTTTCGGTCTGCCTGCCACCCACAGTGCAGTTCTGACATTCTGCCTGGGCAACAGAACACCTGTTCACACCTGACTCAAAATTTTAAAAAAGCTAAATATCACCATGAAGCACCGGGAAACTCCAGCCGGAGGTCGAAGGTCGACCTCTGGGTTGTGTCCGTGGGCACAACCACACTCGTATGGACACTCCTGTGAAAAGAGGGTCTGAGCTGTTATAGGTCAGTAGGTTATCGCCACCTGGTGGTCGTTGAGTCCACTGGCAGAGGAGGAAGCCGGACCAACTCAGTGGGCCTGTGGGTCTGTTGAGAACGTCTGACTGATCTGAGTCCTCATTTTTTAAAGTCTGTGCCAGGGTTTTGTTGGGGTTGAGAAAAGGTCGGCCGATAGTGGAACCTCAGATTCACGAGGAACAATTTGTTTTTGGTTTGTTTTTGCCGTGTGTGAGTTGTGAGTGTAAGAATGAATGCTTTTGCAGTGTGTGAGGTGTGAGTGTGAGAATGAATGCTTTTGCAGTGTGTGAGGTGTGAGTGTGAGAATGAGCGCCTTCCAATCTGAGGCCATCGTCTCCACAGGAAAAGGGTGGCTCTTTGTTGTTAGGGGAGCGCTCCTGCTCCATGCGGACGGGTTAAGCATCTTTTGGTCTTGTTCACGAGTGAGAGAATGAGCGCAACACCGACTGTTGTGGTGGAGAAAGAGCTGACGCTCTTGATTCACTGGTGGATCCACGCTCCTTCTCTCACCTAAGGTCATGACCTTTGACTTATGACCAGACGAACAGGCCGCAACTCGTCCACACGGAGAGGAGCGTTGGGCTTAGGCTTAGAGTAAGGGTTCTCTGACAGCCTGGCATCACTTTTAGATGCCTCCTGGATCCCTTCCAGGTCAGGTGATCCAGACCAGACCCGCGGGAAGAGGCCCTGGGGAAGACCCAGGACAGGACAGACTATGTCTGGACTGCTCCTGGGAGCGCCCTGGGATCCCCCCCGGTGAGCTGGAGGTGGCCAGCGAGTGGGACTGGGGTTAGGGCCATGGTGACCAATTGGAAAACTCGAACAACACAAGTGACGGCCAAGTGAGCGACGACTCAACAAAGGCTAAATGTAGGGGTGAGGTGGGGGCTGGTGCTGCTCCTCCTCCTCCTCCTCCTCCTCCTCCTCCTTCACTAGAAACTTAAAAAAAATAATTGAGAACTATCTCTCTTAATATATTAAAAATATGTTATTAATAGAGTCAAGCAGCTGCAACCCGTACAAGGGGAAAGCAGTTGAAGATGAGGGCGCTCCACCCTCCCTTCAGTCAATAGTATAATAGTATTAGAAGATGGCTGGATGGATGAATAGTCAACCTCCCTCCTTCTAGTCAGCCTCCCTGCCGCCCTCGGCCTGCAGGGATAGGCTCCAGCCCATCCTGCGACCCCGCATGGGATTAAGTGGTAGTCCCTCCTTCTATAGCCAAGCTCCTTCCCTCTAGATGCCTGATGGTCAAGCTTCCTCCCTCCTTGTAGTCAAGCTCCCTCCCTCGCTCCCTCCCTCCCTCTAGTTGGGCTCCTTCCCTCCTTTTAGTCAAGCTCCATGCCTCGCTTTCTCTCCAACCCCCCTCTTTCTAGTCCAGCTCTCTTCCTCCATCACTCTAAACCTCCAAGCTCCCTTCCTCTAGTCAAGCTCGCTTACTCCTTCTTTCTGACCCTCCATGCTCCCTTCCTCACTCTAGTCACGCTCCCTCCCTCTAGTCAACTCTTATTCTCTCCCTCTCTTGCTTCAAGTTCCCTCTTGTCGAGCTTCCTGATGTCTAAGCTCCCTCCCTCTAGTCAAACACTCCTCCCTCCCTTTCTCCCTCCAAGCACCCACCCTCGCTCTAGTCAAGCTCTTTTACTCCCTCCCTCTCACCCTCCATGCTCCTTCCGCCCCTCCCTTTCTCCAACCTCCCTCTTCTGGTCAAACTCTCTCCCTGCCCACTAGTCAAGCTCTTTTACTCCCTCTAGTCAACTGTTATTGTGTCCCTCTCTTGCTCCAAGTTCCCTCATCCCTCTAGTCAAGTTCTTTTCCTCCCTCCCTCTCTCCGTCTAAGCTCCCCCCTGCCCACTAGTCAGGCTCTTTTCCTCCCCTCCTTCCTTTCTCCAAGATCCCTTTCTCCCTTTTGCAGAGCTTCCTGATGTTCAAGCTCCCTCGCTCTCTCCCTGGTTCTAGTCAAACACTTTTCCTCCCTCTCTTTCTCCCTTCAAGCACTCTCCCTCGTTCTAGTCAAGCTCTCTTACTCCCTCCCTTTCACCCTCCAAGCTCCCTCCCTGCCTCTACTCTATATGTTCAAGCTTACTCCCTCTCAACCTCTAAGCTTCATTCCTCCCTTTAGTCAAGCACTTTTCCTCCCTCCCTCGCTCTAGTCAAGCACTTTTCCTCCCTTTCTCTTACCTTTTATGCTCCCTCCATCTCTCCCTCTCTCCAGCGTCCCTCATTCTAGTCAGCTCTCTTTTTCTGTCTGTCTCATCCTCCAAACTCCCTCCCTCTAGTCAAGCTGTCTTAAGACCCCCCTCCAAGCTCCCTTTATTCCACCTTCTCTCCAACCTTTCTCTTTCTAGTCACGCTCTTCGTCCCTCCCTCCCTCTAGTTAAGCGCTCTTCCTTCCTCCCTCCCTTCCTCCCTCCAAACCTTCTTTTTTTTAGTCAAGCTCTTTTTTCTCTCCTTACCCACCCCCAAATCCTATCTTCATCTTCCTTAGCCACTCTTACCCTCTCCCTAAGCCCCTCCATCTCCCTCCTTATATCTCTCCAAGCTCCATCCCTTCCGTCTCTCCAAGCTCCCTCTCTCTCCCTCCTTCTCTCTCTCTCCAAACTCTGTCTCTTCCTACTGTTCTTTCCAAGCACCCTCCCTTTCCCTCTCTCCCTCACTCATTCTCTCTCCAAGCTCCCTCTCTCCCTTCTTCTCTCTCTCTCCAAACTTTATCTCTTTCTACTGTTCTCTCCAAGCTGCCTCCCTTTCCTTTTCCCTTTCTCTCTCTCTCTCTCTTTCTTTGTTTTTGCTTTCCTTAGGGACATTCAGCGTCACTGGACGAGCAACACCAGAGCTGAAGGTCAGAATCCTGATAACAGATGCAGCTGTAGAGGCTGGAGAACTTCGCCCAGGGTTTCCTTGATGACAGAGACCAAATGTTGACCATAGGACCTAGACAGAGATGTCATCACATGTGCTTCCGGAGGTTCAGTGCAGTAAGTCATCAATTACCTTAGTAATCGTAGTGACATAAAGTGGTGATAAGTTTAAACTGACTGTAGATGTAATGACGTATGTTAACAATACATCTGTTGATGTTTCTTCTTCTTGCAGCCTGCACCTCTCCGATCCCTGCAGCGCCGACGCAGAGGAGCCTCCGGATCCCAACCACGTAGAGGAAGTGATCACTGCATCCTCTGTGCTGCTGGGCTTGGAAGCTCTTCAACTCACTGTTGGTCTCCCTCTGAGCAGAAGACGGTCAAGACGAGACATCAACAATAAGTTTCATAGATGATGTACAAACATCTGTTATAAGCTTCAATAAATCAATTCAATGTTAAACATATACTTTTCTTTGTTTTGCTTCATGTTTAAGTTCCACTGTGTGATTGTGACTATGTTGGTTCATTTGTCCATATCAACTTCTTTACTTCACTACTGTCATATCACAAGTCTGTATTATCCATTTACTGTTTTATTTTGGTAATTACACCACGTCACCATTGCAATATGACACCAAAGTAATGTGAATGCATAGGTGCACGGTCACTGTGCTTTAGATATGTTAATGTTGATGCTAAGACGCAAGTCGTTGGTTAATTGTACTGAGCCCAATGTGTATTTTTTCTGTATAGCAGCATATGATCCTTCATGAAAGGAACATTTCAATAAAACGTGAACACTGCTTACTTCTATTGCCAATTCCCCATTAAAAGTGAAACAATGACAGGAACTGTATTGACTGAAATCAACCCATGTCTAGTTTTGAAAAAAACAAAAAAACAATTTTCACTTGCTTTCAATATTTGACTGTGGTGGAAATTTCCCATAAAGAGGCAGATGAGAAAGTTGTCTTTTGTGAGATTTATTATAAAAATAAAGGAAACTTAAAATAATGGGGAAAGCAAATAAAAAGCATGGATGTTGATCCTGCACATCAACAAACCAAAATCTATATATATCGATATATCAAATTACATTACATAAATTTAGATATTAACTGCATAGAAGGAAGAAAAAATTTTCCCATAACACTCCCCCCTTTTGATTACACATTAATCAAACACTAAAATAATAAAAATTGTCAAACATTGCATTTTGTAATAACGGCCCTTACAAATGAAACAGTGAGTGTATTACCTCATCAAGATTCACAAATACACCTTTACATAAAATACAAGTAACTTAGGGATAAAAGGTTGGGAGCTGTTTTGGTGGGTAGTTATACAAGAATAACCTGTGTATGAGCATGTGAAGAAAATAAGCCAATAATCATATTTGTATCAGATTATATTTTGTGATCAGATAGCCTAAGATCATCAACAAAGTCATTACGTGAAATAGAGTCGGGGTTTCTGAACATAGTGCATTGTGTCATTTAATACAAGTGTGTTACTGAGGTCGCACGCATGACCTCTAACCAGTGGGATAACTGATTTCCGCTTGTGTTGTCTTTCATCTGTAGATGAAGGATAAAAATTGTACCAGTGAATAAAGTGATTGTGAGCAAATAAAACACCAAATCAACTTTAGGATATTTAAACTCAGTGTCGTTGTGAAATTTTCTCATTCAAAAATAGTGTGTAAAGTTACATGGAAACATCATATGATCAAGGCAATAATCAAACGGTTAGATTGTTTCCAACCTGTGTGTAGATGCATTGACAGTTTGAAGGAGTTCTTCAGGTTGTGATCAGCTGATCACAGAGACAATTGGGATTTGTTATCACCGCCAGGTTTCCTCCCAATGTCGCCTGTGTCACTGTCACTCTCTTGATGAGAAGAGTCTACACGTCGTCCAGCGTTGACAACTCAAGGCTGCTCGTGTGTGTGTTTTCTCAGGAACGTGTGTGTAGATGTATGGTCTGATAGTGTGATTCACCGGTGCAGCTTCAGGCGGCGCTTGGCTCACACCTTTAGCTGAACGGTCAACGCAGCCTCGCCTCAGTGCGTGTGTGTGAGCAAGGGGGGGTCGTTCTTCTCAGTTCTTTTCGTTAGTGGAGAATTCTCCATGTGGTGTAGATGGAGGGTCGTCTGTCGGATCCGGGACCTTCCTGCAGTGGATGGAGTGAATCCAAGTCGCTCTCTCTGTGATCTTCACAGCCATGTGGATCATCAGAAGGACCTGGAAGGAGCCTTGCCACCATTTGGAGTCCCAATGCTTCCTCCTGAACTCCTTAACGATCGCTCAGTCCCCTGGTTGGATGGTGTAATGGTCCTGTCGCCTGTTTTCACCTGTTGGAAAATCTGAATTGTGGGGAAAAAAAGTGTTTGGGCGGCGTAGCTGCCCATCAGGCCCAAACCAGACTCCATGGCTACAGGAGGAACCATTCGTCTGCCAGAGTCTGCATTCCTGTGAGGTAAAGAACGTTTAAAGCACAGGGAGAAATGAGGCAGGAGAGGGTAGAGAGAGTTAGCGAGGAAAGGAGGATCAGGAGAGGGAACAAGGATGGGGAGAGGGAGGGGATTGCCGGGCAGTGACCATTGCAGGAGAAAAAAAGTGGTCACTGATGGTGTGAGTCAGACAGTTACAAACAGCATTAGCTGTGGGTGGCAACGTCCAGAAAAGCAGCAACCTAATCATGATGTAAGATAGGTTTGCAATTAGACTTCAAAAGCTTCCAATGCTTCCACAGATCACCAAAGTGTAACGCCAAAAGCATCTGTGGAGTCTGTGTAGATGGTAACAGACTCTTCTTTTGCTAATTACTAGCTTCAGTCAATGCGATCAACTCTGCAGCCTGAGCAGAGTAGCCAGACTTCAAGACGACATGAGGAGTGCAGACTGCATACCCAACCTGACATTGGTGCGAAGCAGGGTCTCTAGAGATGGAGCCATCAACAAAGAGAACGAGGTCACAGTTAGGAAGTGACACCTCTGCTTGGAGGCACCGTGGGCCTCATCCACTGTTTGGTAAAAGGTCGCGTAGGGTCAGGCAGACCCAATGTAGGAGCAGACTGAAGAGCAGGTTTGAAGTCGATGAATGCCTGTTTAGTCTCAGATGTCCACATGAGGCGAGAGGTGGACGAAGAGGATGTCTGCATCAGAGCTCTGAGTGGAGCCTCCAAGACGGCGCAGTTAGGAATTAAATTCCTGCAATAAGAGCACATGCCTAGAAAGGACATAAGCTGTTTGTATGTGCACGGTTTAGGCAGGTTCTGAATAGCTTCAGCTCCTTCAGGTAAAATGGATTTCCCTTCAGCGGTAATGATGGGACCTAGGAAGGTGACCTTAGTCTGAACAAACTAATTTGGACTGGCTCGCTTTGTGGCCTGCAGCGTGCAGGTATTTCAGCAGCTTGATCGTGTCTGCTGTGCAAGTTTCCTGATTCTCACTGCAGATCATCAATTCAACGTACTGCAGTAGGGCGGTGCCTGGGGACAAAACAAGATCATCCACGCTGTCTTTAATGCCATATTGTAGATTGTAGGGCTTTCTGAATACCCCTGACAGAGTCTGGTAAAGACTTTCCGTTAAATTCAAAAGCAAATCAGAATTGACTGTCTTTGTGGACGAGCAGGCTGAAAAAGCATTGGCCAAATCGACAACTAAAAAGACTTTTTGCCATAGGCAGAATCTGAGAAAGAATGGTGTAGGGGTTCGGTACCGTAGGCGCGCGTAGTTGGACCGCCGCATTTACTGCTTGCAGATCCTGGACAAACCTCCATTCTGATGGCTGTCCCTTGTCTTGATTTTCTTCCGGGAAAAGTGGGGTCCTCACGGGAGAGTTGCACATGGGACGATGACTCCTGCTTTCAAAAGAGAGTTAAACTCTCTCTTTAAAGGGTATATTTACATGGTTTGTGGTCAGATTTAGGTGTGATGACCACTGGGTCGCACCCTTTGATTAAACCTACATCATACTGTATTTGTGTGTGGCCCACAGGGAAGCAGGAACTTCCGGTAAGGCTGGATACTGTGTCAGCGCGTCCTCCAACAAAAACACGTGGTGTGGAATGTTGAGGTACCGAGTGCACTGTGCGCTGCGCATGAAAGTTGGACTGAAAAAGTTTCTTGTAAGCATGCAAGGTAGGTCAATACATCACATTTATGTCGGAAGTCGCTTGCCAGTCTCCTTCCCGTTGACATCTGTCCACGAAAGGACCCAAGTCCTGCTATCTGTCTCCGTCATGCTTTGACAGGAGGACATGTGGATCTGCGGAATAAGCATCAACAAATCTCTCTTGTTCATTAGTGAAAGAAATTGCAAGCGCAAAAGAGAGAGATTGAGGTCAATTTGTCAGTGTGTGTGCGTAACCACGATTTTTCAAAGTTCTCATCAGGACCAGTGGACACATGTGCTGCACTGTACAAGACAGGTCAGATGCATCTCTAACTGGGCATATGTTTGAAAGCAGAAATAAATGTTTGAGTGTCTTGCCATCTGATGTTGAGCAAGACAGAGGAACAGTAAGTTTTTCTTTTATTGTCTGGCCAGACTAACCTATAGTGTACGCAAACCGTCCACTCAGTGTGTGTGTGTGTGTATGTGTGTATGGTGGTGGTGTGCAAGCTTCCACAGAGTCTTTCTTCGTCGCCACTCCTATCCTTAATCCCTCCTAACTTTTTGGCATTTCAGTCTTTCCCTGCGTTCTCATTCTTTAAACAACAGATGCCCTGAGATTTGGATTAATTCAATTTCCTCTAAGGTTTTAACTTTGCTCGTACAGAGCTGTCACTCCTTTTCTTCCAATTTCTCTTTTAAATCGCGTATGTCCTTCACACTGAGTGATCCCCCTTCTCGAAACCCATAATCTTTTGTCCAGTTGTGAAGACATGACACGCACTCATTACCATATTTACGTCTCATTAATTTCGTAAGGCTGCTGTCCAGTGGTGGAGACTTAGATTGCCCCGAGCTCTCTTCCCAGAAGTAATCCCTCACCGTCAGGCCCCTCTAAGACCCGGATCCCTCGTATCTCGAGAAAACTTCCTTCTGCGTAAGCACTCCCTCTTTCGGAAGCCGTCTTTTTTCTTGTCCCCCAGACTCTGTGTGGACTGCGCTCAGATCTGCACACTTGTTTGTTACCCCCCCAGTACAGACAAAAGCTCGGTTCCAAGAGCCAACCCTGAGCAGACTTGACCTAATTAAGTAATTATATTGATTGTTGTTCCTAATTATTAAATTTTGGAAAGTTTCAGCGAAATAGTAGATGTTTTAGAATTATTATTTTTACCTCTCTTTCCCTAAACCAAATGATCAGAACCTTGGAAACCTTAATACCTGGAACCAAATATCAACCCACCCTTTTTTTGCTTCCAACAAGTCGCAAAAAAAACTGAATCTCTCTCACCGAGCCAAGTCAGAGGCGATCCAGACGTGTGGGCAGACTTCCTACTCAGAAAGCTGTAGAGGTTTGGAGGCTGAGCGAACCTAGTCGTCAGGACCGCCGTCCAGACGACCTGCAGCAGGATCCTGTTCGTGACGCCAAGAACTGTGGTGGAAAACTTTAGAATAAAGGCAGATGAGAGAGAGAGTGCGATTTATTGAAATAACAAAGTAAATAAAGAATAATGAGAAAAGCAAATCAAAAGTCAGCTGGGGAGATCAGAACAAACGACTAGGGTGGAACGTCTGTCTAACCCAATCAAATTACATGCACTATCTCTTCCATGTCACCACGTATGTGTCAAGATGTTTACATTCTCACACCTGCACCATTGGCATCTAAGTATCAGGGAACACGGAGCGTTAAGTCTCAACAGAGAGAAAGACACGACTCCCCGGCCCCTAGAGTCTACTAGGCAGAGACAACCATGAACAATCTAAATGAAAAGTACTTAAAACATATGAATGACAAAACATAAGATAACATAAATCTTAACCCAAATGAGAATAGGAGAGAAACCATTTTTCCCATAACAGCAGTAAAACAGATTCATAGAAGTCGATTACAGAAACCTTGAGTCAGGCTTATGTAAACACAAGCAGCAAAAAACAAACTTACACAACGGTGGAGCCAAAAACAGGATGTTCCTCATGCTGATCTGCATGTTAGTGGACAAACCACTGTCTGTGCACCACAGCACCTTCATGTAGGCAACTAAGTGACAGCATGAGACCATACACATCCTTAGGAGCATCTCCTGATGGTTCTTCATCATCATTACCAGATTTCATAAGTGACAAACAAAGGTTTTTTTTAGGTTGTTAAAGCATCACTCATCGTTTTGAATAATTAGTGAGTTGATGATGTAAATATTTTGCTCTCTAATATAAAAAGTAAAATTAACATTTAGAAAAAAATTGTTTACCTGTTTATTAAACCCGTTTAACATGAGTAAACATTCAGGCAACAGTTTAAAGTGGGTCCAGTTTCTTTGCTGCAGCAAAACAAACAGCTCTGATGAGTTAAATATTACTGATACGCATGTGAGGACAACAACGTGTACAGATACAGTCTCTTATTGGTTGTGTGCTGTAACCATGACGAGATGGAATTCCCCTACCTACTAATAGGAGAAAGAACTAGAAAGTTCTTTTCCCGACCCAACAGAGACACTGAGAGGTAGGACATTTTACAGCTAAGCTAAAATTGTGGATTTTACTTGTATTTTCTGACCAGTCCAACTAAATTGTGCTCAGAAAGAAGTTTACTTACTTTACCTGCGTATTTCAGTCAAGTTTTTTATAAGAATTTCTAATTAATATCAAACAAATTGTTTTGTTTATGTTAAATGCCCGTTAGCATTAGCATGTTAGCTGGACGCTGTAGGTAGACTTAGCAAGCTAGCTGGAAGCTGACGGTAGCATTATTCAGCTGCTAAAACACCATCTATTTTGTCCCACTCACCTCTCAGACCCTCCCTTCTCAGGGACACATTCTCTGGTGAACTGATCACGGCCTCAGTTTACAGTATGTGGCAGAATTAAAATGTCCAGACAAAGTCAGACAGTCCACATATAGGAAACACTAGCCAGCAGCAGTTGTAGTAGCAAAAGTAACAGTATTATCACTATTCTACTGCGTGGTTGCGTGAGTTACCTAAAAATGTGCATGATGCGTTAGAGGGAAAGCGTCTGTAAGTGATCAAGGCCGTCTAGTTGTGCGCGAAGAAAACAAGATGGCGGCGGCCGCCTTTACTTACACAAGATGACGGCTAAGCCCAGCGCATAGGCGCATATCTTTGTTGTTTGCAAACAAAGTGTTTTAGTACTAAATTTGGACAGAGGGGTTCGGGATAAAACCCAGCTCACAACCCCAAAAGCTCTTAAACACAGAGCAATGAAAAACAGAAAGATCACGTCAACAAAGCAGATAACCCGAAGATGTGCGGCGGCATAGTCACGTGACAATAACACAACGACAGGTTAATTAGACCTTACACGGCTCGTACAGTCAGCGAAATAAAAGGCGAATACTGCATTTACTGACCACCTATAAAGTCCTGAACGCCGCGCTCATATTTAAGGAAATCCCTCTCGTCTTACCGAGTTGTTAGTGCTGCTGGCGCGATCATCAGCGTGCCTGCTGTCCGTTCCACGCGCTTATTTGCGCTGTTTCACGCTGTAGCTCTCGCTGGCCGGTGATCAGCTGAGTCTCTGTCATAGACACGCCTTCCTCCATGTGCGCTGCTTCAGCGACCTGAAGCAGGTTGATTGTTATATTAGTTTTACTCTAATCAGCAATTTTAATGTGTTTGTTTCAGTCAACACTTTTTTTGCTACTGCACTAAATAAACAGTTATGGTTTCATAATCTGAAAAGTGTAAAGCAGCAGGTTGTTTTAAATACTAATTGTATATGATTTATTATTACTTGATTTAGTCAATTGAATTTGGATTTACTGCATGTAACATTTACTGCCTGGTGTGTGATTAAGTTTATAAATTAAAAGCATCACTACTGACTTTGTCCCAACTTAAGTCCTGACTCTGAAAGTCTGGATGTATTAAAATAATCTGACCTTTTGAACTGAGGCTGTCTGAAACAGCTGCTGCTGACTTGATGTTATAAAGTTGCTGTTTCAACAGTGAAGAACAACTGTGTTAAATGCTGGTAAACTAAACTCTTTTAGTCAGTTTTATCATTGTGAATAAAAACTAACATTAGCTATAGAGTTCTGCTGCTCACAAATAACATTTATTTAACCAATATTATTACTGCAGCATGATTTAAACATAAGTATGTGTACACACAACAACATCTTTGAGTTTATAACATCATGTTTTCATAACTACTTAAACTATTGAAGCTGAGTTGAACATGCTTTTTCCTGACTCTTACTTATCCAGGTTTTTAAAGGTGTGTAAAACTTTCTGAGCACTAGTCAGCATTCAGCCTTTAACTGTGTAAATGTGAAGCTTCATTCTGTAACTACTATTTTAGTCAAATAACCTTTAATGTTATGTGTCATTACAGATTACAAACCCCAAAGCGAAAGAATATACAGAGGATTGACAGAGATTGAAGGCTGAGAAGGAGGTGAAGAGAAGAGAAGAGAAGGTAAAGGCTGAGGAGGAGGCTGAAGAGAAGGTGAAGGCTGAGGAGGAGGTGGAGGAGAAGGTGAAGGCTGAGAAGGAGGCGGTGATGAAGAAGGCGAAGGTGGAGGACGTGACGGCGGCGATGAAGGAGGCGAAGGTGGAGGACGGGAAGGCGGAGGAGGAGACGCTGGAGGAGTTGGAGGCGGAGCTGAAGGCGGTGTTGGAGGCGGCGCTAGAGGCGGTGGCGAAGCTGGAGGCGAAGCTGGAGGCGGAGCTGCAGGCGAAGCTGCAGGCGGCGGTGGAGGAGGAGAAGCTGGAGGAGTTGGAGGCGGAGCTGAAGGCGGTGTTGGAGGCGGCGCTAGAGGCGGTGGCGAAGCTGCAGGCGGCGGTGGGGGAGGTGGAGGAGGCGGTGGCAAAGGAGGAGGCGGCGGAGGAGATGGAGGAAGTGGCGAAGGAGGAGGAGTTGAACAGGGCGGCGGTGGTGGCGAAGCTAGAGGCGCAGCTGGAGAAGCTGGAGGCGGAGCTGAAGGCGAAGCTGGAGGCGAAGCTGCAGGTGGCGGCGGTGGTGGAGACGGAGGAGGCAGCAGCCGAGGAGGCAGGGCCAGAGGAGCCAGCAGAGGAGGAGAAGCCAGACAAGGCTCCGGTGGAGGAACTGGAGGAGGCGACGGAGGCGGCAGAGGAGGAGGTGACGGAGGAGAGGATGAGACATAGACTGAAGGACCAGGTAAGGTTAAGGAAGTGGAGAGAAATGGAATGGATGAAGAGATATAGGGAGGTAGAAGAACAATGGAAGGAGGAAGATAGACAAATGAAGGAGAGTAACGAGAAGGAGATTAGAGAATTGAAACAACGTAAAAAGGAATGGATACGGATGGGAGAGGAGGAACAAAGACTACAGAAGAAAATTGAAAAGACAAAAAAGAAAGAAGAACAGAAAAGAGAAAAGGAGGAGATAAAGTTGATGAAGTTAAGAGAAAATGAATGGAGGGAGAATAATAAGAAAAAATTAAAAGAATGGAAGGAAAGAGAGAAAATATTGAATGTGAGTAACGAGGAGGAGATCAAGGAAATAAAGAACCTAAGAAAACAATGGATACAGATGATGAAGGAGGATGAAAAACTACGGAAGGAGATTGAAAAAGAAAGAAAGAAAGAAAAAAAGACAAGAGAGAAGGAGGAGGTGAGGTTGGCAAAGTTAAGAGAGAAGGAGTGGAGGGAGAATAGGAAGAAAAAAGAAGAAGAATGGAATGAGAGAGAGAAACAATTGAAGGAGAGTAACAAGGAGCTGCGTAAGATATCTACAGAACTAAGAAAACTCAGCATGCAGGATATAAAGGAGTTGAAAGAACTACTGATAAAGAAGGAGAAGAGAAACGAGAAAGCACTAAGACGAGAGATAAGGAGGAGGTGGGGTTGAAGTTAAGAAAAATGAAGAAGAAAATCCACCTGAAGAAAGTCGAAAAGACCAAAAAAGAAGAATAGAAAAGACAGAAAGTGGCAAAGTAAAAGGAGGAGGACAAGGAGGAAGAAAAAGGAGGAGGAGAAATAAATTGGAGGAGGAGGAGGAGGAGGAGAAATAAAGGTAAGAGGGAGGAGGAGGGGAAACAAAGGGAGGAGGAGGAGGAGGAGGCGGCACAGTGAAAGTAGAAGGTCCCAGAAGAGAGGTAGAAGGTAGAAGGAGGAGACGAGGAGCAGCCTGACAGCCTGGGCCACTCAATGTACTGTAGATGTGTGTGGCAGCTGCCTGACAACCACGTTACAAGCACCTGTTAACACCCACAACCACCACGGGTGACGTGGTGTGAGGTGGGTGAAGGGGGAGGAGGGGAGAGGGGTCTGTGTTGGGGGCGGAGCCAAAACCAGTCTCTAGCTGCTGGTGGTGAGGCGTAAACACGGCAGGCTGGTTCGCCGATGACGGGTCAGACCCGGAGGCACAGTCACGACTGTTTGACGCCAGAAACAAGCTGCTCTGGACTCGAGCTGACGTGTCCTTGGGAAAGACACTGAAAGTGTGTGAATGTGTGTTTTTGTCAAAGCTCTGTATGAGCCACACTGACCTCACTGTCACCACAAGCTGAGGCCCTCTCACCAGACACCTCCAAAAACGTTACCGCGGCACCACCACCTCTGGGTGGTGATGTCAAGGTGACGTCAGTGGTGTCTGTGTTGGAGGAGGAGCCAACAACAGCCTCTGAGCTGCTGGTGGTGCAAACATGGAAGGCTGGTTCGCCTATGACGGGTAAGATCCCACCTACAAACCCGGGACGACCTAAGGCAGGCACAGTCACGATTGTTTGAGGTCAGAGCTGCTGAGCAGCTGAGCTGAAGAAAAGCTGGGACTACAGCCGCTGGTTCCATACCCGGCTTGACTTAAAGTTGTCCCCAGCGTATGAATGTGTGTAAAGCTCCATATGAGTCCACTCAGTGACCACCGCTACTGGTTTGGAAGGCTGGTTCGCCTGTGACGGGTAAGATCCCACCTAATACCCAGAGGCACAGTCACGATAACCTGAGGCTGGTACCTGCCCCCCCAGCCTGCACCCGCCCACCCCCCCATTAGAGTGCATGTGTGTGTGTGTGTGTGGTAGTGTTGGGTGTCATCAGGTGGTTGCCAACGTGTTGTCAGGTGTCTGCCACACGCATTTATACTGGAAACCTTTAACTACAATAAGGCTGCTCCTGAACTGAGCTAAGAAATTTTCAATTTAATTCAACTTTGTTTACAAAGAGCCGATACATAATAGAGTGATCTCAAGGCCCTTTACAAGGGCCCACACATTGATGACATTTTTCAGTGCTGCCTCACAGCAAAGATGCGGGTTCGATTCCCGCGTGGCCCAGGTGCTTTTCTCTGAGGAGTTTGCATGTTCTCCTCATATCACTGTGTTTCCTCCCACAGTCCAAAGACATGCAGTCATTTCACTGGCTCTAGTGATAGTTAGTTCCTCTCTGTGTATGTGGTTCTGTGATGGATGGAGACCGGTCCAGCGTAACCGCTGCCTCTCACCCAGATACACACATAGAAAGATATTATTAACTCACACAATCCAGCAGAACCACAGTCTGAGGACAAATGACAGCTGGGATCGGCTCCAGCAGCTGTGCCCCAACATCCCCCCCTCCCCCATTGTGAGCTCCTCCTCCTCCCTCCACATTTACAGCCCTCACCTTAGCACCACATTTACCTCCGTTGAGTCATCGGCTCACCGGGTCGTCACCTGTGTTGTTCGAGTCATGGGAGTCACGGTCTGAACATAAAGGTGTCAGGTTCCTGGGATGAGTTGTACAGACTGTACATGAGTGGAGGCCAGTGGTGTCTTAGACCTCTCTGTTTGGTCTAGAAGGTTGTTGCTAGAGGTTGATGGCGAGCTGGGCTCGCGTGTTGGCAGCATAAATAATGTAGTTACAGCAGGTTATCAAGCTACGTCAGGTCGTCATACACGATGTACGAAGTTCGTACTGAAAAATGATGATTTGGCAAATGTCAATCATCATGTTTGTATTTTCTACGCTTGATCACTTAGTCTTTTATTATGAGGATGTATTATGTTTATATTAGTAGTATATATCAGTATATCAGTAGTTTATGTTTATATCAGAAGTTTATATCAGTAGTTTGTGTTTATATTTGATAGGTTGTGTTTTATCAGAAGGTTGTATTTTATTGTACAGTAGTAATAAAATACAACCTTTTTGTTGAGTTACCAAACAGAGCGGTCAAAGACAGACTTCAAATTCTAAATTCATGTCTAAATTTGACCTGACATAGGTATTTATTGACTTATTCACCTTCCATTTTCCAAATTAACACCTACATCTGGATGTGATGCACAACTTAGAAGATAGCACCTTTGTTTTGACCCACACACGTATCAACTATAGTTGCCATACATTAGCCAGATTAAAGTCATTAACACATTAACACATACAGTATGTAGTTGAAATATGTATTTGCAATAACTGCATTAAGCCTGTGACCCACTGGCATCACCAGACTTAACTTTATCTGCTTGTGATGCTTTTCCAGGCTTTGACCGTAACTTCTTGCAGTTTCTTAATTTTACTCCCTTTAGCCTTTATGGCTTTAGAACAACATCAGTCACATCTTAATTAACTTACTTTATACTTTAATGTCCCCAAGAGTAAATCTTATGCACAAACACTTGTTTGTTGTACTTTCACGACCTGTAGTTCTGACACAACGTGGTATCTTCTAAGTTCTGCATCAGATTCAGATGTAAATATCTGGAGATATGATAAAAAGACATGACCTGGTAATTGTGATTGGGCTTAATTAATGAATTAAGTGAATTGGAAGAATCAGCTTCACTGTTTCGGTCTGCCTGCCACCCACAGTGCAGTTCTGACATTCTGCCTGGGCAACAGAACACCTGTTCACACCTGACTCAAAATTTTAAAAAAGCTAAATATCACCATGAAGCACCGGGAAACTCCAGCCGGAGGTCGAAGGTCGACCTCTGGGTTGTGTCCGTGGGCACAACCACACTCGTATGGACACTCCTGTGAAAAGAGGGTCTGAGCTGTTATAGGTCAGTAGGTTATCGCCACCTGGTGGTCGTTGAGTCCACTGGCAGAGGAGGAAGCCAGACCAACTCAATGGGCCTGTGGGTCTGTTGAGAACGTCTGACTGATCTGAGTCCTCATTTTTTAAAGTCTGTGCCAGGGTTTTGTTGGGGTTGAGAAAAGGTCGGCCGATAGTGGAACCTCAGATTCACGAGAAACAATTTGTTTTTGGTTTGTTTTTGCAATGTGTGAGGTGTGAGTGTGAGAATGAATGCTTTTGCAGTGTGTGAGGTGTGAGTGTGAGAATGAGCGCCTTCCAATCTGAGGCCATCGTCTCCACAGGAAAAGGGTGGCTGTTTGTTGTTAGGGGAGCATCTTTTGGTCTTGTTCACGAGTGAGAGAATGAGCGCAACACCGACTGTTGTGGTGGAGAGAGAGCTGACGCTCTTGATTCACCGGTGGATCCACGCCCCTTCTCTCACCCAAGGTCATGACCTTTGACTTATGACCAGATGAACAGGCCGCAACTCCTCCACACGGAGAGGAGCGTTGGGCTTAGGCTTAGAGTAAGGGTTCTCTGACAGCCTGGCATCACTTTTAGATGCCTCCTGGATCCCTTCCAGGTCAGGTGATCCAGACCAGACCCGCGGGAAGAGGCCCTGGGGAAGACCCAGGACAGGACAGACTATGTCTGGACTGCTCCTGGGAACGCCCTGGGATCCCCCCCGGTGAGCTGGAGGTGGCCAGCGAGTGGGACTGGGGTTAGGGCCATGGTGACCAATTGGAAAACTCGAACAACACAAGTGACGGCCAAGTGAGCGACGACTCAACAGAGGCTAAATGTAGGGGCGAGGTGGGGGCTGGTGCTGCTCCTCCTCCTCCTCCTCCTCCTCCTCCTCCTCCTTCACTAGAAACTTAAAAAAAATAATTGAGAACTATCTCTCTTAATATATTAAAAATATGTTATTAATAGAGTCAAGCAGCTGCAACCCGTACAAGGGGAAAGCAGTTGAAGATGAGGGCGCTCCACCCTCCCTTCAGTCAATAGTATAATAGTATTAGAAGATGGCTGGATGGATGAATAGTCAACCTCCCTCCTTCTAGTCAACCTCCCTGCCGCCCTCGGCCTGCAGGGATAGGCTCCAGCCCACCCTGCGACCCCGCATGGGATTAAGTGGTAGTCCCTCCTTCTATAGCCAAGCTCCTTCCCTCTAGATGCCTGATGGTCAAGCTTCCTCCCTCCTTGTAGTCAAGCTCCCTCCCTCGCTCCCTCCCTCCCTCTAGTTGGGCTCCTTCCCTCCTTTTAGTCAAGCTCCATGCCTCGCTTTCTCTCCAACCCCCCTCTTTCTAGTCCAGCTCTCTTCCTCCATCCCTCTAAACCTCCAAGCTCCCTTCCTCTAGTCAAGCTCGCTTACTCCTTCTTTCTGACCCTCCATGCTCCCTTCCTCACTCTAGTCACGCTCCCTCCCTCTAGTCAACTCTTATTCTCTCCCTCTCTTGCTTCAAGTTCCCTCTTGTCGAGCTTCCTGATGTCTAAGCTCCCTCCCTCTAGTCAAACACTCCTCCCTCCCTTTCTCCCTCCAAGCACCCACCCTCGCTCTAGTCAAGCTCTTTTACTCCCTCCCTCTCACCCTCCATGCTCCTTCCGCCCCTCCCTTTCTCCAACCTCCCTCTTCTGGTCAAACTCTCTCCCTGCCCACTAGTCAAGCTCTTTTACTCCCTCTAGTCAACTGTTATTGTGTCCCTCTCTTGCTCCAAGTTCCCTCATCCCTCTAGTCAAGTTCTTTTCCTCCCTCCCTCTCTCCGTCTAAGCTCCCCCCTGCCCACTAGTCAGGCTCTTTTCCTCCCCTCCTTCCTTTCTCCAAGATCCCTTTCTCCCTTTTGCAGAGCTTCCTGATGTTCAAGCTCCCTCGCTCTCTCCCTGGTTCTAGTCAAACACTTTTCCTCCCTCTCTTTCTCCCTTCAGGCACTCTCCCTCGTTCTAGTCAAGCTCTCTTACTCCCTCCCTTTCACCCTCCAAGCTCCCTCCCTGCCTCTACTCTATATGTTCAAGCTTACTCCCTCTCAACCTCTAAGCTTCATTCCTCCCTTTAGTCAAGCACTTTTCCTCCCTCCCTCGCTCTAGTCAAGCACTTTTCCTCCCTTTCTCTTACCTTTTATGCTCCCTCCATCTCTCCCTCTCTCCAGCGTCCCTCATTCTAGTCAGCTCTCTTTTTCTGTCTGTCTCATCCTCCAAACTCCCTCCCTCTAGTCAAGCTGTCTTAAGACCCCCCTCCAAGCTCCCTTTATTCCACCTTCTCTCCAACCTTTCTCTTTCTAGTCACGCTCTTCGTCCCTCCCTCCCTCTAGTTAAGCGCTCTTCCTTCCTCCCTCCCTTCCTCCCTCCAAACCTTCTTTTTTTTAGTCAAGCTCTTTTTTCTCTCCTTACCCACCCCCAAATCCTATCTTCATCTTCCTTAGCCACTCTTACCCTCTCCCTAAGCCCCTCCGTCTCCCTCCTTATATCTCTCCAAGCTCCATCCCTTCCGTCTCTCCAAGCTCCCTCTCTCTCCCTCCTTCTCTCTCTCTCCAAACTCTGTCTCTTCCTACTGTTCTTTCCAAGCACCCTCCCTTTCCCTCTCTCCCTCACTCATTCTCTCTCCAAGCTCCCTCTCTCCCTTCTTCTCTCTCTCTCCAAACTTTATCTCTTTCTACTGTTCTCTCCAAGCTGCCTCCCTTTCCTTTTCCCTTTCTCTCTCTCTCTCTCTTTCTTTGTTTTTGCTTTCCTTAGGGACATTCAGCGTCACTGGACGAGCAACACCAGAGCTGAAGGTCAGAATCCTGATAACAGATGCAGCTGTAGAGGCTGGAGAACTTCGCCCAGGGTTTCCTTGATGACAGAGACCAAATGTTGACCATAGGACCTAGACAGAGATGTCATCACATGTGCTTCCGGAGGTCCAGTGCAGTAAGTCATCAATTACCTTAGTAATCGTAGTGACATAAAGTGGTGATAAGTTTAAACTGACTGTAGATGTAATGACGTATGTTAACAATACATCTGTTGATGTTTCTTCTTCTTGCAGCCTGCACCTCTCCGATCCCTGCAGCGCCGACGCAGAGGAGCCTCCGGATCCCAACCACGTAGAGGAAGTGATCACTGCATCCTCTGTGCTGCTGGGCTTGGAAGCTCTTCAACTCACTGTTGGTCTCCCTCTGAGCAGAAGACGGTCAAGACGAGACATCATTAATAAGTTTCATAGATGATGTACAAACATCTGTTATAAGCTTCAATAAATCAATTCAATGTTAAACATATACTTTTCTTTGTTTTGCTTCATGTTTAAGTTCCACTGTGTGATTGTGACTATGTTGGTTCATTTGTCCATATCAACTTCTTTACTTCACTACTGTCATATCACAAGTCTGTATTATCCATTTACTGTTTTATTTTGGTAATTACACCACGTCACCATTGCAATATGACACCAAAGTAATGTGAATGCATAGGTGCACGGTCACTGTGCTTTAGATATGTTAATGTTGATGCTAAGACGCAAGTCGTTGGTTAATTGTACTGAGCCCAATGTGTATTTTTTCTGTATAGCAGCATATGATCCTTCATGAAAGGAACATTTCAATAAAACGTGAACACTGCTTACTTCTATTGCCAATTCCCCATTAAAAGTGAAACAATGACAGGAACTGTATTGACTGAAATCAACCCATGTCTAGTTTTGAAAAAAACAAAAAAACAATTTTCACTTGCTTTCAATATTTGACTGTGGTGGAAATTTCCCATAAAGAGGCAGATGAGAAAGTTGTCTTTTGTGAGATTTATTATAAAAATAAAGGAAACTTAAAATAATGGGGAAAGCAAATAAAAAGCATGGATGTTGATCCTGCACATCAACAAACCAAAATCTATATATATCGATATATCAAATTACATTACATAAATTTAGATATTAACTGCATAGAAGGAAGAAAAAATTTTCCCATAACACTCCCCCCTTTTGATTACACATTAATCAAACACTAAAATAATAAAAATTGTCAAACATTGCATTTTGTAATAACGGCCCTTACAAATGAAACAGTGAGTGTATTACCTCATCAAGATTCACAAATACACCTTTACATAAAATACAAGTAACTTAGGGATAAAAGGTTGGGAGCTGTTTTGGTGGGTAGTTATACAAGAATAACCTGTGTATGAGCATGTGAAGAAAATAAGCCAATAATCATATTTGTATCAGATTATATTTTGTGATCAGATAGCCTAAGATCATCAACAAAGTCATTACGTGAAATAGAGTCGGGGTTTCTGAACATAGTGCATTGTGTCATTTAATACAAGTGTGTTACTGAGGTCGCACGCATGACCTCTAACCAGTGGGATAACTGATTTCCGCTTGTGTTGTCTTTCATCTGTAGATGAAGGATAAAAACTCATCGTAGCAGTGAATAAAGTGATTGTGAGCAAATAAAACACCAAATCAACTTTAGGATATTTAAACTCAGTGTCGTTGTGAAATTTTCTCATTCAAAAATAGTGTGTAAAGTTACATGGAAACATCATATGATCAAGGCAATAATCAGAGGAACATAAAATGAAGTCTAACGCAAGGTTACAATTGACGTCTTGTAACGATCTGCTTGGTCCTGTTTAACAGTAGCGTTAGATTGTTTCCAACCTGTGTGTAGATGCATTGACAGTTTGAAGGAGTTCTTCAGGTTGTGATCAGCTGATCACAGAGACACTTGGGATTTGTTATCACCACCAGGTTTCCTCCCAATGTCACCTGTGTCACTGTCACTCTCTTGATGAGGAGAGTCTACACATCGTCCAGCATTGACAACTCAAGGCTGCTTGTGTGTGTGTTTTCTCAGGAGTGGTGTGTAGATGTATGGTCTGATAGTGTGATTCACCGGTGCAGCTTCAGGCGGCGCTTGGCTCACACCTTTAGCTGAATGGTCAACGCAGCCTCGCCTCAGTGCGTGTGTGTGAGCACAGCGAGGGTCGTTCTTCTCAGTTCTTTTCGTTAGTGGAGAATTCTCCATGTGGTGTAGATGGAGGGATCGTCTGTCGGATCCGGGACCTTCCTGCAGTGGATGGAGTGAATCCAAGTCGCTCTCTCTGTGATCTTCACAGCCATGTGGATCATCAGAAGGACCTGGAAGGAGCCTTGCCACCGTTTGGAGTCCCAATGCTTCCTCCTGAACTCCTTAACGATCGCTCAGTCCCCTGGTTGGATGGTGTAATGGTCCTGTCGCCTGTTTTCACCTGTTGGAAAATCTGAATTGTGGGGAAAAAAAGTGTTTGGGCGGCGTAGCTGCCCATCAGGCCCAAACCAGACTCCATGGCTACAGGAGGAACCATTCGTCTGCCAGAGTCTGCATTCCTGTGAGGTAAAGAACGTTTAAAGCACAGGGAGAAATGAGGCAGGAGAGGGTAGAGAGAGTTAGCGAGGAAAGGAGGATCAGGAGAGGGAACAAGGATGGGGAGAGGGAGGGGATTGCCGGGCAGTGACCATTGCAGGAGAAAAAAAGTGGTCACTGATGGTGTGAGTCAGACAGTTACAAACAGCATTAGCTGTGGGTGGCAACGTCCAGAAAAGCAGCAACCTAATCATGATGTAAGATAGGTTTGCAATTAGACTTCAAAAGCTTCCAATGCTTCCACAGATCACCAAAGTGTAACTCCAAAAGCATCTGTGGAGTCTGTGTAGATGGTAACAGACTCTTCTTTTGCTAATTACTAGCTTCAGTCAATGCGATCAACTCTGCAGCCTGAGCAGAGTAGCCAGACTTCAAGACGACAAGAGGAGTGCAGACTGCATACCCAACCTGACATTGGTCCGAAGCAGGGTCTCTAGAGATGGAGCCATCAACAAAGAGAACGAGGTCACAGTTAGGAAGTGACACCTCTGCTTGGAGGCACCGTGGGCCTCATCCACTGTTTGGTAAAAGGTCGCGTAGGGTCAGGCAGACCCAATGTAGGAGCAGACTGAAGAGCAGGTTTGAAGTCGATGAATGCCTGTTTAGTCTCAGATGTCCACATGAGGCGAGAGGTGGACGAAGAGGATGTCTGCATCAGAGCTCTGAGTGGAGCCTCCAAGACGGCGCAGTTAGGAATTAAATTCCTGCAATAAGAGCACATGCCTAGAAAGGACATAAGCTGTTTGTATGTGCACGGTTTAGGCAGGTTCTGAATAGCTTCAGCTCCTTCAGGTAAAATGGATTTCCCTTCAGCGGTAATGATGGGACCTAGGAAGGTGACCTTAGTCTGAACAAACTAATTTGGACTGGCTCGCTTTGTGGCCTGCAGCGTGCAGGTATTTCAGCAGCTTGATCGTGTCTGCTGTGCAAGTTTCCTGATTCTCACTGCAGATCATCAATTCAACGTACTGCAGTAGGGCGGTGCCTGGGGACAAAACAAGATCATCCACGCTGTCTTTAATGCCATATTGTAGATTGTAGGGCTTTCTGAATACCCCTGACAGAGTCTGGTAAAGACTTTCCGTTAAATTCAAAAGCAAATCAGAATTGACTGTCTTTGTGGACGAGCAGGCTGAAAAAGCATTGGCCAAATCGACAACTAAAAAGACTTTTTGCCATAGGCAGAATCTGAGAAAGAATGGACCGCCGCATTTACTGCTTGCAGATCCTGGACAAACCTCCATTCTGATGGCTGTCCCTTGTCTTGATTTTCTTCCGGGAAAAGTGGGGTCCTCACGGGAGAGTTGCACATGGGACGATGACTCCTGCTTTCAAAAGAGAGTTAAACTCTCTCTTTAAAGGGTATATTTACATGGTTTGTGGTCAGATTTAGGTGTGATGACCACTGGGTCGCACCCTTTGATTAAACCTACATCATACTGTATTTGTGTGTGGCCCACAGGGAAGCAGGAACTTCCGGTAAGGCTGGATACTGTGTCAGCGCGTCCTCCAACAAAAACACGTGGTGTGGAATGTTGAGGTACCGAGTGCACTGTGCGCTGCGCATGAAAGTTGGACTGAAAAAGTTTCTTGTAAGCATGCAAGGTAGGTCAATACATCACATTTATGTCGGAAGTCGCTTGCCAGTCTCCTTCCCGTTGACATCTGTCCACGAAAGGACCCAAGTCCTGCTATCTGTCTCCGTCATGCTTTGACAGGAGGACATGTGGATCTGCGGAATAAGCATCAACAAATCTCTCTTGTTCATTAGTGAAAGAAATTGCAAGCGCAAAGAGAGAGATTGAGGTCAATTTGTCAGTGTGTGTGCGTAACCATGATTTTTCAAAGTTCTCATCAGGACCAGTGGACACATGTGCTGCACTGTACAAGACAGGTCAGATGCATCTCTAACTGGGCATATGTTTGAAAGCAGAAATAAATGTTTGAGTGTCTTGCCATCTGATGTTGAGCAAGACAGAGGAACAGTAAGTTTTTCTTTTATTGTCTGGCCAGACTAACCTATAGTGTACGCAAACCGTCCACTCAGGTGGATTGGAAAACATGAAAGATTCTATTACCGAATTTGTTGCTCCTAAATCTACTAAAAACCCCATGCGTTCACCTTGAACCGTCACAGCAAACGCAGGAAATTGTTTGAACATCTCCAAGGAGGGCAGATACAATTCGCTCTGTTGTTTTTCCTTCTTTGCCATCTTCTTCTGCTGGAGAGTGTCATAAGCAAGGCGTGCGTGTCTTGTGAGATCAGACAGACGCGCTTCTTTTCATCTGATGTACGACTGCTTCACGGCGTCAAACACTTCAGGGAGCAACCCTTTCATCACCAGCTCACACAGATGACTCTCGTATGGTGAACAAATGAGCCCCCCCACTCCTTTTGGGGTAGGATGAACTCCTCCGTGTGTGTTGTATGCGGTGGTGAGGCAGCGAACAAAGTCATCAACTAATTCTTCATGGTAAAAAAGGTAAAAGACGCTTGGCCAAGATGCGAGGAATCTCAGCTGGGTCTGGGTCTGTACTCCTGGCAGAAAGCCAGAAGGTTGGCACAGAATGACTTTCCTGATACGGTGATGTTCGGAAGGTGAACGGTAGTTGTTCTGGGGATTGGTGACGCTTCTCTGCTGTTGTCTGTGCTCTCTGGCTGCTCTGATCCGGATGGTGCAGCTTCTGGTGACAGAGGTCGGTCAAGCTGTTGATTGGGCAGGCCCTGCTCGGCCCTCCTGCTGACGTAGAAGGAGTCCAGGTCGGGATTCACCTTCATCGCGCTCAGCTCTGCAAAAGGATACAAAGCAGACCAGTGGGAGCGCTCTGTTTCTCATGGTGTTGTGTGTGTGTGTGTGTATGTGTGTATGGTGGTGGTGTGCAAGCTTCCACAGAGTCTTTCTTCGTCGCCACTCCTATCCTTAATCCCTCCTAACTTTTTGGCATTTCAGTCTTTCCCTGCGTTCTCATTCTTTAAACAACAGATGCCCTGAGATTTGGATTAATTCAATTTCCTCTAAGGTTTTAACTTTGCTCGTACAGAGCTGTGACTCCTTTTCTTCCAATTTCTCTTTTAAATCGCGTATGTCCTTCACACTGAGTGATCCCCCTTCTCGAAACCCATAATCTTTTGTCCAGTTGTGAAGACATGACACGCACTCATTACCATATTTACGTCTCATTAATTTCGTAAGGCTGCTGTCCAGTGGTGGAGACTTAGATTGCCCCGAGCTCAACTTCCAGAGTCCAGCGGTTTCCTGTCTTAGATCTTTTTGTGTTCCGGCTGGAACCTTCCCAATATTTCTTTTTATCTGAAGTCGCCGTAGAAAGGGAACCGCTCAGATCTAGCAACACAGTCTTCCCAGAAGTAATCCCTCACCGTCAGGCCCCTCTAAGACCCGGATCCCTCGTATCTCGAGAAAACTTCCTTCTGCGTAAGCACTCCCTCTTTCGGAAGCCGTCTTTTTTCTTGTCCCCCAGACTCTGTGTGGACTGCGCTCAGATCTGCACACTTGTTTGTTACCCCCCCAGTACAGACAAAAGCTCGGTTCCAAGAGCCAACCCTGAGCAGACTTGACCTAATTAAGTAATTATATTGATTGTTGTTCCTAATTATTAAATTTTGGAAAGTTTCAGCGAAATAGGAGATGTTTTAGAATTATTATTATTACCTCTGTTTCCCTAAACCAAATGATCAGAACCAAGGAAACCCGAATACCTGGAACCAAATATCAACCCCCCCCTTTTTTTTGCTTCCAACAAGTCGCAAAAAATGGAATCTCTCTCACCGAGCCAAGTAGAGGTTGGATTTTGAGTTTGTTGGATCTCGTCAGAGGCGATCCAGACGTGTGGGCAGACTTCCTACTCAGAAAGCTGTAGAGGTTTGGAGGCTGAGCGAACCTAGTCGCCAGGACCGCGGTCCAGACGACCTGCAGCGGGATCCTGTTTGTGACGCCAAGAACTGTGTTGAAAAACTTTAGAATAAAGGCAGATGAGAGAGAGAGTTGTCATTTTGTGCGATTTATTGAAATAACAAAGTAAATGAATAATAATGAGAAAAGCAAATCAAAAGTCAGCTGGGGAGATAAGAACAAACACAGCGGGGGTATAATGCTGAGATCAAACAATCCTAAAGTGGTCTTCGCGTTTTAACCCCTCTCTCCGACTAGGGTGGAACGTCTGTCTAACCCAATCAAATTACATGCACTATCTCTTCCCTGTCACCACGTATGTGTCAAGATGTTTACATTCTCACACCTGCACCACTGGCATCTAAGTATCAGGGAACACGGAGCGTTAAGTCTCAACAGAGAGAAAGACACGACTCCCCGGCCCCTAGAGTCTACTAGGCAGAGACAACCATGAACAATCTAAATGAAAAGTACTTAAAACATATGAATGACAAAACATAAGATAACATAAATCTTAACCCAAATGAGAATAGGAGAGAAACCATTTTTCCCATAACAGCAGCAAAACAGATTCATAGAAGTCGATTACAGAAACCTTGAGTCAGGCTTATGTAAACACAAGCAGCAAAAAACAAACTTACACAACGGTGGAGCCAAAAACAGGATGTTCCTCATGCTGATCTGCATGTTAGTGGACAAACCACTGTCTGTGCACCACAGCACCTTCATGTAGGCAACAAAGTGACAGCATGAGACCATACACATCCTTAGGAGCATTTCCTGATGGTTCTTCTTCATCATCATCATCATCATGATCAGGTGGTGGAGACCTGATGCAGAGGTTGGATGGGATCAGATATTTACACACACGCGCGCACAAACAAACACACACACACACACACACACACACACACACACACACATTAACAGATTTCATTAGTGACAAATAAATGTTTTTTTAGGTTGTTAAAGCATCACTCATCGTTTTGAATAATTAGTGAGTTGATGATGTAAATATTTTGCTCTCTAATATAAAAAGTAAGATTAACATTTGGAAAAAAATTGTTTACCTGTTTATTAAACACGTTTAACATGAGTAAAGATTCAGGCAACAGTTTAAAGTGGGTCCAGATTCTTTGCTGCAGCAAAACAAACAGCTCTGATGAGTTAAATATTACTGATACGCATGTGAGGACAACAACGTGTACAGATACAGTCTCTTATTGGTTATGTGCTGTAACCATGACGAGATGGAATTCCCCTAGCTACTAATAGGAGAAAGAGCTAGAAAGTTCTTTTCCCGACCCAACAGAGACACTGAGAGGTAGGACATTTTACAGCTAAGCTAAAATTGTGGATTTTACTTGTATTTTCTGACCAGTCCAACTAAATTGTGCTCAGAAAGAAGTTTACTTACTTGACCTGCGTATTTCTGTCAAGTTTTTTTATAAGAATTTCTAATTAATATCAAACAAATTTTGTTTATGTTAAATGCCTGTTAGCATTAGCATGTTAGCTGGACGCTGTAGCTAGACTTAGCAAGCTAGCTGGAAGCTGACGGTAGCATTATTCAGCTGCTAAAACACCATCTATTTTGTCCCACTCACCTCTCAGACCTCCCTTCTCAGGGACACATTCTCTGGTGAACTGATCACGGCCTCAGTTTACAGTATGTGGCAGAATTCAAATGTCCAGACAAAGTCAGACAGTCTACATAGTGACAAAAATGTTTTTTTTAGGTTGTTAAAGCATCACTCATCATTTTGAATAATTAGTGAGTTGATGATGTAAATATTTTTCTCTCCTCATATAAAACGTAAGATTAACATTTGGAAAAAAATTGTTTACCTGTTTATTAAACCCGTTTAACATGAGTAAAGATTCAGGCAACAGTTTACAGTGGGTCCAGAATCTTTGCTGCAGCAAAATAAGCAGCTCTGATGAGTTAAATATTACTGTACACTGACGTGTACAGAAACAGTCTCTGATTGGCCATAAGCTGTAACCATGACGAGATGGAATTCCCCTAGCTACTAATAGGAGAAAGAACTAGAAAGTTCTTTTCCCGACCCAACAGCGACACTGAGAGGTAGGACATTTTACAGCTAAGCTAAAATTGTGGATTTTACTTGTATTTTCTGATCAGTCCAACTAAATTGTGCTCAGAAAGAAGTTTACTTACTTTACCTGCATGTTTCTGTCAAGTTTTTTTCTAAGAATTTCTAATTAATATCAAACAAATTGTTTTGTTTATTTTAAATGCCCGTTAGCATTAGCGTGTTAGCTGGACGCTGTCGGTAGACTTAGCAAGCTAGCTGGAAGCTGACGGTAGCATTATTCAGCTGCTAAAACACCATCTATTTTGTCCCACTCACCTCTCAGACCTCCCTTCTCAGGGACACATTCTCTGGTGAACTGATCACGGCCTCAGTTTACAGTATGTGGCAGAATTAAAATGTCCAGACAAAGTCAGACAGTCCACATATAGGAAACACTAGCCAGCAGCAGTTGTAGTAGCAAAAGTAACAGTATTATCACTATTCTACTGCGTGGTTGCGTGAGTTACCTAAAAATGTGCATGATGTGTTAGAGGGAAAGCGTCTGTAAGTGATCAAGGCCGTCTAGTTGTGCGCGAGGAAAACAAGATGGCGGCGGCCGCCTTTACTTACACAAGATGACGGCTAAGCCCAGCGCATAGGCGCATATCTTTGTTGTTTGCAAACAAAGTGTTTTAGTACTAAATTTGGACGGAGGGGTTCGGGATAAAACCCAGCTCACAACCCCAAAAGCTCTTAAACACAGAGCAATGAAAAACAGAAAGATCACGTCAACAAAGCAGATAACCATAAGATGTGAGGCAGCATAGTCACGTGACAATAACACAACGACAGGTTAATTAGACCTTACACGGCTCGTACAGTCAGCGAAATAAAAGGCGAATACTGCATTTACTGACCACCTATAAAGTCCTGAACGCCGCGCTCATATTTAAGGAAATCCCTCTCGTCTTACCGAGTTGTTAGTGCTGCTGGCGCGATCATCAGCGTGCCTGCTGTCCGTTCCACGCGCTTGTTTGCGCTGTTTCACGCTGTAGCTCTCGTTGGCCGGTGATCAGCTGAGTCTCTGTCATAGACACGCCTTCCTCCATGTGCGCTGCTTCAGCGACCTGAAGCAGGTTTAACCCATCTGAGCACAGTGTGGTCGGGCTCCCGTCTCATCGAAAGTGGGGCAAACTGCGCCGATGAGCTGGACTGCTGTCATGTGTTATATTAGTTTTACTCTAATCAGCAATTTTAATGTGTTTGCTTCAGTCAACACTTTTTTTTGCTACTGCCCTAAATGAACAGTTATGGCTTCATAATCTGAAAAGTGTAAAGGTTCAGCAGCAGGTTATTTTAAATACTAATTGTATATGATTTATTATTACTTGATTTAGTCAATTGAATTTGGATTTACTGCATGTAACATTTACTGCCTGGTGTGTGATTAAGTTTATAAATTAAAAGCGTCACTACTGACTTTGTCCCAACTTAAGTCCTGACTCTGAACATTAGCTATAGAGTTCTGCTGCTCACAAATAACATTTATTTAACCAATATTATTACTGCAGCATGATTTAAACATAAGTATGTGTACACACAACAACATCTTTGAGTTTATAACATCATGTTTTCATAACTACATAAACTATTGAAGCTGAGTTGAACCTGACTCTTACTGACTCTTACTTTTTTAGGTTTTTAAAGGTGTGTAAAACTTTCTGAGCACTAGTCAGCATTCAGCCTTTAACTGTGTAAATGTGAAGCCTCATTCTGTAACTGCTATTTTAGTCAAAATAACCTTGAATGTTATGTGTCATTACAGATTACAAACCACAAAGCGAAAGAATATACAGAGGATTGACAGAGATTGAAGGCTGAGGAGGAGGTGAAGAGAAGAGAAGAGAAGGTGAAGGCTGAGGAGGAGGCTGAAGAGAAGGTGAAGGCTGAGGAGGAGGCTGAAGAGAAGGTGAAGGCTGAGGAGGAGGCTGAAGAGAAGGTGAAGGCTGAGGAGGAGGCTGAAGAGAAGGTGAAGGCTGAGGAGGAGGCTGAAGAGAAGGTGAAGGCTGAGAAGGAGGCGGTGATGAAGAAGGCGAAGGTGGAGGAGGAGAAGCTGGAGGAGTTGGAGACGGAGCTGATTGCGGTGTTGGAGGCGGCGCTAGAGGCGGTGGCGAAGCTGGAGGCGAAGCTGGAGGCGAAGCTGCAGGCGTCAGCGGAGGAGGTGGCGGAGGAGGAGGAGGCGGTGGCAAAGGAGGAGGCGGCGGAGGAGATGGAGGAAGTGGCGGAGGAGGAGTTGAACAGGGCGGCAGCGGTGGCGAAGCTGGAGGCGGCGGTGGAGGAGCTGGAGGCGGAGCTGAAGGCGAAGCTGGAGGCGAAGCTGCAGGTGGCGGTGGCGGAGGAGGAGGTGGTGGAGGAGGCGGAGGAGGCGGCGGCGGAGGAGGAGGAGGAGGAGCCAGTGGTGGAGATGGAGGAGGCAGCAGCGGAGGAGGCAGGGTCAGAGAAGCCAGCAGAGGAGAAGCTGGGCAAGGCGAAGGTGGCAGAGGAGGTGGAGGCGGCAGACGAGGGGAAGGAGGCGGCGGCGGAGAAGGAGGCAGCAGTGGAGGAGGAGCCGGACAAGGCTCCGGTGGAGGAACTGGAGGAGGCGACGGAGGCGGCAGGGGAGGAGGTGACGGAGGAGAGGATGAGACATAGACTGAAGGACCAGGTAAGGTTAAGGAAGTGGAGAGAAATGGAATGGATGAAGAGATATAGGGAGGTAGAAGAACAATGGAAGGAGGAAGATAGACAAATGAAGGAGAGTAACGAGAAGGAGATTAGAGAATTGAAACAACGTAAAAAGGAATGGATACGGATGGGAGAGGAGGAACAAAGACTACAGAAGAAAATTGAAAAGACAAAAAAGAAAGAAGAACAGAAAAGAGAAAAGGAGGAGATAAAGTTGATGAAGTTAAGAGAAAATGAATGGAGGGAGAATAATAAGAAAAAATTAAAAGAATGGAAGGAAAGAGAGAAAATATTGAATGTGAGTAACGAGGAGGAGATCAAGGAAATAAAGAACCTAAGAAAACAATGGATACAGATGATGAAGGAGGATGAAAAACTACGGAAGGAGATTGAAAAAGAAGGAAAGAAAGAAAAAAAGACAAGAGAGAAGGAGGAGGTGAGGTTGGCAAAGTTAAGAGAGAAGGAGTGGAGGGAGAATAGGAAGAAAAAAGAAGAAGAATGGAATGAGAGAGAGAAACAATTGAAGGAGAGTAACAAGGAGCTGCGTAAGATATCTACAGAACTAAGAAAACTCAGCATGCAGGATATAAAGGAGTTGAAAGAACTACTGATAAAGAAGGAGAAGAGAAACGAGAAAGCACTAAGACGAGAGATAAGGAGGAGGTGGGGTTGAAGTTAAGAAAAATGAAGAAGAAAATCCACCTGAAGAAAGTCGAAAAGACCAAAAAAGAAGAATAGAAAAGACAGAAAGTGGCAAAGTAAAAGGAGGAGGACAAGGAGGAAGAAAAAGGAGGAGGAGAAATAAATTGGAGGAGGAGGAGGAGGAGAAATAAAGTTAAGAGGGAGGAGGAGGGGAAACAAAGGGAGGAGGAGGAGGAGGAGGCGGCACAGTAAAAGTAGAAGGTCCCAGAAGAGAGGTAGAAGGTAGAAGGAGGAGACGAGGAGCAGCCTGACAGCCTGGGCCACTCAATGTACTGTAGATGTGTGTGGCAGCTGCCTGACAACCACGTTACAAGCACCTGTTAACACCCACAACCACCACGGGTGACGTGGTGTGAGGTGGGTGAAGGGGGAGGAGGGGAGAGGGGTCTGTGTTGGGGGCGGAGCCAAAACCAGTCTCTAGCTGCTGGTGGTGAGGCGTAAACACGGCAGGCTGGTTCGCCGATGACGGGTCAGACCCGGAGGCACAGTCACGACTGTTTGACGCCAGAAACAAGCTGCTCTGGACTCGAGCTGACGTGTCCTTGGGAAAGACACTGAAAGTGTGTGAATGTGTGTGTTTGTCAAAGCTCTGTATGAGCCACACTGACCTGACTGTCACCACAAGCTGAGGCCCTCTCACCAGACACCTCCAAAAACGTTACCGCGGCACCACCACCTCTGGGTGGTGATGTCAAGGTGACGTCAGTGGTGTCTGTGTTGGAGGAGGAGCCAACAACAGCCTCTGAGCTGCTGGTGGTGCAAACATGGAAGGCTGGTTCGCCTATGACGGGTAAGATCCCACCTACAAACCCGGGACGACCTAAGGCAGGCACAGTCACGATTGTTTGAGGTCAGAGCTGCTGAGCAGCTGAGCTGAAGAAAAGCTGGGACTACAGCCGCTGGTTCCATACCCGGCTTGACTTAAAGTTGTCCCCAGCGTATGAATGTGTGTAAAGCTCCATATGAGTCCACTCAGTGACCACCGCTACTGGTTTGGAAGGCTGGTTCGCCTGTGACGGGTAAGATCCCACCTAAAACCCAGAGGCACAGTCACGATAACCTGAGGCTGGTACCTGCCCCCCCCAGCCTGCACCCGCCCACCCCCCCATTAGAGTGCATGGGTGTGTGTGTGTGTGTGGTAGTGTTGGGTGTCATCAGGTGGTTGCCAACGTGTTGTCAGGTGTCTGCCACACGCATTTATACTGGAAACCTTTAACTACAATAAGGCTGCTCCTGAACTGAGCTAAGAAATTTTCAATTTAATTCAACTTTGTTTACAAAGAGCCGATACATAATAGAGTGATCTCAAGGCCCTTTACAAGGGCCCACACATTGATGACATTTTTCAGTGCTGCCTCACAGCAAAGATGCGGGTTCGATTCCCGCGTGGCCCAGGTGCTTTTCTCTGAGGAGTTTGCATGTTCTCCTCATATCACTGTGTTTCCTCCCACAGTCCAAAGACATGCAGTCATTTCACTGGCTCTGGTGATAGTTAGTTCCTCTCTGTGTATGTGGTTCTGTGATGGATGGAGAGCGGTCCAGCGTAAACGCTGCCTCTCACCCAGATACACACATAGAAAGATATTATTAACTCACACAATCCAGCAGAACCACAGTCTGAGGACAAATGACAGCTGGGATCGGCTCCAGCAGCTGTGCCCCAACATCCCCCCCTCCCCCATTGTGAGCTCCTCCTCCTCCCTCCACATTTACAGCCCTCACCTTAGCACCACATTTACCTCCGTTGAGTCATCGGCTCACCGGGTCGTCACCTGTGTTGTTCGAGTCATGGGAGTCACGGTCTGAACATAAAGGTGTCAGGTTCCTGGGATGAGTTGTACAGACTGTACATGAGTGGAGGCCAGTGGTGTCTTAGACCTCTCTGTTTGGTACGTCTGCGTGGTTTGGTCTAGAAGCTTGTTGCTAGAGGTTGATGGCGAGCTGGGCTCGCGTGTTGGCAGCATAAATAATGTAGTTACAGCAGGTTATCAATGATGATTTGGCAAATGTCAATCATCATGTTTGTATTTTTTACGTTTAATCAATTAGTCTTTTATTATGAGGATGTATTATGTTTATATTAGTAGTTTATATCAGTATATCAGTAGTTTATGTTTATATCAGTAGTTTATATCAGTAGTTTGTGTTTATATTTGATAGGTTGTGTTTTATCAGAAGGTTGTATTTTATTACTACTGTACAATAAAATACAACCTTTTCGTTGAGTTACCAAACAGAGCGGTCAAAGACAGACTTCAAATTCTAAATTCATATCTAAATTTGACCTGACATAGGTATTTATTCACTTATTCACCTTCCATTTTCTAAATTAACACCTACATCTGGATGTGATGAACAACTTAGAAGATAGCACCTTTGTTTTGACCCACACACGTATCAACTATAGTTGCCATACATTAGCCAGATTAAAGTCATTAACACATTAACACATACAGTATGTAGTTGAAATATGTATTTGCAATAACTGCATTAAGCCTGTGACCCACTGGCATCAACAGACTTAACTTTATCTGCTTGTGATGCTTTTCCAGGCTTTGACCGTAACTTCTTGCAGTTTCTTTATTTTACTCCCTTTAGCCTTTATGGCTTTAGAACAACATCAGTCACATCTTAATTAACTTACTTTATACTTTAATGTCCCCAAGAGTAAATCTTATGCACAAACACTTGTTTGTTGTACTTTCACGACCTGTAGTTCTGACACAACGTGGTATCTTCTAAGTTCTGCATCAGATTCAGATGTAAATATCTGGAGATATGATAAAAAGACATGACCTGGTAATTGTGATTGGGCTTAATTAATGAATTAAGTGAATTGGAAGAATCAGCTTCACTGTTTCGGTCTGCCTGCCACCCACAGTGCAGTTCTGACATTCTGCCTGGGCAACAGAACACCTGTTCACACCTGACTCAAAATTTTAAAAAAGCTAAATATCACCATGAAGCACCGGGAAACTCCAGCCGGAGGTCGAAGGTCGACCTCTGGGTTGTGTCCGTGGGCACAACCACACTCGTATGGACACTCCTGTGAAAAGAGGGTCTGAGCTGTTATAGGTCAGTAGGTTATCGCCACCTGGTGGTCGTTGAGTCCACTGGCAGAGGAGGAAGCCAGACCAACTCAGTGGGCCTGTGGGTCTGTTGAGAACGTCTGACTAATCTGAGTCCTCATTTTTTAAAGTCTGTACCAGGGTTTTGTTGGGGTTGAGAAAAGGTCGGCCGATAGTGGAACCTCAGATTCACGAGGAACAATTTGTTTTTGGTTTGTTTTTGCAGTGTGTGAGGTGTGAGTGTGAGAATGAATGCTTTTGCAGTGTGTGAGGTGTGAGTGTGAGAATGAGCGCCTTCCAATCTGAGGCCATCGTCTCCACAGGAAAAGGGTGGCTGTTTGTTGTTAGGGGAGCGCTCCTGCTCCATGTGGACGGGTTAAGCATCTTTTGGTCTTGTTCACGAGTGAGAGAATGAGCGCAACACCGACTGTTGTGGTGGAGAAAGAGCTGATGCTCTTGATTCACTGGTGGATCCACGCCCCTTCTCTCACCCAAGGTCATGACCTTTGACTTATGACCAGACGAACAGGCCGCAACTCCTCCACACGGAGAGGAGCGTTGGGTTTAGGCTTAGAGTAAGGGTTCTCTGACAGCCTGGCATCACTTTTAGATGCCTCCTGGATCCCTTCCAGGTCAGGTGATCCAGACCAGACCCGCGGGAAGAGGCCCTGGGGAAGACCCAGGACAGGACAGACTATGTCTGGACTGCTCCTGGGAGCGCCCTGGGATCCTCCCCGGTGAGCTGGAGGTGGCCAGCGAGTGGGACTGGGGTTAGGGCCATGGTGACCAATTGGAAAACTCGAACAACACAAGTGACGGCCAAGTGAGCGACGACTCAACAGAGGCTAAATGTAGGGGCGAGGTGGGGGCTGGTGCTGCTCCTCCTCCTCCTCCTCCTCCTCCTCCTCCTCCTCCTCCACTATTAACTTAAAAAAAATAATTAATTGAGAACCATCTCTCTTAATATATTAAGAATATGTTATTAATAGAGTCAAGCAGCTGCAACCCGTACAAGGGGAAAGCAGTTGAAGATGAGGGCGCTCCACCCTCCCTTCAGTCAATAGTATAATAGTATTAGAAGATGGCTGGATGGATGAATAGTCAACCTCCCTCCTTCTAGTCAACCTCCCTCCTTCCAGTCAATGTCCCTCCTTCTAGTCAGCCTCCCTGCCGCCCTCGGCCTGCAGGGATAGGCACCAGCCCACCCTGCGACCCCACATGGGATTAAGTGGTAGTCCCTCCTTCTATAGCCAAGCTCCTTCCCTCTAGATGCCTGATGGTCAAGCTTCCTCCCTCCTTGTAGTCAAGCTCCTTTCCCTCTCAACCTCCAAGCTCCCTCCCTCCCTCCCTTCCTCTAGTTGGGCTCCTTCCCTCCTTTTAGTCAAGCTCCATGCCTCGCTTTCTCTCCAACCCCCCTCTTTCTAGTCCAGCTCTCTTCCTCCATCCCTCTAAACCTCCAAGCTCCCTCCCTCTAGTCAAGCTCGCTTACTCCTTCTTTCTGACCCTCCATGCTCCCTTCCTCACTCTAGTCATGCTCCCTCCCTCTAGTCAACTCTTATTCTCTCCCTCTCTCGCTTCAAGTTCCCTCTTGTCGAGCTTCCTGATGTCTAAGCTCCCTCCCTCTAGTCAAACACTCCTCCCTCCCTTTCTCCCTCCAAGCACCCACCCTCGCTCTAGTCAAGCTCTTTTACTCCCTCCCTCTCACCCTCCATGCTCCTTCTGTCCCTCCCTTTCTCCAACCTCCCTCTTCTGGTCAAACTCTCTCCCTGCCTCTAGTCAAGCTTCTTGTTGTTCAAGCTTCCTCCCTTTCTCCCTCTCTTTAGTCAAGCACCCTGCCTCGCACTCTCTCCAACCTCCCTCCTTGTAGTCAAGCTCTCTTACTCCCTCCCTTTCACCCTCCCAGCTCCCTCCCTGCCTCTACTCTATATGTTCAAGCTTACTCCCTCTCAACCTCTAAGCTCCATTCCTCCCTTTAGTCAAGCACTTTTACTCCCTTTCATGCTCCCTCCATCTCTCCCTTTCTCCAACGTCCCTCATTCCAGTCAAGCATTTTTACTCCCTTTCTCTCACCTTTCACGCTTCCTCCATCTCTCCCTCTCTCCAACATCCCTCATTCTAGTCAAGCTCTTTTACTCCCTCCCTCTGACCCTCCAAGCTCCCTCCCTCTAGTCAATTGTTATTGTGTCCCTCTCTTGCTCCATGTTCCCTCATCCCTCTAGTCAAGCACTTTTCCTCCCTCCCTTTCTCCCTCCAAGTGCTCTCCCTCGTTCTATTCAAGCTCTTTACTTCCTCCTTCTCACCCTCCAAGCTCCCTCCCTGCCTCCAGTCTATGTTCAAACTCACTCCCTCTCAAACCCTAAGCTCCATTCCTCTCTTTAGTTAAGCTCTTTTCCCCCTCCCTCTATCCCTTCCTCTCTCCAAACCTTCTTTTTTCTAGTAAAACTCTTTTTTTCTCTCCTTCTCCCACCCCAAACTGTATCTCCAACTTCTTTAGCCAGTCTTCCCCCCTCTCCCTAAGCCTCTCTGTCTCTCCCTCCTTATATCTCTCCAAGCTCCCTCCCTCGTCTTTCCCCACTCCCTCTCTCCCTCACTCATTCTCCCTCTCTCCAACCTCCCTCTTGCTCTCTTTCTCTTGCTCCCTCTATCTCCTACCTTCTCTCTCTCTCCAAACTCCATCTCTTCCTACTGTTCTCTCCAAGCACCCTCCCTTTCTTTTTCCCTTTCTCTCTCTCTCTCTTTTCGTTTTGCCTTCTTTAGGAAAATTCAGCAGCACTGGACGAGCAACACCAGAGCTGATGGAGCCTAAGGTCAGAATACTGCTGACAGATGCAGCGGTGGAGGCCACCCAGGGTTTCCTTGATGACAGAGACCAAATGATGACCATAGGACCTAGACAGAGATGTCATCACATGTGCTTCCGGAGGTTCAGTGCAGTAAGTAAATCATTTACCTTAGTAATCGTAGTGACATAAGTGGTGATACTGTAAGTTTTAACTGACAATGTAGATGTAATGACGTATGTTAACAATACATGTGTTCATGATTCTTCTTCTTGCAGCCTGCACCTCTCCGATCCCTCCAGCGTCAACGCAGAGGAGCCTCCGGATCCCAACCACGTAGAGGAAGTGACTGGATCACTGCATCCTCTGTGCTGCTGGGTTTGGAAGCTCTTCAACTCACTGTTGGTCTCCCTCTGAGCAGAAGACGGTCAAGACGAGACATCAACAATCAGTTTCAAAGATGATGTAGAAACATCTGATATAAGCTTCAATAAATTAATTTAATGTGAAACATATACTTTTCTTTGTATTGCTTCATGTTTAAGTTCCACTGTGAGATTGTGACTATGATGGTAAAATGGTAAAATGCTTCTACTTAGGATTTAACACCTGTATGAGCTGCTCAATAACACGCTGAGATCAGAATAGTGTCGTAACCATAATCATGATGTTTGTTTGGTGGCCTGGTGGCTCAGTGGGTGAAGCATTGGCCTGTGAAGCAGGTTCAAACACACCAGGGCTCCAAGTGTGTCCTTGAGTAAGACACTTCTCACACCTGGGGTGCCTTGCAGGGGATGGGTTAAAGTAGTAGTATCATTTACTCCAATGAATGAAATAATAGAGTGTGCATGTTGTCCCTCATGGGATGTTGATAATGTTTACATAGAAGTATAGCACAATATCATTAACATAACATGATATACGCTACTGTAGCGTCAGTTCACAGTGACATCTATCTTCAGCCCCTGGGTTCATCTCTCTCATTTCCGCTTCGCTGTTCTGGGACCAGTGGGAGAAACACAGAATCTGCCAGGCCATGACAAGAAAACAATATGAACAGGTGAAAACAAAGGGACATACAAACTAACGACGCTGCACATGCAGGATTGCCAATAACTAATAACACCAAACTAACACACGCGCTCTCAATGCACTCTTTGCAGGAATCAAGTGTGTGTGTAAGTTCAAACAAGTGGGTTCAAATAAAATGGATGAAAACATGTAACATCATCCTTACACGATGCTGTTGAGAGATTAAAAACTGTATGCATAAAATGTCTGCACCAGGATTTCCAAGTCATCTCTGCAAATGAGCCATCTGTCTCCATCTAGTGACCAGATACAATCAACACCACCTCATCCTCACTCTGCTCTGAACCTCCTGACTCTGGGATGTGACCTCCTTTACTGCCCTCATCACTCTCTGCAGCCTGCTTTTCCTCACAATCAGCCCTCTACAGTTTCTCTAACACAAACACCAAATCAAAATTATCATTCAATTAATGTGTCATCGCAGAAATAACCCTGGCCTCCACCTCACCACCCAAGAATCTGGCCACTTCTAAAAGACTCTCATGTAAAGCAATCAAATTTTTGGCAGACGGTCACTCTTTGGCATGTGCACGTGGAGAGTCCCTTAGTAGAGTGCAAACCGTTATTTATGTTTCACACATCCAACATATCACTGCACAGGGTCACTCACACTCTCCTCCCTCAGGGTGCAGCACATAAAACAACAAGAAGACATTACAAACACCCATGAACAAAAGGCTAAATTAATTTCAAGTCATAACATTACTTACAGTAAATCCTAACTTTAACTATAAGACTACAAACACAAGAACGGTTACTTCGGCACGGTTACCCATAAGCCTTAGCGGCTCAGGGTGGGAATAAGCCCCCTAACCCTTCGTAATTTTAACAATATGTTATGTATGTTAAGTATTTCTCTCCATCTGGATAAATCTCTTTACAGTAGCTACGTCCTATTTCAGCTATAATGTCCTGTGGCTCAATGGCTAAGCAGGGGTGCAAATCAGCTTCACTACAACTGATTGATTTGCTCTGTGGAGTTTCCTGCCTTTGGAGAACCGTCTCCATGACAACGGCGCAGCTAACTTTTGACTGGGTATTTATCACTAGTAATGAGACTTTTTTACAGTTTAATCACCAACACACATTTACCTCAGATATTTTCAGGATAAAAGCAAACAGTAAAATCTACAATTTGTTTTGTATTTCTGTAGTTCATTCAGACTCTGAATGAACTTAGACTCTGAACAGCAGCTGTTATGAGTTTGAACAGGAAGGTTTTGGTGAAGCAGCACCACTGAACCACACCACTGTGTGCTGGCTGCACAGTAATACACAGCTGAGTCCGATGGATTGGCAGAGTTAATGATCAGAGACCCACTCGTCACGCTTTCTCTTTTTTAACTGGAATCTGTCTCTAAATTGGTCCTCCATTACTGGTGTACCCTGGATGACGGTGTAACCTATGAGGCTCATGGACCGGCTGCTCTGCTTGTGTTGGTACCACAGCATCGCTGGGAGGCTGCTGCCATCATGGCTGCAGGTGATCTCCAGCTCCTTGGTCCCTGCCTCCACCATTAGAGGGGATGATTGTTCAAAGGTAACGCTCTGGACTTCAGCTGTGGAGAAAGTCAGCGACACAAGGTCAAGATTTAGGAAATGCAGCAAAACAGATTCATAGAAGTAATTTGCATAGACCTAAAAGTCAGGCTTACATGTAAACACGAGCAGCAAAAAAGCAAACTTGTACAACGGTGGAGCCATTCTGTAAATAAAACAAGTTCTATGATATAAAGGAAAAATGAATAATACATTTACAGTAGTTTATACTTTACTTGTGCATTTTGAACTGGCAGGGGTCCATTAATAGAAATGAAGTCATTCCACTGTTGCTCTAGTCTGATGAGCTGCTACAGGTCAGATGGAGCATGTGCCTGCTCTGCCTCCGCCTCCTTCCTCTGTTCACTCACCCTAAAGGCTTCTGCCTCTTTTTTTACATCAGAAGAAACAAGGTTAAGACCCCCCCCCCCCCAATCCCTCCTCCCTGTCATCTCCTCCTCTGAGGTTATTGTTGAGCTGCTGAGGTTTAGTGTGTTACTGTGCTAAACTGGAACCACAGTAATACACAGCTGAGTCTCCAGCTTCAACAGTGAATATCTGCAGGGAGGACGTCAGCACTTCTGGCCGAGACATTTTGTGCTTGGACTCGTTGAAGGGAGCCTCAGTCTTGGATGTGCCTTCACCGGGAGAATATGTGACCAGCTGCATTTCCCCTCTGCTGCTCTGTTTGTACCAGTACATGTAGTAATATGTACTGTCATCCTGTTTGCACTGCAGAGTTACTGATGGCTCCTTAGCACGGCTAATTACAAATGGAGCCTGGTCGATTTTCACACAGAGGCAGAAATCTGGAAAACAAATAAACGTCAGTAAGAAACAAACAGATCAGTTTTCTGTCAACTGAATTTAATCAACTTACCAGTGAAGATCAGAAGCAAAGCAAAGAGCAGCTGCATCTTCACAGTCACCATCAGTTAAGGGGTCATAACTCAGACTGAACTGTTTTTAGCACAACTAGTTTCCTGGTGGCACTGAGCAGCAACTACAGTCTGAAGTCCTATGACAAAATGGCCTAACATTGTAGGAGGAGATGCACTGCCCCTCATCTTAACCCTTCTTCTTCTCTACCTTTTAGCTTCTGCCTTATTCCTGCACACTTGTATTTCTGATCACAAAGAGAAACAAACATTGTTATGGCCTTTCATCGGCTGTTTTTTTTATTTCATTAGTTCGTCTGTTGTACTTGACAGACGCAGAGCACACACATATAGCTGGTTTATGTTCTGTGCAACACACATTTTACAATGCTGATCCCCTGTGAACCACAGCTTCTTCCTGCCTGGATGCCAGCTGTGACAGGCAGGCGTGTTATTTGTATGATGGTCTGGTCTGTGTGCGTCACTGTGCCTGGCAGCGCAGTAGTAGGTGCTGCTGTCATTAAGGAGCAGATCATCGATTTTCACAGAGAAGCTGTTTTTGGCCGCATCAAGCAAAGGCTGAAAGCGTCCAACAGGTTGGTCGTACTCTGCTAGCAGGAACTGAATGGGTGCGGCGTAGTGGTTCTGTCGGAACCAGAGCATGGTGTAGCTGCTCATACTGAACCCTGGACCCATGCTGCACTCCAGCATCACTTGGACTCCCGGCTGAGACACATGATGTCTAGGCTGAAGAACTACAACGGTGAAACCTGCAGCACGCGAAGAATAGTGTTTCAGTAAATCAATTATATGTAATCTTTAGTTAGTTGTACATTATTTGTGAATTAGTATGAAAAACCTACCTGAGTCCAATAGAAATGACAAATACACGATAGTGAGAAACATGTTGAGCCTCCGTCAGCTGAAAAGCGGAGTCAAACATTATTGGCGAGCTCAAAAGAAACACAAGGTCACATGATGGGAGGGGCTGGAACATTTTAGTGCTCATGCCACTGAGATGCCAGGATCAATAATAGGCATATATCTATGTGTTTCTTATTGAGTTCTCATAATTATAAAAGTTATTGTTCAGTGTGGTTTAATTCATTTAACAAACTAAAGGTTTGAACTGTCATTGCTTTTGATGCAGTAGCAGGTTTTTAGTGAGGCAGTTACATTGAACCACATCACTGTGTGCTAGCAGCGCAGTAATACACAGCTGACTGTGACGGATTCGCTGTCTGTATGATCAGGGATCCTCTCAGCGCGCTTTCCTTCTTCATGCGGACGCTGTTTTTAAACTGGTCATCATAGATTGGGTCACTCAGGGCGACTATGTAGCCAATAAGGCTCATGGACCGGCTGCTCTGTTTCTGTTGGTACCACAGCATCACTTGAAGGCTGCTGTCGTCGTGACTGCAGGTGATCTCCACCTCTTTGGTCCCTGTGCTCACAATCTGAGGCATCGACTGTTTAAAGATAACACTGTCCACCTTCCCTGTGAAGAAAGGCAGGGACGTGCATGAGAAAGATAAAGCAAACACACAAACACAAATATTATAAAAAAAAATCCAGCTTACTTGTAAACACAATCAGTAACAGTAAATACTTGTTTACAGCTGGAGACATGGTGGAAACTCCACTTACACCTAAGCAACAGAACAAAAACACAAATACATCTGCAATTGATGCCATATCACAATTATAACTACTGCACTCCCTCACCTTCCCACCTCCTTCCTCCGCCCTCAACTAAGCGGTGTAAGCTGCATCCACTCCTTTTCTTTACTCTCACTGTCAGTTTAGCATTAAAACAAAACCACAGCTCCTTCCTGCCTGGATGCCAGCTGTGACAGGCAGGCGTGTTATTTGTATGATGGTCTGGTCTGTATGTGTCACTGTGTCTGGCAGCGCAGTAGTAGGTGCTGCTGTCACTGGGGAGCAGCTCAGTGATCTGAAGAGAGAAGTTGTTTTTAGATGTATCTATAGACGACTGGATGCGGCCCTTGGTTTGGTCATATTCTTTGGTGAGGAACTCCACTGGAGCTCCCTGGTGGTTCTGTCGGTACCAGTACATGGTCTGGCTTCCCATGCTGGCCCCTGGACCCATGCTGCACTCCAGCATCACAGGGAGTCCTGGGTAAGACACCTGATCCCCCGACTGAAGAACTACAATTGTGAGACCTGCATCAACATAAAGGACAGTGAATCCACGGATATACAAAACTGAATGAGTAATAATATATGAATAAAATTTTATTTGATTTAATGTAAAAAAAACCTGCCTGATTGTAACAGAACCGACAGATAAAGGAGTGTGGCAGACATGTTAGCGATGAGCTGTCTTCAACGTTCTGCTCAAATAAAACATGTGACATGTTTTTATGATCACATGATAAGAGGAGACGTCCTGTCTGGAGCTTGCTTTAATTTGTGTGGTTCTTGTAACCACATGCAACAATCCAATACGAATTTGCTACAATTACAGGACTTTAAATTGATGCATATAATCTTGCATATAAACTTTTTAAAATATACAATTTTATTGTTTATTACAAAATAAAATTAACATTAATTTCTACCCATGATTTTTTTAGATGTGACCTGAGTGTGCGACTTCCACCGTATCAACGCCTCACACCTGCAGGATGTGGAGATAAGACAAGCCGCTGATTGGATGATACCTGTTGACAGGCGGCAGTTTTAAAACATTATTGGTCACGCAATTATCGAAACCCCGCCCAGTGGTTTCAACGTTTGTTTTTCTTTATTCGGTGAATAGTGCTCTGCTGAATAATGCGGATCAAACCTGACCTAATACTGTATAGTTGTCTAAACGTGAGAAATATTTACTCCTACGTTTGATGTTCATATTACATCTGAAAACAAGGTAAACATTAACTGTAGAAAGTCTCGCCGTGTCGTGTAGCAGAACCATTTCATGCTACATAAGGTTAGCTTACCTCCTGGCAGCAGTTTTCCGCAGTTTGTCACACCAACATTTTTACCGGAGGTTCCTTTCATATGGCTCTCGTCGGGAGACAGTTCTATCTATTGAGGTGAGTATTTTTTTCTATTGTTTTTGCTATTTCAAGTTACTTTAGAATCACGCACTCGAGCTAAATTAACTACTGCACTCGAGCTAACTTTAAGCTAACTGCACTCGAGCTAACTTTAAGCTAACTGCACACGAGCTAACTTTAGGCTAACTGTAGTGGCCTTGTGATATGAGGCTAATGGTTTTTGGCCTGAGCAGACTTTCCTCGTGCACTGTTGTTTGTTTTAAAATTGAAGTGCATAACTAGATTTTTAAAAGAATATTGGTGTACCTGCTCTGATGTGGTGTAGTGTGCTGTTCAGTCCAGTCATACCTGCCCCACTTTCTGTTTTGTAGTTCCAACTCCTTCTTTGGAGCTTGAAAGTAACATTTAATTTGTATTTTAGTGTCATGGACATTTGATTGTTACATTGACATTTGATTTTTTTGGTCTTTAATAGATGTTGTTATTTCCCTGGTTTTTCCATGGCTGTTATTTTTAATGTTTAAAGTTTAAGTTATTCAACAACACATCATATTAAATCAAGTGATTTAATAGGGTCACTTATCATAGGTAGGCAAAATCTGCATCTGAGACATTCTGTGCGTTTATGCAGTAGAGCAATAAGATTAGCTTTCTGTATAATCAGAGCTCTTTTTCCAGTTCCTTGGCTTGTTAGCTGGAATTCCTCTTCAAACTGACCCTCATATCCAATGAGGGTCTGACTGTGGGTTGGTACAGCACCACATCCTCATGATAAAATGTACATATCATGTGCTGTGCCTCCACCTATTGGTTACAACAATACATCTACATATGCAGCATTCTATATTTAAAAATAGTGTCAGCTGTCCCTTTACATAATTAGAATGTTACTGTGCTTAACACAATATTATTAAAATTTCAAATGTGTAGGAATTATCAAGAATCATGTAGTTTTTCTAAATAAGTGGAGAAAATGGCTAATTGTGTATGATGAAGCCCCAGAAGTCACATGTTTTAGTGGTTTCCTTTTGGTGTGCTTTTATCTGCTGTTTCATCCTGGAGGTTTTTGTACTAGTAAAGCACTGTCTTTTTAGCTGTGTGTATACGTGCTGCTCCAAAATATTCTCCACAGTCTTCAGGGTATTTTGGGCTCAAGATGTGAAGAAAAGCTGTTTTCTCTCCATCTCCACTCACGTCGAAGCGGTTCTTAAACGGCATCTCAACAGTAGTAGTTTTAAAGTAGACATAACCAATCAGCTGTAGAGAATTGTCTCCTGCTGAACGCAGATACCAGAGGACCATGTCATAGCTTGGGATTTGATGAGTCAAGTTCAGCTTTGGCTGAACCTTGGCTTCAGTATTTAATCTCATGAACAGATCAGCTGGAGTCTGAAATATTTGTTTTTCTTTACTGAGGTAGACACCTGGAAAGAGGAGAAAATAGTTATTATTTTTATTTGCCTTAGTGCATGAATAGGCTGCAAATGAAGAAAAACATTGGTTCCTATGCCAAGATCAGACCACTCAGATTTTTAGTAGTTAATTTACAAAATAATTGGACAAAAATGCTTAAATGAATGACACCTTTGATCCAGACCACGATGATGATGGATATGATGAGATGGGGTGGCATCATCTTAAATGTGTGATAGACAGAGTGGAGTCACTTTGTAAAGCAGCAGCAGAAGGCGGAACAGGAAGTGATGATGATATTCAATTTGTCTTTTGGGGGAGATCATGCTTTTATCTCTATTAAGACACAGGTTTTTGTATGAGTGAGTCACTCTTTTTGTTACTGTGCATACTAGCTGCTCCAAAATATTCTCCACTGGTGTCAGGGTATCTTGGCTTCAGGATGTGAAGATATGCTGATTTCTCGCCATCTCCTCTAATGTCAAAGAGATTTTGGAATGGCTTCTCGATTGTAGTGATTTTATATCTAATGTACCCGATTAGCTTTAGGGTAGTGTCTCCTGCTGAGCGCTGATACCAGAGAATTGTGTCATAGTTTGGGATGTAATGAGTGAACTCCAATTTGTCCTCAATGTTTGCTTTCATGAACAGATCAGTTGGAGTTTGACTAACTTGCTTTTCTTTACTAAAGTTAGCACCTGTAAAGAATAAAAAAAAGCAGTTATTTAAAATGTATATAAATTTGAATAACAACCTTCTTATTTTTTAAATAAATATAATTAATATTTAATACCTTTTATCCAGAACACAGTGATGATGGATATGATGAGCTGAAATGGCACCATTTTGAATGTAAGAAACCAACTAGTCTCTGATGTACTTTTTGTAACAGGAGGAGGTGACAGGAAGTTGACTTTATCTTTTTTTTTTTTCTCCCATCTGACCTGATCAGTTAAAGAACATGACTATGATGGTAATCCTAACTGACTGTTTTGTTTAGGGGAAAACAAAGTCATACACTGTAGTTATTTAAAAAGGTGACAGAACAGAATAGGCTCTCAAGCCACTGAATAATTTAGTTTGTAGCCCATCTCACCGCGAGGTGAGAGGATGTGGTTTTTGTTAAGAGCAGATGGGTGTTTGCTTTACTGTGCCTCCCTGGCAGCACAGAAGTACACTGCATTGTGTTCCATCGCTGTCAGCTTAGTGATTGTGAGGGAGCCATTTTTCTTGTCACTACTCAAATCTCCGGCTAATTTAAAATGTTTTCGAAATGGCACTTCGGCGCTGTCGTCATTGAATTGTGTGTATCCATATCCAATAAGTTTCAAGGCTGTGTCCTCTGGTGGCTGCTGGTACCACAGCATTACTCTGAATTCACTTTGTCCATGTGTGCAGTAAAGCTGCACATCTTGACCAGCTTCTCTGATGACATCGGGAGGTGACTGATAAATCTGAACTCCCACTGAAACACCTACGAAAAGAGTCACAACTTGGGGTTCGTCAGTTTGAAAACAAAGTACAAAACATGTATTTTTTTTAGAAAAAAGGACGCACGTTACCTAGAAGGTGAAAAAAAAGTGAAAAACCAATCATTTCTGGTTTTATCCCCAAGGCAGATTTTTTGATTATATCCAGCATTAGCGTTACAAAGACCGTTAGACACCTGCTGTATGTGACTGGACTGTAGATGCACTGTGATTAGTTTTTTTTGTTGTTGTTTTTTTAATAGATCAGGAGACTTGTTTTCTAGTAAAAGTTGTTGCCACAGCATCACAGTGTAATAGGTTTATCTGATAAGAACATAAGTACATGCAGAATGACTGACCTTAAGCTCCAGACAAATCTACACCAGGGAGATTATACTGTAGATTTAAAATGTGTAGTTAAATACTACAATGGTTTAACTTCATTCATCTACACATTGACCTTTCACCTGATTCCTTCATAAAATTTGTTTAGCTGTTGGCAGATTTCCTCATGGAATTTAACCACTCCGGTGTATTTGACAAGCCACAAAAGCAGGTGCGATGAAGCAGTTTATTCTGTATTATTTAAAACCACTGATGATGGATTTGTGAAGTTCAGAGACAAGTTGTGTCAGTGTGCTTTGCTAGCTGCACAGTAGAAAATTGCAGTATGCTTGTGTTCCACATTTTTAAATATAAGAGATGCATTCTTTGCTGTATTCCCACTCAAGTCTCCTGAGATCTCAAAATCCTTATTGTATGAGTCTTCCATTTTGACATCTCCATAATAGAGATAACCGATGAGCCTCATAGCCGTGTCTCCGGGAGAGCGCTGGTACCACAGCATCATCCAGTAGTCAGTTTTATCATGGGTGCAGAAAATCTGAACTTTGGCTTTAGGGTTAATGATAAATTCAGATGGTGACTGATGGACATCGAAAGCCAGACTCAAACCTGGAAATAACAAATCGAAAGTTAAGTAATTTAAACATGCTAGGTTATGAAGAAAATGGTTTTTACATCTACAGTAAGTACCAGTTGCATTTATAAATGATAAACCTTTACCTGCCAGGGAACAGAAGATGAGAAAGCAGATCATTGAAACAGTATTACACTATTGGAGATTTAACTGATGCCTCTACTGAGCTCACTTGCTCAACAAAAGAAAAAAAAAATGAAACGCCGTCACTATACATTAAAATACCGGCAAAGATGACAACCCATCTGGCTGGGAGGGGTTTGTTCAAGGTCTCGTACAATAAACTTGGAAGAGGTGGTTTTTGAGAAGAGAGAGACTAGATCTACTGTTTATACCTGGCTCCACAGTAATAAATGGCACTCTGCTCTCACTCTCACTAATCAGAGCAACTAGCAAACTATGTGAAATTTGAGAAAAGGGAATCCTGTTGACCAGTGAACCAGAATACAGTGAACAACGTTGGCATGATTTCTCCTCTGAATGGGCACAGAACTGAGTCTCCTTTTACTCCTGTAGCATTTCCCTGATGTCATTTTCACACCAACTGCATTATCATCAGTGATGCTGCTTGTTCTAAAGACTATTTCTTGAGCTAGAGAGCCACCTACTGGAGAGATGCTGCTCATACGTCTCATATCACTGTGTTTGCTGACAGCACAGAAGTAAACAGCGCTGTCCTCACGCGCCAGGTCTTTCACAGTAAGAGCCCCGGTCTCAATGCTGTCTTTGACGGGAGTATTTGCCCCTTCGTATTGTGGCTTCACTTCATTCAAGATGTAAAGACGATGAGGGTCATGGTCTCTCCTTGACACTGTCTGTACCAGTACATCTGGTTGTGAGCAGCATCTTTGTTGTGGCTGCAGTTCATGCCTGCAGATTTGGACATATAGCTCCAGTGTATTGCTGGGTGCTGGGTCACCCCCTGATGCTGGCTCCCCCCCTGACAGCCAACTGTAAGCAGAAAGTATGAATTTCAGTACAACTTGTGCCCCTAAAACACTTCCTTTTGTTTTACTCAAATACTGCACCCAGTGATGATAACTTAAAGGCATCACTCAAATGGTTAAACTTGTACCTTGAACCCACAGAGACGAGGCCACAAGCGTGATGAGTATTTGAGTCATCATGGAGATGCTGTTAACATGAGAGCAGACATAATGGATGCGAGGGCTTTTAAATACTGCAGCACTTCACAGAAGGAACCTCCCGTTCAAACGCTTGGTAAGATTTTATATAGATGCAAGGAGCTGAGAGTTGAAACAGAGAGGCTGTACTAGACTGGTGGGAACTCTCTTCAAATGTATTAACAGCTTATACTTGTTCTTTTTCCAACCTTAGCTCTATAGTATATACAGTGTGAATGCCACATATTAGTATTGGTTCAAAGGCTTCAAACAGATGCACAATACTTTGAGTTGTCTTTTCTGTTTCTGTACTGTGTGTGTGTGTGTCTGCAGGTGGGCGGTGTCATACGTAGTTCTATATTATTAGCTCCCTATCAAAGGTCTGATTTAAAACTCGACTGCCAACTCATGAAGATACAGGTGCACTGCAATGGGAGCCAAGATGGAGATCAACTCGACTGGGTGGTTTTTGTACCAAAGAGCAGTGACGCGCAGCACTGTGTAACTAGCAGCACAGAAATACACTGCATTGCTGTTTATGCCGAGACTTTCAATGGTTAATGTACAGGTCTCTCCTTCCCTGGCACCCCCTTCCATCTTCACTTTCTCTTCAGGTTCAGGAACACCGTAGTTCACATTCATGTATCCCATGAATTGAAGCTGTTTGTTCTTTAATTGTCTGTACCAAAGCATTTGATTGTAACTCTGGTGGGTGTGTGAACAGGTGATTTTAGCCTCTTGTCCTGGTTTGCTGTAAATATGAGCTGGATTCTGGTCGACCAGGTCACTGACAGAGGAACCTGTTGAATTTGGATCAAAAACGGCAAACTATAGTACAACAGTAAAAAAATATGTACAGTATGTGCATAAAAATGGTTGAGTACATTACCTATTACTAGAATAGTGTTAAACATCAGGTTTAACAGCAGGATGATCATGTTCTTCAGTTATTTTGTCCTGATAAATTTGCTGTGTCTATCAACTATATTCTTGCATTTCTGTTTCCAGCCTGTCTGAGTAAACCCTCCTCCTTCTGTAGGTGGGTGGTGTCATGTTCCAACACATCACTGGCTCAGTATATGAAGGAACACTGGTGCCAGTGGGCTGATTTTTGGTTTTGCGTTGAGGAGTGATATGTGGCACTTTGGTAACGAGCAGCACAGAAAGTAAAGTGCATCACTGTTCACACTCAGTCCTTTACTACCTAATGCCTGTATGACTTGTGTATAACACACCCAACATACAATGATCAACATGTTTTGTTGTTGTTTTTCTGCAACAGTGGTTCTCTCTGGAGATGCAGGCATTTAGGTTTGGACCTCCTACCTTCATTATGAGTGGTTGGTGTCTCAGACAACAGTGAGTCAGTGAGGAAACACTGCTCCCCAATGGGGAAAAGGTGAATACAGCTGCATGATATCGTCAGTGTGGTTTATTTGTTCCTCATGAGCCGGGGAACGACTGTTACTGACTGAGAGGTTTTTGTTGGAGTCAGAGGCTTTATAGAACAATGTGCATCACTGGCACCACAGAAATATGTTGCCCCTGAGCTCAGATCCACTCAGTTTTGCAATGTTAAGAGATGACCGACTCCTTCCATCTCCACTCACACTATATTTGTCTTTGAATGGAGTTTCAACAACTGGAGCATCATATTGAACGTAGCCAAGCAGAGTCATGTCGTTCTTCCCAGCTGTCTGTTTGTACCACAGGATCACATAGAAATTAGTGTTTGAATGGTTGCAGGTTATCAGAGCATCATCTCCAACATGCTTAATCGTGGCAGCGGGGGTCTGATGAACGCTGTTCTTTGAAGGCTCTGTGGAGGAAAAAATCCAAACATCTTTAATGTTAAAATAAACTTCAAATAAATTATTCTCCAAATTAATGTTTTACCTGCTAAACAGAAGGACACTGCTGCTAATAGTATGAATAGTCTGATCATGGTTCTGAAATACATGAAAACAAACCTAACATAAAAACTACAAGCAGAGCACAGCAGGCTGTATGACGAGGAGGAGGAGGAGGAGGAGGAGGGGAAGCTAGCAAAGATGTCACACATCTGTGAATTTGTACAGTATTGTGATGTGTGGGTTGACACAGGAAGAGACAGTTTATTGTTAATCTCCGTCATTTCCTGCCGAACAAACAAGTGGTGCAGGTGTGTTATTTAATATTTGTGTGTAATATCAGAGGGTTTTTGTGAAGTGGGACTCTGACTGAGTCACTGTGGCTACTAGCTGCACAGTAGTACAGGCTGCTTTCTTCTGGGTGTCGGAGCTCCAGCACATGGAGCTTGGATTCTGATGAGCCGTCTCCAGTCACATTGAAATGCTTGTTCAGTGGATCCTCGAGGGTTGGGTTGGTGTAGTAAACATATCCAATAAGTTTTAGGGCAGTGTCACCCACTGGCTGTTGGTACCATAGGATCACATTGTAAGAACTAATTGAGTGGCTGCAGGTGATTGTTACTGAACCATGAGGTCTTCCTGTAATTGATGGTGGCTCCTGGTGGACTTCATTACCAAGTGACCCACCTGTTAAATGAGTAACGTATTAATGTGACTTACAAAACCATCTGATAGTTTGTATTGAACTTACAGAATAAACCGATGCAGAGCAGACATGATTCTGTGATCAGGTTGCTGTGTTTTCAGTAAAGTGGTCTCAGAGACCAAAGTCGCTGCCAGTTTGTCTGATGGTACCACAGAGACGTGAAGGGACAGATGAGTGTCACTCTTGTAGGATTCTGATTGTGCTGGAGCTCCCCCTGCAGCGCAGCTAGATATGTGCCAGCTCAGGCACATTAAAAAATAATAATCAAGATGAATCTGTTGATTGTTTATCTCTAGTTTTTAATAAATATGATCAAAGAAACAACCCTCATTTTATGTTTGTGTGAATATGTTTCCCTAAAGCAAATGTTCATGGTTCTCTAAAGACAAGGATGAAACAGAAGAGGGTTTTAGTCATGGGAGGACATGAAACCACATCACTGTGTACCAGCAGCGCAGAAATACACAGCTGAGTCTGGCAGCATCACACTGTTGATGATCAGAGCTCCTGTTTGTACGTCTTTTCTTGTCATTTCAAATCGATTCTCAAACTGCTTCTCGTAGTTTGCTGGACTGCCGGTGTAGCCGTATCCTATTAGGTTCATCTGACCGCTCTGTGTTTGCTGATACCACAGCATAATGACAAGATTACTGTCATCGTGGCTGCAGTTGATCTCTACTCTTTCTGCTGCGCTGACTATTCTTGGATGAGACGGCTGGAACTTCACACTCGTCACTCGATCTGTGGGGATAGAACAGATTTAAGTAAAACTACCTGATCCAGAATCAGTGGCGGTAAAATAATTGGGTAGTTACTGAGCTTCATTACATGGAAGCAGGATGAGAACGAATGCAATCAGAACTATATGCATCTCAGGTTTGTGCAGCTGTAGGAGGTTTGTTGTTAGGGGAGCGGCTCTCATGCTCCATGGGACGGGTTAAGCATTTTTGGTCCCTTGTTCACGAGTTGGAGAGAATGAGCGCAACACGACGTGTTTTGTGGTGAGAAGAGCTGACGCTCTTGATTCACTGTGGATCCACGCTCCTTCTCTCACTCAAGGTCATGACCTTTGACTTATGACCAGAGAACAAGGCCGCAACTCGCTCCACACTGAGAGGAGCGTTGGGCTTAGGCTTCGAGTACAGGGTTCTCTGAACAGCCTAGGCTCACTTTTAGATGCCTCCGGATCCCTTCCAGGTCATGTGATCCAGACCAGACCCGCGGGAAAGAGGCCCTGGGAAGACCCAGACAGGACAGACTATGTCTGGGCTGCTCCTGGGAGCCCCGGGTCACCCCCGGTGAGCTGGAGGTGGGCCAGCGAGTGGGACTGGGGTTAGGGCCATTGTGACCCAATTGTGTAAAACTCGAACAACACAAGTGAGGCCCAATGAGCGACGACCCAACAAGAGGCTAAAGTAGGGTGAGGTGGGGGGCTGGTGCTGCTTCCTCCTCCTCTCCTCTACTCCTCTCTCCCTCCTCTCCATAATAACGTAAAAAAAAAATACTTAGATGAGACTATCCTCTCTTAATATATTAAAATATTTATGTAATAGAGTCAAGCAGCTGCAACCGCTACAAGGGGAAAGCAGATTGAAATGAGGGCGCCCCCCTCCCTTCAGTCAATAGTTAATAGTATTAGAAGATGGCTGGATGGAAATGAATAGTCAACCCCCTCCTTCTATGTCAACCTCCCTCCTTCTCAGTCAAGCTCTAGCCTCCCTCCCTGCCGCCCTCGGCCTGCAGGGATAGGCACAGCCCATCCTGCGACCCACATGGATTAGTGGTAGTCCCCCTTCATAGCCAAGCTCCTTCCCTCTAGATGGCCTGTGGTCAAGCTTCTCCCTCCTGGTAGTCACGCTCCTTCCCTCGCCTCCACTTCTCCTCCTCCCTCTCTAGTTGTGGGCTCCTTCCCTCCTTTAGTCAAGCTCCATGCCTCGCTTTCTCTCCAACCCCCTCTTTCTAGTCCAGCTCTCTTCCTCCATCATCTAAAACCTCAGCTCCCTTCCTCTAGTCAAACTCGCTTACTCATTCTTTTCTGGACCCTCCATGCTCCCTTCCTCACTGCCTAGTCACGCTCCCTCCCTCTAGTCATACTCATTCATTCTCTCCCTCTCTTGCTTCAAGTTCCCTCTTTCGAGGCTCTGATGTTAAGGTCTCCCTCCCCTCTGTCAACCACTCAACTCCCCTTTCTCCCTCACAGCACCCACCCTCGAACGAGTCAACTCTTTTACTCCCTCCCTCTAAACCTCAGGATCATTAAGACCCATCATGTCTCAAAACATACCCTCTTATGCGTCAACAAATCTCTTCAATGACCCATAGTCAAGCTCTTTTACTCCTCTAGTCAACTGCTTATGTGTCACCACCTCTCTTGCGCCAAGTTCATCAATCACTCTAGTCAAGTTACTTTCCTACCCTTCACTCATCTCCCGTACTTCTCAGCTACCCCTGACCACTAGTCCAAAGCTCTTTTCAACCTACCCCTCTTCTTTCCTCCAAGATCCCTTTCACAACTCTTGCAGAGCTTCCTGATGTTAACTCCCTCGCTCTCTCCTGGTTTAGGTCAAAACAACTTTCCTCCCTACTCTTTTATCCCTTCAACGCAATCTCCCTCGTTTAGTCCAACGATATACCTCCGACATCCTCCCTTTCCACCCTCCAAGGCTCCCTACCCCGACTCTAACTCTATCTGTTCAAGCTACCTACCCTCTCAAACTTAAGCTACATTCCTCCTTTAGTCAAGCAATTTTCATCCCTTTCTCTTTACCTTTTGATCACACCTCCGCTCTCCACCTATCTACAGCGGACTAATTCTAGTCAGCTCTATTTTCATGTATTGGATATCCCCATCATCAACCCCCACACACAACCTCACCACCACTACCCCACCGACAGCCGTAAGATCCCTCCCCCCCCCCCCCCGTTTTAAGACCCACCCTCCAGCTCCCTAAGCATCGAAAACACCTTCTCTACACCCCCAACCCTTTCTTTTCTAGCATCCACAGCATCTTGAAAACCCGTACACCTACTCACCTCATAGTAGCCGCCTTCCCCTCCTCCCCTCCTCTCCTCCCTCCACACACAAACCTTCTTTTTTTTAGTCCCAAGCTCTTCCCTTTTCTCCCCTTCCACACCCCCACACACCCCAAAATCCTATCTTCATCTTCCTTTAGCCACCTTACCCTCTCCCTAAGCCCCTCCATCTCCCTCCTGAATCTCTACCTAAGCTCAATTCTTACCGTATCTCACCAAGCTCCCCTCTCTCCCCCCTCCTTATCTCTCTCTCAAAACTCTGTCTCTTCACCCTACCCTGGCCTCTTTCCAAGCACCCTCCCTTTCCTCTTCTCCATCACTCATTCTCTCTCCAACTCCTCTCTCCCTTACTTCTCTATATCTCCAAACTTTATCTCTTTATAATCAGTTCCTCCAACAGGCTGCTACCCTTTGCCTTTTCCCTTCTCTCTCTCCTCTCTTTCTTGTTTTTTGCTTTCTTAGGGGACATTCAGCGTCACTGGACGAGCAACACCAGAGCTGAAGGCAGAATCCTTGATAACAGATGCAGCTGTAGAGGCTGGAGACACTCGCCCAGGGTTTCCTTGATGACCGAGACCCAAATGTTGACCATAGGCCCAAGACAGAGATGTCATCACATGTGTTCCTGAGGAAGTCCAGCAGGAAGTCATCAATTACCTTAGTACTCGTAGTGACATTAAAGTGGTGATCTGATTAAGTTTAAACTGACTGTAGATGAATGAGTATGTTACCAATTACATCTGTTGATGTTTCTTATTCTTGCAGCCTGCACCTCTCCGACCCTTGCCAGCGCCGACGCAGAGGGAGCCTCGGAATTCCCAACAACGTCGAGGAAGTGATCACTGATCCTCTGTGCTGCTGGGCTGGAAGCTCTTCAAATCCTGTTGGTCTCCCTATGAGCAGAAAGACGGTCAAGAAGAGACATTCAATTAATAAGTTTCATAGATATGTACAAACATCTGTTGTAAGCTTCAATAAAATCAAATTTCAATGTTAAACATATTACTTTTACTTTGTTTTGATCATGTTTAAGTTCCACTGTCGTGATTGTGACTATGTTGGTTCCATTTGTTCCATTCAACTTCTTTACTTCACTACTGTATATCACAAGTCTGTTGTATTATCCCATTTACTGTTTTATTTGGTAATTACCACCACGTCACCATTGCAATATGACACCAAAGTAATGTGAATTGCATAGGTCGCACGGTCACTGTGCTTAGATATGTTAATGTGATGCTAAGACGAAAGTCGTTGGTTAATTGTAATGAGACCCAATGTTGTATTTTTTATGTCTATATCAGCATTATGATCCTGCATGAAAAGGAACAATTCAATAAAACGTGAACACGGTTACTTCTATTGCCAATTACCTTAAAAGTGAAACAAGTGACAGAACTGTATTGACTGAAATCACAACCATGTCTGTTTTGAAAGAAAAAAACAAAAAAAACAATTTTCACTTTGCTTTCAATATTTGACTGTGGTTTGGAAATTTCCCATAAAGAGGCCAGATTGAGAAGTTGTTCTTTTGTGAGATTTATTATAAAAATAAAGAAACTTAAAATAATGGGGAAAACAAATAAAAAAGCCATGATGGGTGATCCTGCACATCAACAACACCAAAATCTATATATATCGATGTATATCCCACATTTACATTACATAATTTAGATATTAACTGCATAGAAGGAAGAAAAAATTTTCCCATTAACACTCCCCCCTTTTGGATTACACATTAATTCAAACACTAAAAATTAAACATTGTCACAATGCATTTGTAATAACGGCCCTTACAAATGAAACAGTGAGTGTATTACCTCTCAAGATTCCACAAATACACCTTTACATAACATCCAAATAAAATTAGGGATAAAAAGGTGGGAGCTGTTTTGGTGGGTGAGGTATACAAGAATAACCTGTGTATGAGCATGTGAAGAAAATAAGCCAAGAATCATATTTGTATCAGATTATATTTTGTGATCAGATAGGCCTAAGAGCATCAACAAGTCATTACGTGAAATAGAGTCGGGGTTAGAAAATTAGTGCATTGTGTCATTTAATACAAGTGTGTACGGAGTCGCCACGCCTTGACCTCTAAACCAGTGCGATAACTGATTTCCGAGGGTGTTTCTTCATCTTTGTAGATGAAGGATAAAAATTGTACCAGTGAATAAATGAATTGTGACAAAAAAACACCAATCAACTTTAGGATATTTAAACTCAGGTCGTTGTGCAAATTTTCATCAAAAATATAGTGTGTCAGTTACTGGAAACACATATGATCAAGGCAATAATCAAACGGTTAGATTGTTTCCAACCTGTGTGTAGATGCATGACAGTTGAAGGAGTTCTTCAGGTTGTGATCAGTGATCACAGAGAGAGCAATTGGGGATTTGTTTATCACCGCCAGGTTTCATCCCAATGTCGCCTGGTGTCACTGTCACTCTCTTGATGAGAAGAGTCTACACGTCGTCCAGCGTTGACAACTCAAGGCTGCTCGTGTGTGTGTCTTTTCAGGAACGTGTGTGTAGATGTAGTCTATAGTGTGATTCACCGGTGCAAGCTTCAGCGGCGCTTGGCTCACACCCTTTAGCTGAAAGGTCAAAGCAGCATCGCCTCAGTGCGTGTGTGTGAGCAAAGGGGGGAGTCGTTCTTCTCAGTCTTTTCGTTAGGGAGAATTCTACTGTGGTTGTAGATGAGGGTCGTCGTCGGATCCGTGGACCTTCCTGCAGTGGATGGAGAAGTGGAACCCCCCCAAGTCGCTCTCTCTGTGATCTTCAAGCAATGGGATCATCAGAAGGACGAAGGAGCCTGCACCATTTGGAGTCCCAATGCTTCCTCCTGAACTCCTTAACGATCGCTCAGTCCCTGGTTGGATGGTTATGGTCCTGTCGCCTGTGTTCACCTGGTGAAAATCGGAAATTGTGGGTGAAAAACAAGTTTGGGCGGCGTAGCTGCCCCTTGGCCCAAACCAAGACGACATGGCATACAGGAGGAACCTTCGTCTGGCCAGAGTCTGCATTCCTGTGAGGTAAAGGAACGTTTAAAGCACAGGGCGAAATGAGGCAGGAGAGGGTTTAAGTAGAGAGAGTTAGCGAGAAAGGAGGTCAGGAGACGCGGAACAGGAGGGGAGAGGAGAGGGAGGGGATGCCGGGCAGTGACATTGTGCAGGACGAAAAAAAGTGGTCCTGATGGTGTTGAGTAGACAGTTACAAAACAGCATTAAGCTGTGGGTTGGCAACGTCAGAAAGCAGGAGCAACCTAATCATGATGAAGATAGGTTTGCAATTAGGATTCAAAAGTTCAATGCTTCCACAGATCACCCAAAGTGTAAGCCAAAAGGCATCGTGGAGTCTGTTGTGTAGATGGGAAAACAGACTCTTCTTTTGCTAATTAATAGCTTCAGTCAAGCGATCAACTCTGCAGCCTGAGCAGAGTAGCCAGATTCAAGACGGACATTGAGGGAGTGCAGACTGCATACCCACCTGACATTGGTCCGAAGCAGGTCTCTAGAGATGGAGCCATCAACAAAGAGAACGAAGGTCACAGTTAGGGAAGTGGACACCTCTGCTTGGAGGCACCGTGGGCCTCATCCACTGTTTGGTAACAAAGGTTCGCGTATAGTGGTCAGGCCAGACCAATGTAGGAAGCAGACTGAAGAGCGGTTAAGTCGATGAATGCATGTTTAGGTCTCAGATGTCCACATGAGGCGAGAGGTGGAACGAAGAGGATGTCTGACATCAGATATCTGAGTGGAGCCTCCAAGACGGCGCAAGTTAGGAATAATTCCCAGTGACCAATAGAGGCACATGCTAGAAAGGACATAAGCTGTTTTGTATGTGCCGGTTTAGGCAGGTGCTGATAGCTTCAGCTCCTTTCAGGGTAAAAGGATTTCCCTGTAGAGGTCATTGATGGGACCTAGGGAAGGTGACCTTAGTCTGAACAAAATAATTTGGACTGGGCTCGCTTTGGGCCTGCAGCTGTCAGGTGTTTCAGCAGCTTGATCGTGTTTGTGTGCAAGTTTACTGATTCTCACGCAGGATCATCAAGTTCAAACGTACTGCCTAGTAGGGCAGGTGCTGGGGACAAAACAAGATCATCCACGCTGTCTTTAATGCCATATTGTAGATTGTAGGGCTTTCTGAATACCCCTGACAGAGTCTGGTTTAACAGACTTTCCGTTAAATTCACAAAGCAAATCAGAATTGACTGTCTTTGATGGACAGAGCAGGATGAAAAAGATTGGCCAAATCGAACAACTAAAAAGACTTTTTGCCATAGGGCCGAAATCTGAGAAAGAATGTGTAGGGTTCGGTACCGTGAAGGCGGCGCGTAGTGGGGACCGACGAATTTATTGCTTGCAGATCCTGGCCAAAAACCTCCATTCTGATGGCTGTACCTGTCTGGATTTTCTTCCAGGAAAAAGGGGGTCCTCACGGGAGAGTTGCACATGGGGACGAGGACTCTCTTTCAAAAGAGAGTTAAACTCTCTCTTTAAAGGGTTATATTTACATGGTTTGTGGTTCCAGATTTAGGTGTGATGGACACGGGTCGCAACCTTTGATTAAACATACATCATACTGTATTGTGTGTGGCCACAGGGAAGCAGGAAACTTCCTGTGTAGGCTGTGGATACTGTGTCAGCGACGGTCCTCCAACAAAAACACGTGGGGGAGTTTGAGGGCGGGTAACGAGTGCACTGTGCGCTTGCGCATGAACAGTGGACTGAAAAAGTTTCTTGTAAGCATGCAAGGTAGGTCAATACATCCACATTTATGTCGGAAGTCGCTTGCCAGTCTCCTTCCAGTTGACATCTGTCCACGAAAGGACCCACAAGTCCTGCTATCTGTTCCGTCCATGCTTTGACAGGAGGAAATGTGGATCTGCGGAAATAAGCATCAAAAAATCTCTCTTGTTCCATTAGTGAAAAGAAATTGCAAGCGCAAAAAGAGAGAGATTGAGGTCAAATTTGTCAGTGTTTGTGGGCGTAACCATGATTTTCAAGTTCTCAGCAGGACCAGTGGGACACATGCTGCTGCAATGTACAAGACAGGTTCAGATGACATCTCTAACTGGGCATATGTTGAAAGCAGAAATAAATGGTTGATGTCTTGCCATTGAGTTGAGCAAGACAGAGGACAGTAAGTTTTTCTTTATTGTCTGACCAGACAACCTATAGTGTGACGCAAAACCGGTCCACTCAGGTGGATTGAAAAAACATTGAAAGATTCTAGTACCGAATTTGTGCTCCTAAATCTACTAAAAACCCCCATGGTTCACCTTGAAACCGTCACAGCAAACGAAGGAAAGTGTTTGAACATCTCCAAGGAGGGCAGATACAATTCGCTCTGTTGTTTTTCCTTCTTTGCCATCTTTTTGCTGGAGAGTGTAATAAGCAATGGCGTGCGTGTCTTGTGAGATCAGACAGATGCGCTTCTTTCCATCTGATGTACGACTGCTTCACGGCGCAGAACACTTCAGGGAGCAACCCTTTCAAGACCAGCTCACACAGATGACTCTCGTGTGGGTGAACAAAATGAGCCCCCCCAACTCCTTTTGGGGTAGGATGAAACTCCTCCGTGGTTTGTATGCGGGGTTGTTGAGGCAAGCGAACAAAGGTCATCAACGAATCTCATGGAAAAAGGTTAAAGACGGCTTGGCCAAGATGCGAGGAATTCTTAAGCTGGGTCTGGGTCTGTACTCCTGGCAGAAGCCAGAAGGTGGAACAGAATGATTTCCTGATCGGGTGTGGATGTTCGGAAGGTGAAACTGTAGTTGTTATGGGGATTGGTGACGCTTCTCTTGCTGTTGTCTGTGCTCTGGCTGCTCTGATCCGGATGGTGCAGCTTCTGGTGACAGAGGTCGGGTCAAGCTGTTGATTGGGCAGGCCTGCTCGGGGCCCCTCCTGGCTGACGTAGAACGGAGTCAGGCGGGGTCACCTTCATCGCGCTCGCTCTGCAAAAGGATAACAAAGCAGACCCAGTGGGAGCGCTCTGTTTCTCCATGGGTGTTTGTGTGTGTGTGTGTGTATGTGTGTATGGTGGTGGGGTGCAAGATTCCACAGAGTCTTTACTTCGTCGCCACTCCTATCCTTATCCCTCCTAACTTTTTGGCATTCAGTCTTTCCATGCGTTCTCATTCTTTAAACAAACAGATGCCCTGAGATTTGGATTAAATTCAATTTCCTCTAAGTTTTAACTTGCTCCATACAGAGCTGTCACTCCCTTTTCTTCCAATTTCTCTTTAAATAGCGTATGTCTTCAACGAGTGATCCCCTTCTCGAAAACCCATAAGCTTTGTCCAGTTGTGAAGACATTGACACGCACTCATTACTATTTACGTCTCATTAATTTTTCGTAAGGGCTGCTGTCCAGTGGTTGGAGGACTTAGATTGCCCGAGATCAAATTCCAGAGTCCAGCGGTTTCCTGTCTTTAGATCTTTTGTGTCCGGCTGGACCTCCCAATAATTTCTTTTTATCTGAAGGCGTTAGAAAGGGAACCGCTAGATCTAGCACACAGTCTTCCCGCGTAATCCCTCACCGTCTCAGGCCCCTAAGACCGGATCCCTCGGGGTCTCGAGAAAAACTTCTTCTGCGTAAGCACTCCCTCTTCGGAAGCCGTCTTTTTTTGCTGCTCACCAGGGACTCTGTTTGACTGCGCTCAGATCTGCACACTTGTTTGTTAACCCCCCAGTACAGACAAAAGCTCGGTTCCAAGAGCCAACCCTGATGCAGACTTGACCTATTAAGTAATTATATGGTTTGTTGTTCCTTAATTATTAAATTTTTGGAAAGTTTCGCGAAATAGGAGATGTTTAGAATTATATTATTACCTCTGTTCCCTAAACCAAATGATCAGAACCAAGGAAACCCGAATACCTGGCAACCCAATATCAACCCCCCCTTTTTTTTGCTTCCAACAAGTCGCAAAAAAGAATCTCTCTCACCGAGCCAAGTAGAGGTTGGATTTGAGTTTGTTGGATTCGTAAGAGGCGATCCAGACGTGTGGGCAGCACTTCCTACTCAGAAAGCTGTAGAGGTTTGGAGCTGAGCGAACCTAGTCGCCAGGACCGCGGTCACGACGGACTGCAGCGGATTCCTGTTTGTGACGCCAAGAACTGTGTTTTGAAAAACTTTAGAATAAGGCAGATGAGAGAGAGAGTTGTCCATTTGGGCGATTTATTGGAAATAAACAAAGTTAAATGAATAATAATGAAGAAAAGCCAATCAAAAGTCAGCTGGGGATGATAAGAACAAACACAGAGGGGGTGGTATAATGCTGAGATCAAACAATCCTAAAGTGTGTACTTCGCGGTTTTTAACCCCTCTCTCCGGCTATGGGTGGTGGAACGTATGTCTAAACCAATCAAATTACATGCACTATCTCTCTTTCCCGTTCACCACGTATGTTCAAGATGTTACATTCTCACACCTGAACCACTGGCATCTAAGTATCAGGGAAACACGGAGCGTTAAGTCTCAACAGAGGAGAAAGACAAGGGGACTCCCCGGCCCCCTCCTAGAGTCTAAGGCAGAGACAACATGAACAATCTAAATGACAAAGTACCTTAAAAACATATGAATGAAAAAACATAAGATAAAGAATCTTAACCCAAATGAGTGTGATACGGAGAGAAAACCATTTTTCCCATAACAGCAGCAAAACACGATTCATAGAAGTCGATTACAGAAACCTGAGTCAGGCTTATGTAAACACATAGCAGCAAAAAAAAAACTTACACAACGGTGGTGGAGCCAAAAAACAGGATGTTCCTCATGCTGATCTGCATGTTAGTGGACAAAACCACTGTCTGTGCACCACAGCACCTTCATGTAGGCAACAGTGACAGCATGAGGACCATACACATCCTTAGGAGATTCCTGATGGTTCTTCTTCATCAATTCATCATCATCATGATCAGGTGGTGGAGACTTGATGCAGGAGTTGGAGGATCAGATTATGTACACCACAAGCGCGCACAAACAAACACACAACACACACACACACACACCACAACACACCACACACACACACATGTACAGATTTAATTAGTTGACAAAACAAATGTTTTTTTTTTTAGGTTTTGTTAAAAGACATTCACTCATCGTTTTGAGATAAGTAGTGAGTTGATGATGTAAATATTTTTGCTCTCTAATATAAAAAGTAAGATTAACATTTGGAAAAAAAAAGTTTACCTGTTTTATTAAACACGTTTAAATGAGTAAAGATTCAGGCAACAGTTTCAAAGGGTTCAGATTCTTTGCTGCAGAAACAAACAAGGCTCTGATGAGTTAAATATTATGATAGCATTTGTGAGGGACAACAACGTGTACAGAGACAAGTCTCGTATTTGGTTTGTTGCTTGTAACCATGACGAGATGGAATTCCCCTAAGCTTTACTAATAGAGGGAAAGAGCTAGAAAGTTTCTTTTCCCGACCCCAACAGAGACAACTGAGAGGTAGGACATTTGACAGCCTAAGCTAAAATTTGGATTTTACTTGTATTTTCTGGACCAGTCCAACTAAATTGTGCTCAGAAAGAAGTTTATTACTTGACCTGCGTATTTTGTCACTTTTTTTATAGAAGTTCTAATTAATATCAACAAATTTTGTTTTTATGTTAAATGATGTTGCATTTAGCATGTTA